>NW_024715291.1:355000-400000 GCF_018991925.1 Homarus americanus
ACGTTGTGGAGGAGGTGGTGAACGAGGAGATGATCCTGGCCACCGTCTACACCTGCTCCAGGGTAAGTGTCATGATACACTACTTCCGGAGTCTGGAAAAATCATCTATATACTGTACAGTATAATATTCCTTGACGGGCATCACTGTATACCTAAACCTTTCAGCATTATAAAACTTTGTACCGAGTTTCACGATTATATTCTTGATAATATTCCCTTCTGCTCCGCCTGCAGCTGCCGGTATGCACAGAGGAGACGCCTTGTAAGGAGGTGGCCATCGGCGGCGGGACGGCCCTCGTGTATGTCAAGTGTCGCTGCCCCCACGAGTCTACTTGCCCTACCCTTGGCACCTCCATCACCCCACACTCCAACACTTACCCTCAGGGCTCCGCCTACTCCGTGCACTGCCACCGTCAGTATTAAATCACGACGCTCCTTCCGCAAGCTGCCTCCTCCACCACCCCCACCTTCACCAGAGCCCCTCATTTAATGAAACATGCTGTTTCTTCCCTGCACAATCGACCTAGACTCCGTTCTCTGTCACCAGCATACACCAGCGACCTCCGAACTGCAGCAGTAGAGGGCATCAGTCACTCCTCAGTGCCAGCACCACCCAGGCAATTCCTTCCTTCCTGACCTGACTTTCCAGTTACGCTGTACATGTCATCAGACATCTCGCCCCCAAATATGTGTCAAAGCTCTGGTAAGCCTTCGACAAAAAGATCATTCACAGGTTCTGTGTGGGAGTGAGGCCATGGCCCACACAGAGCAGCATCACCAGGGTGGGCCAATAACGCTAACAAATTCCAGTATATGAGACTCAATATGACAAAAGAATATCACAACATAGTATGATCACTTGTAAAATATGACACCGAAATGTTGTTCACCATAATTTGATACTCTTCGACGATACATTATATTATGCAACATTTTTGGCTATGTGCTGTAAGGTAAAACAACGTGCAATATTAAACATGGTAATAGGAACATACTCGTATGATTAAAATAATTTCGTATCTTTACTAATAATTAGTTTGCTAGTAATTATTAATAAAGGACATAAAGAAGTAAAAACGTAACCTAATACCTGACCTAAACATTAGAAACACACACACACACATATATATATATATATATATATATATATATATATATATATATATATATATATATATATATATATATATATATATATATATATATATATATATACTTGGTGTTGCTGAGATTTTTCATGACTAAACCGCACTTCACAGCCACATAGCCTCAGTAAAACAACAATGTTCTTACCCGAAGCAAGTTGCCTTCTGACATTATCCAGGCGCTTAGTTCGTAAACAGAGTCAATGAGAAGTTTTTATTCACTTACACACATTAGCTAACAGCAATAGACTACTCCCAGAGCGTTGCCATGGGTCTACCACATTTAAAAGAGGTATACGGACAATGTTGCCACAATAACTCACCACAGTAACACAAAGACGTTGCACATAGTTGCCAAGTAACGTCAATACAGGACCGCGCACACAGTGTTTCCGTACACGTCAACAGGTAAACAATGGGCCTCAGGTAACAACTCGTGAAAGTATAGCTCCTTTCCTCTCCACCTTCAGGAGTTTCCACTTGAGGTCTTCGACTCGTCCCTCAGTCTAGGTTGACCAGGAGATGTTTCTTTGGTAGTTCATTCTTTTATTCTTATCAAGAGGCTGGAATCATCTTGTTTTCCTATTCTTTCATTCTTCTGGTCACAATCTCTGGTAATCGACACTTGAATCCAGCAGGTTAGAGAGTCAAATGCCAAAATATGTTCAAAGCTGGATCGGTGATGAGAAATCCGGGATATGAAGGAAAATATAGAATCTTGGTGGAAAATCCGGAATCAGATATCTTAAAAAATTTCTGAAAATCTGAATAAAAAAATCCTACTAATCGCTTGAAATTGAAAAAAAAAAAAAAAGTTCAAAATTATGTGAACTTTGGATATGTCTTTTGGAACTTTGGAATACTGTGGATAATAGAGAACTAAGAAAAAATCCAACTTGCCACATCAAGAGAGAGCGAAAAAAAGAGGTGTCAACAAACATAAATCATCAAGACATTAATGACATAAAAAGACAAATAGAGATGGTTGAAGATATATGATGCTGATGAAGCTTTTACTGTATATCAGATTATGGAATTATGAGCATGGAAAGGTGGATTTATATCTGTTTAAAAGAATAAAAATATAAATTATTATGTGTATCCTTAACTAACCTTTATGGGTAAATATATTAGAATTTTATTTATCAGTAAGAACCTTCTTTACCCCTTTGTCTTTCCTCCCCTCTGTCACCCTCACCACCCTCCCTCACATTCTTACCACTCTTTCCCCTTACCCTCCTGACGAAGGGAACACCCCCCCCCCCCAGTTGCTAAAAGTAAATACATCACCAAGAGAGAAAGAGTGAGTAATGACAGCCCTTCGAAAACTCTTCACGAGATACGTATAAGCCACCAATCAAAGAAGCAATTGCAGACGTAATCAAACAAAGTGCTGCTTGACGTCAGGGGGCTGAGTGACCTAAGCTGACGTAGAGGTATGAGAGACATGGAGGAGGAGGAAGAAGAAGTGGGAGAGTTAATATAGTGGGACAGGAGTACTAGATAAGGGGGTAGTTGACGTAGGCGGGACGGAGGGAAGGAGCAAGGTAAGATTGATTGGGGGAGAGAGGTACTAGAGGTGAGGGTAGTTGATCTTAGTTGACGTGGGAGGTGGATTGACGTGGGAGGATTGATAGGGAAAGAAGTAAAAGAGCTGAAGATGTTGGGCTGATTTGCTGGGGGGTTAGGTTAGGTTAGGCTAGAGATTAAGTAGTTGATCTCGGTTTCTTGGAGGGGGAAGGGTGAAGTCAGAGGATTGAAGAGGAATGGATGGATACATAGGAAAGAGGAAATTTACAGAAGGGAATAAAGAACTGAGAGGATATTACTGAAAAGGCAAGAACGACTGTAGGGAAGAGAGGAGGATTGAAGGGGGAAGAAAGGGGAAAAAAATGTGAAGAGGAAAAACCATATATAGAAAAATAGAAGAATGAAGATAGTAAAAAAAAATGGATAAACAAAAAGAAAATTAATAAAATACTAAAATACTTCACTTTTACCTTTTAAATTAATCCAACATTTTTTTATAAGGAATTAAAAGAAAACTTTTTTTTTATCCAATACTTCGAGTTGAATGAACCAACAAAGCATCTTACATCGCCTTAAGAACAGCTGCTCCATCTCATATCCACAATCTGTTACGTAAAAAAAATAACACACATATTTTCACATCAATAACTTACTACAGTATATAACTGGATGAAAAGAAATACCAATCCAAACTACATACAACATAGAGAGAATTAGTTGGTGATGTTAAACGTAGTAGTGGTTGATAAAGGCAATCTATTTGGTCCTGGATATACGACAGGTAAAGGTGTGTGTGTGTGTGTGTGTGTGTGTGAGTGTTTTGAATATACCTTATATCCATCGTACGGAGATGCAGATACACTTCCTCCTCTGCGTATGTATGTATGCATGTATGTATGAATGCATGTATATATGTATGTATGTATGTATGTATTGTTACGAACCCCGCCACCAATTGTCCTGATCTACCTACCCAGCACTACGAACCACGCCATCTATTGTCCTGATCTACCTACCCAGCACCACGAGCAACGCCATCTAGGGACGAAACCCGAGTATGACTACTCTTAGTTACCACTCCGGGGTTTCCCTTCTCCATATCCTGGTTGTTGCGTCACCTCCTACAAGTCTTCTTCGTCAGCTCCAGTTCGATGAGAGTTCATTTCACTCTGGGAAGTGACCACAGGATCACCTATCCTGGAAACCTACGGTACAGTGACTACCTACCGTCTTCTACAATACTCAGCCTTGCTCGTCAGCCATCTCAGCTCCGCACTTAAGTAGTTGTAATCTTATATTGCCTCCCCCACGTCCACTTGCTTCAAAATTGTTTATGTTGTATAAATATGTATATACTGTTAATGTTTAGGTTAAGTATGGTTAAGGGTAAATTATAGAAAGATGAACATTTTGTTAAGGAATTTATGGCACTTTATTATACACAACAAAAACTCTCATCCTTTGTCTACCCTTTTATAGTCCGATTGTCTTTGTTTTTTTATTGTTGTTGCCTGTTGGGATCTGGGTAGACTTTTAACTATATTCTAAATCCCCAACTCGTAACAGTATGTATGTATGTATGTATGTATGTATGTATCATTCTGGCTGTGTACGTAAGCAAATCAGCGGTCCCTCTGATAGCAATAACACCACGATAACCACAAGTACGATACCCTTGGCCACTCTTGATAACAGAAAAGACAAACACAAAACAAGATAACGAACGAGACTCAAAGGTTATCATAATGAGGGGATTACTTTTCTTCTTTTACGCTTTTTTGTTTGTTTTTGTGTTTTTGATTTTGTTTGCTTTTGTTTGTTTTTGTTTTCGCCGCTTGAAAGATAAAATGGGGAATGTTTTTTTGTTTAGTTTTTTAGTCTCTCGCTTAAAATCTGTTATCTTTTTATTCTTACTCCTTCTTTCTCTGTTTGTCTCTTATTGGTTCTGTTTCTTTCACCAAGCCTCTCTCTCTCTCTCTCTCTCTCTCTCTCTCTCTCTCTCTCTCTCTCTCTCCTCCTCCTCTCCTCCCTCTCCTCTTCCCTACCCGCCTCCTTCCCTTCCTTCCTTCTTTTACCGTTTTATCCCATCGTCTCTCTCTCTCTCTCTCTCTCTCTCTCTCGTCCCAGGGGTGAGAGAGCCTCAGGTGGAGCATCATAAGCTCGTAATCTGAGCAGGTGAGACCCAGTAAACTCATAAATATTTTAATATCAGTAAAATTAGATTTTTTCTTACCTGGCCTCCTTAAACTGGTTGAGTCTTAGATGGATTATTTTACTACTATTTTTAGTTATATGCAGGAATTAGTCGTCACCGGGTGTGTGTGTGTGTGTGTGGGTGTGTGTGTGTGGGTGTGTGTGCGTGACGGTGGTTGTAGTGGTCAGCATACTCGCCTCTCCTGCCTGGTCAACAGTAAGTGGCTACAGTACTCGCCACCCGCCCTTAAGACTACTGGTACGAGCCCTGACACCCTTAGTTTGCCCAGTAGTATGCGGATATTTACCTTTGTAGCTGGAGAAGTGAAGGTGGTGGAGCGTATTGCTGTCTTCACTACCTTCTTTGTTTACCAGAGACATGGTGTTCAATGTCTTCCTGTATGTCCTTAAAGGCGGTATCACACACATACGTATCTTTCCGGCAAATTTCATCCGGTAACTCAAAATCGGCAACAGATTAGATACAGTTGCCGGTCAGTATCGGAGTTCCAGCCCACTCGTTTTACGACGTCATAAACTGCCGATTGCTGTGTTTGAGCGAGTCAAAAGAGAATCTATTTTATATTTAATTTAAAAAATATATATATTCAACAATTAAGTGTATTTTTTTATACTATATCGCGTATTTTTTGTTAGGAAAATATATTAATACTTTTATTTAAGCAAACATAATTTTACAATAACAACTGTCTTGACATCTTAGGGTAATTGTTTACGTCCTGTGGCTGTTCGACTTAACGCCCACCCCAGACGCCTACACCTGCAGTATACTGTAATGAGCTCCCCCACCAATTTTAACATATCAGAGTCCCCTAAGCTCCCCTGGTATAATTAATGCACCCATAATCGTGTTCACAAACGCCTTTTTTTTTCTGCCTCTTCATCCTCATAGCGCACCACAATACGCTCATTACAACAAGCATCACTGGGTCTCTAACGCCCATTTTGGTTGTTTTGAACTACGATGGTGACGTAATCAGCAACAGCGTGGCTTCAGCTCGAGTGATAGTGATTCTTCTATTTATACCGTAATAAAAGGGCATTTAATTACTTGCCAGATGAAAGTTACCGGAAAAAAAACAGTGATAACGTCTTTAAATATAGTTAGAAATATAGGACATAATTTTTGTCACCTGTATTGTAAATGTAAGGCCTCCGACACACAGGTAAAATCCGCCGGGTAATCACGTTCTTATAGGTGTCACATAGCATCAGTCCTCACTCTGGCACTCTCTAACACAATGCCAATTCGACCTTCACCTCAAAGTGCCTCCCCTCCCCCCCCTCCCAAAAGGCTTCATTCCTTACATATCTAGTTAATAATGAAGGGTCACATATTCCATCTATCCTCAGTGTGTCACCACGACCTGGATATAGTGATCCCTGGTGTTGGCTAATAATGTAAGACCGTCTCCCTGGCTCTCTATAATGAACTTAACTCCTCTTGTTACGACTGTCTCACCCCAGAACATTATACACTATTATACATGATTATAGATGATGATGTCTCCTGCCTCCTGGGTCCTAATTTTGATACATTGTCAGGTAATACTAATTTACCTTGCTCCTTTATTTTTCGGGTTGCTAATAAACATTTAAAGTTGAAATGTTTATTATATATATGTAGTGCACATATGTTCATGGAAGTGTGTATACAGAATTACAGATGTATGTATGTATGTATGTATGTATGTATGTATGTATGTATGTATGTATCCGTGCATGAGAGAAAAAGAAATGTGCTCAAATAAAAAGAAAAAGGAAGAGGGGAAAAAAGTGGTTGGGAAAAGAATGAAGTGGGAGAGAGACAAAGACAGATAGAGATAGAGAAAAGAGTGAGAGATTAAAGGATAAATATGAATAAAAAAAGATAGAAAAAGCAATAAAACACAAGAGTGCCCCCAAACATACGAGGAAAAATGGATAAGAAAAATAAATAAATAGAAGAGAAAACGAAACATTGATAAAAAAGAGAAAAATGTATATGATAGAATAAAAAAATTAAAATATATATTGAAAAAAGTTAAAAGTTAAAAGTACAAAACAAAAAGTGAAGAAAATATTGTTACGACCGTGTCGTATTTTTTTCTTTTTTTTTATATATAACATGCTCCCATGTTCCATATTATTCCTGTAATGATGTGTTAAATTTACTATTATATATTCTAGTCACCTTACCCTGTGCTGTTAAGGTTTTAACTGTCATTATTTGTTCAAGCCCATCTTATTTCTTTATTTTGTATTGTAACCAGCATTCTTTGTTCTCTAACGACCATCTGCATCGTTAAACGACCCACCGGCGGGTCGCGTGGCGGGAGCCGACCTTATATATAGGACCCACCAACTGACTTGAGTTAGTTCAGTCCTCTTGTCATACAGTACACATCCTTTGAGTGTCACTTGTTATTTAAACTTAATTTATTTGTGTTGTTCCTGTCGCCACCAATGTGGTATATCTATGTGAGTACCTATTTATGTCTCTGTGTCCATCAGTATTTGCCTAGTTGTATTCAAGTAATTCAGTGTTGTTTCACGTTAGTTAATTTCAGTGTTAGTTTTTATATGTTTATGCAGTGTTAACGTAATCCAATGCTTTATTTTTATTCTTTTGATGTTTCGATGTTTTGTATCACTTGTGTCTTAAAAGTTTCGATGGTGAATCAATTTGTTGTGACAGCCTACGAGGCTCTTTATTATGTTAATATTTAATCAATTAAATTCTTAAAGGTTTATTTTATTTATTTTTATTCTCTTTTAATTTACTTCACTTTTTGTTTGGTTACGCCTAGAACCTGGATATTTAAGTAAATTAGGAGACGGCGTAACAATATAAATATATATATATATATATATATATATATATATATATATATATATATATATATATATATATATATATATATATATATATATATATATATATATATATATATATAAGAAATGGAGGAAGAACAGTACAAGAAAATGGAATATCTAAAAAAAACGATAAAGAACAGACGACAAAAAATAACAAAATAACAAAAATCACTCAAACAATTTCAAAAGACCAAAAAAAAAAGTAAAATTTCAAATATTGCAAAACACTGAGATTAAAGATGCGAGTTTTCGGAAGAACCCCGAGAGATGTCACTGCCTCCGCCATCGCCTCTTTCATGGCCTCCCTCGGGCAACTGCTGAAAGAGAGAGTGTCTAGGTGTACCTCTGTCGAGTTGTTATGTTACCTGGCTGAAGACGCACCTCTCTCTCTCGCTCTAATCACCATCACCACCACTGTAATCCTCCATCATTAGCACGGTAATCACTCGCCACCACCACTGTAACTACCACCCCTACCACCATCACCACCCACTACTACCTCCACCACCACACCAATACTTCTCAAACCACTATCATCATCTCAATAATCACCCTACCACCACCACTACTACAACCACCATCACCCTACCACTATCACCACCACTATCACCATCCACTGAACGAAATAGCTACTATACTCTACCTTTAAGTCTAAACCACTTGTACGTGTGTGTGTGTGTGTGTGTGTGTGTGTGTGTGTGTGTGTGTGTGTTATTTGAAGAGTATCCGTGTATGAAATCTTGACCAGTATATGCATTCGTAGAATCTCTGGTCACAAATGTTTATACATACATACATACATACATACATACATACATACATACATACACTTTCTCTTACACTTTATTCCATCGGTAGAAACTGCACCACTACACAGGCTCTCTATGTGATGGACGGGCAATTTAGAACTGATCTTCCTATCAAGTTGACCAGACAAGCACGTGAATCCGATGTACGGTACAGGATGTCCATAAAATCGTATTCCGGTTTTGAATTAATATTTTATTTAACTACAACAAAACCAAAAGAATTATACCGTTTGTCAATCCTATAACTAATGAATTACTTAAAAACCTGTTGAGATATTTTCTAAATTTTAAATATTTTTTGATGGTTAATTCGATGAAATAATTTGTATTAAGAATAATTAAGTCGATTAAATTATTCCCAGAGTGATTTTTGAGCTTACTGCTCCACTAAGAGTGTTTCTAATTTTGTGTGATTTGGGTTTTTCATAATAAACCTTATTTTCAGGTACCGTAAAGGTCATAGTCAAGAGCCAAACATTAACATACATTCTTCCCCCGCATGGTTCCTCCTTTACATCACAGAAATGCACACACACACACACACACACGAACATTCAGTCCGACTTACAGTATTCCTCACACTTCCCTCTTATTCTCCCTCTCTCCTTCTGTCTCTCACTCCTTTCTTCATCCCTCCCTCCCATCATTCCTCCTCCCTTCTTTTCTACCATCCCGCCCTCTTACCCTCCCTTAATCCATCCATCACTTCTCCCGTCCTCCTTCTCTCCCTCTCGCCCTCCTTCTCTCCCTCCCTCCCTCCATCTATCATACCATCCCTCAGTCTTTCCTTCTCTCCCTCTCTCCTTCCCTTCCTTCTTTCTTCAACTTCACACGTGAGGCAGCGAAAACAAATTAATTCACCTATTTCCATTTTAAATCTCTTCTGTTTTTCCTCCTCCCTGAAGAGTGAAACCCCGCCTGAAGCTGACAGCACTAACATGTAGAAACCACGACATCACCACCACCCCCCCCAAAAAAACAATTCTGGCACTTGGCTGTTTTTCTCTTGTTATTTTTAAAGTAATTGTTCGTCAAGTATTTAGTGCGTCGGTGTATTGAAGGATCTACTTGAGGATGGTGTGTGTGTGTGTGTGTGTATGTGTGTGTGTGTGTGTGTGTTTGTGTGTGTGTGTGTGTGTGTGTACCTAATCCCCCTTCATTTTCTATACTTAGTTGTAATATCACTCTCACTCTCTCTACAGAACCGCTACGTTACACTTCTCGAGTTCAACAAGACCCTCGGATCAAGAGTTAGTCATTAAATACTGCAAAATTCTCCCAAGTTTTCAGGGTAAGAGCTCCTCTTTTGGTACGTTTCTTGTCGAGTGTATTTACTTGTGTTTATGTTAGGTAAGTCGTGGTCATTTGGGAACATTTACTACAGGCCTGGATGGTAGTGATATTTCCCCTAGGATATACTAGAGCCCACCATAAGCCAGAGACTTTAATACTGGGATAAGGCAGTGCAGAGGCTAGGGGAGTCCAGCAGTATTCTGGTATGTCACCAAGGCCAAGTTATTAGTGAAGGGAGGCAGTGAGGGGGGGGATAAGAGATATGAGAGAGAGAGAGAGAGAGAGAGAGAGAGAGAGAGAGAGAGAGAGAGAGAATTATTATTTGTAGTAGTAATAGTATATAGCATGAACATGAGTGCTGTATATACTGGTATTAAATTATCAGCAGTGTATAAAGTGTATAACATCGATGACTATTGTAGTAATGTACGGGAGGAGGTGAAATGCAATGAATGTTATTTCTGTTATTCATCACCCTTTGAGTAAGATAGTGAATTATCAAAACATCACCATAAGGTTACCAAACAATAATCCTGAAGCTATAGAACTATCACCATCAAGGGTTGAGTGTAACGTTGCTATTCATTGACAACACTATCCCTAGACTAGCCTGGACAAAGAGCTTCCAATCCCCTGTATGTTATAGCTGCGAACGTGACTTTGCGAATATCATGTGCGCGGGAGAGGCCTGGGGATGTGGTGGGGGAGGGGGGGAGGGGAGCTTGTCAAGGGAGTCCTGAGGTACCCCTGGGTGTCAACAGAATGTCCTTAGATGTCCTCGTGGCGTCCCCAAAGAGGAGGTCCTGAGAGTTCTGTGCCCTCCCAGAGAGGTTCCCCAAGGTTCAGTTCTCTCCCAACTAGTGTAGAGTTGTGGTGAATCTGTGTTGACGTGGATTTACAAGTCGTACAGTCGTCGATAATATTAACTTGTGTGGTAAAGACTTATATTATGTGATGATAAGTGTTAGTTAACTTGTGTTGATATAGCGTTGTGGTGTAGAGAAGCGCTGAATCACGTATGTAACAGCGTTGAACAAGAGGTTAACTGTGGGAAGGTGCTTATATCAGTGTATCAGTACGTCCATATGCTGATATACAGAAGATGTCTTGATAATTGCTTTAACAACGTGTATAGTCATTGTGTAATAGATATGAAACTAACCTAACCTAACCTAACCTAACCTAACCTAACATAACCTACAGTGATATCTAAATACTACCTCATTCTTCACCCCCTCCCTCGTTTTAACCCATCCCTTTAATTATCTTTCTCCTTCTCCACACTTCTCATTTTTCCCTCCCTCCTCACTCTTTACCCATCCTCCTTCTTTCCTTCCTTCCCTGTATCCCTCCCTCCTCACTCTTTACCCTCCCTCTTTCCTTCCCTCTTTCTCTCTCTCTCTCTCTCCTTCCTCATTCTTCACGTCTGCCACCTACAGTAAGGCCTCACGTGCACCCCGGACAGCTAACAGGTTTTAGCCCTAAGAGCATCAATAAGTATGGCTCCCTGAATCACCTTGGAAAAAAAAAAAACATAGGGCCAACCAGGTAGACCTTTACTGTACCTGTATATACTAATGGTTGCAGGAGAGACGTGTCGTGATACTTGAACGTGTGTGTGTGTGTGTGTGTGAGGACGTCAGGCAAGTCAGAAAAAGCTCTCGTTAAATTCACTAAACAGAACATTATCAGTCAGTCAGTCAGTTAGTGAGTTGATCAGTCAGTCAGTCAGTCAGGAAGAACAAATATTAAAGTAAATAATTAAAATTTTCTCTAGAATTATCTAAAAAAAATATCTGGTAAATCTTGGTCCATTTTATCCCTCCCTCGGTGGTGTAGTGTTATGACGTCACCCTTACATCATCGGTGAACAACAATAACAGAATTTTGGAAAAGATATTAAATATTTGTTTAATTAAAAGCAAAATTAATTGATTTATTATCCACGTCGTCATGGTTAAAGTTATTAAAACTATTATTTTGTTTTGATGGAATTGATGTCGAAATATTCAGTGGAATGGAAATAATTAGGCTGTCATGGGTGTTTTGTTTGGATGGGTATAATTTTAATATGAGATTAAATGGCTGGTGGTGATATTTTGTAACATTAGATTTCACCACATTTGGGTTACTCATAGCCTGAGTCACCACTCTTGATATGTGATGACGTGGTTTAATGATGATGGATATGATGCGTGTTACCAAACGTCTACAGGTGAGAAGGAAAAAATATTGATGTATGTTTACGGTTCTATGGTCGTGATTTATTTTATTTTATTTTATTTCAACTTTGTTTTTTGTTTTTATTGTTAGGTGGAGTGGTGGTGGTGGTGGTGGTGGTGGTGCTGGTGGTGGTGCTCCCATTGTGTTGCGTTGCGTTGTGTTGTGTTGTGTTGAGGCAGACGTTTGGTGGGTGAATTTCGTGAACTTTGTAGCTTCTAAAGGTAGGAGAGTGTTGGAGTTTGATGGAGTGTTGGAGGATGTTGTGACTGGAATTATGTACGTCGAGGGGTGTGGTGGAGAGAGTGGATTGAGGGTGTAGCGGAGGGTGGAAGTGGATAGGGTGGGTGGAAGTTACGGGTGGAGGTGGATAGGGTAAGGGGAGGTTGAGGAGGGACGTGGATAAGGTGGATGGGGGGTGTAACGGATAGGGTGGGTGTAGATTGAGGGTGGAGGTGGATGGGATGGGTGAATCTTGAGGGTGGAGGTGGATATGGTGGGTGGACCTTAGGGTGGAGGGTACTAGAGAAGGGTTTGGTAAATTGTTCATGATTATTAATTATTATATTAATTTATCACACATTTACCTCATTTATCTTCTCTTTGTTTTTTCTTTTGTTTTTTCTTCTTTTGTCTGCCTGTTTATCGATCATAACTCAGTGACCTACCCTATACATGACCTTGATATAGCTGAAGGGCGAGAGATACTTATGGTTAATGTAAAGGAGAAAACAATTTACACCTCAAATCTGTTATAGTCTTAATTACGTGTCAGATTAAGGTGAAAATATAATTATGATAATTTACTTCTAATGTATGCGTTTGGTTTTGTCTTTGAATAACAAAATTTCCCACAATATATTTAAATAATAATCGTAAACTACATAATAGGTTTGAATCGCAAATTTCAAAAATGAATAAATCTGAATCGTAAACTCCCTCCCGTACCTACACTCAGTTTATGACCTGAGAGGAAGAATATATTTCCCAATGGACTCTGTAACCAATAAATAAAAAGAAATGAGTGGATAATCCCCCCCTCCCCCCAACACACACACACAAAATACATAATATATCGTCACTTGAAAAAAAAATTAGGTATGTAATTTTAAACGTCCGATGTTTTTTTTTATTGGTATAAATTAATTTACACTGGACTAGTAATTATCCGAGGGAGAGAGGGGGAAGGGGAAGTCCAGCCCTAAATTACCCAATTCATAAAAATTAATCGTCGTATCAAACACTTTATCCCTTGAAATATTCCCCCAATGAATAAAATCGATGGGAAATCACCCCTAATGGATTTTAATTGTTAAGTGTTAAGCTCTTCACTTAACATTTAACTACGGGAAAAAGACGCCGTAACTGCCATTGATATTACTTTCTTATAACAATTCACGTAAGGCAATTTGTAGAATTTAAGAAAACAATATCTAAGAACAATACTTATGAAATTAACAAAATGAAAAGGATTTAAAATAAGACTAAGGTTGTCACATGTCTCCAGGGAGTAACAGAATGTAAACAAACCCCCCAAGCGTGTGTGTGTGTGTGTCTGTATCGTCATGGGGGAGAGAAGGTCATTCCTACGCCTGTCACAGTTTGTACTTTAGGGAAATATGATTGCGAAGATTATTACTCCCAAGGTGACGAGTTATGGTCCAGCTGAGGTCACTTCCTGGCGGCTGTATTCCAAACCAGAGTATAAAGACTCGAGGCATCCATAACTTGATGTTTTCCTTTAACTGGAGGTAAGTTATGGTAGAATCTTCTCTTACTTGTGTCGTAGCTTAAATTTTGAGAAGATATTAACTTAATCTTTTTATACACGATGGTTTAGCCCCGTGAGGACGTTGTGAGTGAATCTGGTGGGTTAGGTTAGGTTAGGTTAGGTTAGGTTAGAATAGATAAGAATGATAAGGGACTCTCTCTCTCTCTCTCTCTCTCTCTCTCTCTCTCTCGCTCTCTCTCTCTCTCTCAAACTACCAGTAACCATCTAATCTAATAGAGAAAATTGCCAAATAGAGTCCACACACAGAGACCCACAAAGCTCAACAAGCACCCTGTATCTATTACTCAAAGGGCATCCTAAATATTTACCCCTCCTGTAATACCTATTTATATCATCAACAAACACTGGGTTAAAAGCATATCATATTTAACATTATTATACCCTCAAAAACATCATAATATATTGATATTTGTTAGAGAGAAAAGAGCAGATGTATGGACAGTTGTTAACATGGAGGAAGATAGAGGGAAAAGAAAGGATGGATGTAGAAGGAGAGGAGGATGGAGGGGTGGAATAGAGGAGAACATTGGTGAAAGGAAGGAGAGAGTTGAGGGGAGGGAAGGAAGTGAGGGTAGAAAGGAGGAAGGGGGGGAATTAGAAGAGAAGGAAGGGTGAAAGAGAGAGAGAGAAAGGGTGGAATGAAGGGATGAAGGGTGGAAGGGAGGAAGGAACAGAGAAGAGAAGTCAAAGAGAGAGTGAGGGGGGGGGAGGAGGGAGAAGGAGGGAAGAGGAGGATCTTATAATAGAGAGCGAGGGAGGGTTAGGGAGAAGCAGGGAGGAGGAGGTAAGATAGAGAGAGCGAATTGATAAAAAAGGAATTCGATAAAGAGAGAGTGAAAGGGATGGTTGATAAACGAGATAGAGGGAGTGAAAAACTAAATGATAGAAGGGTGATGGACCGAAGGGCAAGGAGAGAAAGAGGGAGAGTGTGACGTAGAGGGGCAAGGGAGAGTGACGGAGAGGGGCAAGAGAGAAAGGGAGAGTGTGATGGTGAGGGGCAAGGGTTAGAGAGAATGAAGTGGAGGGAGGGGAAAGGGAGGGCCGCTTCAGAGAACACTTGCACCCATGCAGCGTGTACTTGAGGCCCCACACTGGGAGAGCGAGAGACTGGCAGACAAAGGTAACACACACACACACACACACACTATTCTGGGTCAGGCACCAGGTGGATGAGGCTACACCGTAGGTATAATGAACCCACCTTGTGTTGTTAACGTCGGGCAGGTGTGTGTGTGTTGGGGGGTAGAGGGGCATAACTTGATCACGTCTCCTCCCGGATATTCTGCGTTCAGGTGTAGAAGACAAACATAACCTGTCCAGACAAAAGTAATTTAACCTAACCTAACCTAACCTAACCTAACCTAATAGCAGAGACAATCACATTCTACCAAAGACAATCAAAGACCGTCAGAGAAGGATCATTCACGTTACTTGTAGTCAACATTAGAGGGTACAGCAAAATACGATTCACAGCCTCAGACTTACTTATGTGTGTGTGTGTGTGTGTGTGTGTGTGTGTGTGTGTGTGTGTGTGTCGAGCAGTGGTCCTCCCCTCCCTGCTATATGGCAGTGAGACATGTCACATACAGGAGGCACCTCAAGGCACTTGAAAACTTTCACCAACGTAGTCTACGTTCCATCCTCCGAGTTCGCTAGGAGCATCGAGGCTACCATTATCCATGAACAGCTACGCTGGACTGGCCATGGTACCCGCATGGACGACAGTAGACTGCCAAAGCAGCTACTTTACAGTCACCTAACGAATAGTAAACGTAACGCCGGCGGGCAACTGAAAAAGTATAAGGATAGTCTTAAGACAAACCTGAAAAAGTGCCAAATCGACCCCTTCACCTGAGAGTCGATTATTCCACACCGTAACACTTGGAGGAGCACCGCACGAGAAGGTGTCAATACTTTCGAGTTAGCCCGACTGAAAACCGAGGCAGACAAGCGTCAGCTCCGGACAGACGCTAACTAACGCCGCCCCTCCCGCACTAGATGGAGCCATCCACATGTGCAATTTCTGTGAACGACTCTGCCGGTCCCGTATCGGCCTCTTGAGTCACCTTAAAACTCCCCAACCTAGGTGACATCCTTAATAACTAATATCATTGCATTATGGCTGGATGGTCGTCATACTCGATTCCGAGTGACAGCAAAGTAGTAGTAGTAGTAGTGTGTGTGTGTGTGTAACTTGACTATCACAGTTTCCTTTGACATTTTAAATAGGAATAATATTATTCGTATCTTGTAATACACTTTCAACCTTGACTCACAATCTCCCGGCATTGTTTCGCCCCCGGAACGAAACCTTCA
Organism: Homarus americanus; assembly: GCF_018991925.1. Taxonomy (NCBI): domain Eukaryota; kingdom Metazoa; phylum Arthropoda; class Malacostraca; order Decapoda; family Nephropidae; genus Homarus; species Homarus americanus. The sequence goes on from NW_024715291.1 coordinate 371,176, forward strand.
CGTAATGCTCAGACAACAGAAGGTGTTTCACAAGCTCGCTCGACCAATTTTTTAACTAGAGTGTAATTGGCATGTCAATTAATTGTTAATTAGAGGTCATTAAGGGGTTTTACCGAGGGGAATGGTCATGGCTTGGGTGACTTTCCGCGGCGTCGATTCTGAAGGTGGATAATGTGAAGGATGATGAAGGTGTGGAGGAGGGTGATGAAGGTGTGGAGGAGGGTGATGAAGGTGTGGAGGAGGGTGATGAAGGTGTGGAGGAGGAGGGTGATGAAGGTGTGGAGGAGGGTGATGAAGGTGTGGAGGAGGAGGGTGATGAAGGTGTGGAGGGGAGGAGGGTGATGAAGGTGGGAGGAGGGTGATGAAGGTGTGGAGGAGGGTGATGAAGTGTGGAGGAGGAGGGTGATGAAGGTGTGGAGGAGGAGGGTGATGAAGGTGTGGAGGAGGAGGGTGATGAAGGTGTGGAGGAGGAGGGTGATGAAGGTGTGGAGGGTGATGAAGGAGGTGATGAAGGTGTGGGAGGAGGGTGATGAAGGTGGAGTGGAGGAGGGTGATGAAGGTGTGGAGGAGGGTGATGAAGGTGTGGAGGAGGGTGATGAAGGTGTGGAGGAGGGTTGATGAAGGTGTGGAGGAGGAGGGTGATGAAGGTGTGGAGGAGGAGGAGGGTGATAAAGGTGTGGGATGGGGGGACAGTGTTGTTTGTGTACTGCTCTTAACCTCATCTTTATCATTTCCTTTTTCTGGGTTTCTACAGAAAGTCAGAAAATGTGATAAATTAGGGGAAGATTTTGAACCACTTAACTAGGAATATTAATGGTTTGAATAATACCAAAACGATATGACTGAATTTGAAATTGCTTGAGCGTGAGCATAAATTGTTGAAATGAAAATGAATGGCTTTAATAAAATACAAATCATTCGAAGGACCTTAGAATCTTTTACCATAAGGCATAAATATTCTAAATGAGACATAAACCACTAGAATAATAAATGCATCGTTAGGGTGAATCATATCAGTAATGAAACATGAAACAGTCCAATTAAGTTATGAATCGTCTGAACGGCTACTGTTGATTTGGTTTGTTTACATGTGAGGGTAACGGACGTAAAAAAAGAAGCATAATGTTGTGAAAATAACCACGAAGAGTATTATATTATTATTATTATTATTTAGATGAAAGGTTTGTGAATCAGTGGCTTTTGTGTAGATACTATAAGAATGGGGAAAAATGCTTGTGAGTGGGCGTGGTGGAGACTCGTAGGAGTTGTGGGCGGGACATCAATGTTATAACTTTGATTCGAGACTTCTATTTTAAAACTCAAATCACACCCCCCCCCCCTCCACACACACATACAACAACAACTCAACTAATAACCGGTTGGGTAGATTCGGGTGAAACTTTTAATGACTTAATGCATTACCAGCCATGACAGACAGTACACCGCTTAAGTATAATAATAATGACACGTCTGGGCATAAGAACAGACCTTTCAATTTAAACTATAATACCTGTCTGTCTATAATACCTGTCTGTCTATAATACCTGTCTGTCTATAATACATATCTGTCTATAATACCTGTTGACATTATTTTTCAGCTGCAAGGAAAAAAATGAAATAAAACATAGAATTAGGATCAAGGAATCGTCCCAGTGAACTCTTAGAGACCTACACTTGACCAGCTAGCACCAAACGAGAGATAATTGCTATGACGTATATTTGAACTGGGACGAGGTTAGTGTCAGCGAGAGGGAGGAAGTTTATCCTTATCTGGCCTCATCTGGAGGTCATAAAGGTCATGTTTGGAGGATACAGTAAGCAAGAGGATAAGCCCACACTGTGTCCTAAGGAAAGAGACATCGAAGAGGAAACATCGGGAGGATTTTAAGACGTGGAGAAACAACATGACCGTGAGGAGGAGTGTGGTGTGGGAGGGAGGACTGAAGAGGACGATGGTGTTGGTGGCGCTGATGATGCTCTTCTGTCTCACCGGATGTGCCCAGGGGCGTGAGTATGTTGCTGATAGCACTTCATTTGATCTGCTTTGACACACTCTCTCTCTCTCTCTCTCTCTCTCTCTCTCTCTCTCTCTCTCTCTCTCTCTCTTTGGTCTTCCCCTTCCCCTCCCTCTTAAGTATCAGACATCCATATAAGGCCATATAATTATACCATCATCCATCCCGCCCCTCTTGCCTCTACTCTCTTTGTTCTCTTCCTTCCCCTCTTCCTCCATCTTTCTTCTACCCCTCTTCCTCCATTCTTCGTAGCTAATTAGGAGTTCCCGTGAGAAAAAAAATTATCCCATTAATCGGAGAAGTAAAGTTGTAAATATTATAAGCTGAAAATAACTATAGACACCTTGATGTTTTTATCACAGAGACGTAATCAAGAGGTCAAACTTTATATCGTTTATAGATACAAAAAAAAGAAGCTTGACAAGACAAGATTGAAATTTACTACAGAAAATATATTAACTTGGTAGTTTGTAAGTTTATACGGTGTTTAATTTAGGGTTTATAAGAAACTAGTAAATTGTAAATATGTAAGGCTTTGACTAATAAAAATGCACGTCGATATAATAGTATAGATTCTCATTTGATATATAGACGATATAAACAATAGGGTGATGGGTGTAAACACTATCATATACAGTAAAAGGACGATAGAAAGACATATTGTTGGAGCTAAGACGAATATTATACAGGTTTGGTGACACGAGAATAATATCTGTTGTTGTCTTGGCTGTGATGCTCTTATTCTTAGGGACCAATAAACTATTCTTCAATTCAAATCATGTGTAAAGCAGTTTTTATTATTTTATATTATTTTTCTTATACCTATGAGAATCTTTCATTTTCTTCGTCTTTATGGATAAATATATTTTTTTTTTTTTTATTATTATCGTAACTATATATTTAATTAGATCTTTAAGGAAGTAGTTTATTTTTGGGGGTATAACTATAAGAATTTAATATCTATTGTTAGTTTTTTTTTTATGTACATTGACGCGTTTAATGGGAGTTCTGCCGCCGTATTGGGCCTGTGACTAAGAATAACTTGATATGCTAAAGGGGATTCTCATAGTTAGTTAGCCGCCTCGATGACCATGTGTGTGGGGTTATTACGCTGACATGTGAATCTTACGCTGACATGTGAATCTTACGCTGACATGTGAATCTTACGCTGACATGTGAATCTTACGCTGACATGTGAATCTTACGCTGATATGTGAATCTTAATTATTTTTACAGATAGGAGAGAAAATATAACAATGATGTGAACTGTAAATGGAGTTTTATTAATTGTGAAGATGGTAAGATTCTGAAATACTGATATACAATGATGGGAAGAAGAAGAAGTAGAAAAAAAAACCATATATTGGAATGTTACTCGAAATGTGATGGGTCGCTTTCCTGCCATAACAAAAAGTGAGGAAAAATTTAATATTTGGGATGGCAAATTTATAGCAAGAATGTTATAACTTTAATGTAGGTCTCTCTCTCTCTCTCTCTCTCTCTCTCTCAATTAAAAAAAAATAGACAAAAATAAACAATAAATCTTCCTCTCAGTGTTCTTTAAATCTCTGCACCATCGCTCAAAATCATATATATCTTACCGGACCTTCCCGTAAATCATTCCCCAGCACGCGAGTAACCACAGCCTTCCCCCAGGTTCCTCCTACACGCTAAAAATCACTTACCGTTCACCTTAAACCCTGTGGTACAACCCCCCTCACCCACCACCCCCATTCTCCTATTTCTGAAATCATGATAATATGGACGAGATTCATGCCGGTCATAAGTACGCTGGGTAAAGGGGTTAAAATCGATTATCCTGATAAAATTAGCTCCCTACCCTACCTTGGTGTGTACGTGTGGTGACCCCCTAGTGTGCCTGTTTGACCTTTGCTCCTTGACCTCTCTTCACCTGGCTCAGTTTGACCTCTCTTTATATCTTAACTCATCTAGGTCATCCATGTTTTATCTTCATCAACAACCCCATGACCTTTGGCCTTTCATGATGACCTTTGACCCTAAATGATGACCTCTCTCGTTGCAGAATGTGGTGGGTCCCCGCAGTACCTGACGGCAGCTAACAGCAGTGGTCATCTGGCCTTCCCGGAGGTGAACTTAGACCTCCACACCGGTGTTTGGCAGCCCTACCAGTTCTATCCGACGGGAGTGAAGTGCTCGTGGGTACTGAAGGCTCCTGCCGCACACGTCATTGCTGCTGCCTTTCTTCACTTTGACACCGAGCAAGATTATGACTTTGTTACTGTGAGTGTTACTATAGAGTGTAGAAATTGCTCTCTCTCTCTCTCTCTCTCTCTCTCTCTCTCTCTCTCTCTCTCTCTATGTATCTATCTATCTCCCTCTCTATCTCCATCCATCCATTCATTGCCCCGGTGGTACGTTGTCAAGCGTCTTAAAAAGAAAATCCTCGATACAAACTTTCTTACAGCCAGAGACCGACAAAAGACGCGATGGAGTATATGTTTCAGACGACTCAAGTTGGTTCAGGTAAACAGAAAACAAAATAGAATCAAGGTACAGAGTATTTATCCCCTTACCCTCTTACACATCATAGACACCGAGGGAGAGGTGAGGGTTAGTGAGGTGAGGCAGAGGTGAGGGTTGGTGAGGGAGAGTGAGGTGAGGCAGAGGGTCAGGGAGGATGAAAGATGAAATAGATCGCGTATGATGGGAAGATCAGTGGATAAACGTGTCCTGCAGGAGCTCAGTAGGAGGAGGAGGAGGAGGAGGAGGAAGATTGTAGAGGAAGAGGAGGAGGAGGAGGAGGAGGAGGAAGGTTGTAGAGGAAGAGGAGGAGGAGGAGGAGGAAAAAAATGTGTAGTTGGAGATAGGAGAAGAAGACTAATGCACCCAGGGTTAGTCATATATCTTGTAAAATGTAAACAAAACAAAAGAGAGAGAGAGAAAAAAAATGAATGGTACAGTACCACCACCACCACCACCACCACCACCATCATCACCACCACCACCACCACCACCACCACCACCACCACCACCATCACCACCACCAACAAATGTAAACTCCCGCGAACTTCCCCAAGAATGTCCTAATGTTATTTCCCTGACTGTCCTACGTCACTAAGAAAAATTTATGAGTTTAATATTCGTTTCGTTCGCTTGACCTTAGAACACAACAAAGTCAACTAAGACATATGTAGTGTTATGATAAATGTATACCAAGCACTCTATAAGATTAAATGTACACAGTAGTATTGTAAACGATTATACGTAGGTGTTTGTTTATTTAACTCAAACTTTCTCTCTATGCAATTCACTCCTACGCCAAGGTTAGTGCGTCACCCCACACCCTACACTCTTCCAAAGTTGTTTATCTTAACCTCGTATTGTGGACAGTGTAGATGTAGCACACTGTAGACTAATCCTTCTGTATACAGGGAGTCAATGTGGCCAGTACATCAATCTTACTTCCCTTCACTTCCCCACTAGTAAAATTATGTCACCCAATCCGCAAATGGATCGACTTGGGGCGCCCCTATCCAGTGGACTCTTGTGGAATCTACTTGTATCAGAACACACCCCCCCCCACTAGAAAACATAAACACAGTGAACTTTATCTTCTGGGGAGTTACCGGATACTGAACTAATACCCGGAATTAACAATCTATATAACACCCTGACAAAGAATATTTTTCCTTCATCACATAAACATCCAACACCTCTAAACACCTCGCATCAACACTCTTCAGTCTCTCTGGTAATGGGGGCGCTTCGATAACGTGATATAACAACAACAACACACTCTCTCTCTCTCTCTCTCTCTCTCTCTCTCTCTCTCTCTCTCTCTCTCTCTCTCTCGTGTTATAGAAAGTCAGAGAAACAGAGGAAGTCAGATAGTGTACATAGTGGATCTTCAGGAGGTACAGTAGCCCTGGTCACAGAAATAAGGATAATGGAAGAGGAAAGAATTTAACATGGATGAAAAAAGAGAAAGAGATGGAGAGTGTATGGATAAATGGATAGAAATAAGATAGTATAGATGGATGGAAGTTAGTATGAGGAATAGGAGTAGGTGAATAAAGTGTTGAGAAAAAGATGGAGAAAGAGTTTGAGATCTAGGTGGTTAGGTTAGGTTAGGTTAGGTTAGGTTAGGTTAGGTTAGGTTAGGGGGTGTGTGGGTGAGGGAGTGTGTGGGTGAGAGAGTGTGTGGGTCAGGGAGTGTGTGGGTGAGGGAGTGTGTAGGCGAGGGAGTGTGTGGGTGAGGGAATGTATGGGTGAGGGAGTGTGTGGGTGAGAGAGTGTGTGGGTGAGGGAGTATATGGGTGAGGGAGTATATGGGTGAGGAGTGTAGTGATGTGGGTGAGAGTGTGGTGAGGGAGTGAGGGAGTGTGTGGGTGAGAGAGTGTGTGGGTGAGTGTGTGGGTGAGGGAGTGTGTAGGGAGTGTGTATGTGGGTGAGGGAGTATGGGTGAGGGAGTGGGTGAGGGAGTGGGTGAGGGAGTATGTGTATGGAGTATGGGTGATGAGGTGTTTGGATGAGAGTGTGTGTGAGTGAGGAAGTGTGTGTTGTCAGAGGAGATGGAAGAGTGTGTGTGGTATCAGATGGAGCGAGAGAGTTGTACACACCAAGACACATACATACATACATACATACATACATACATACACAGTGACATACAGACAAATGATAACACAGCCATTAAGAACGACATCATTATGCATTATTGCCCCCATTACACCTCCTCGACGAAGCTAAATATAGTCATTGTTAGAGATACATTTGTCTTCTGGTGGTAAAGATGAATAAGATATGAAAGTGTGGTGTTGCCCCGGGGTAGTGTGGTGTTGCCCCGGGGTAGTGTGGTGTTGCCCCGGGGTAGTGTGGTGTTGCCCCGGGGTACTGTGGTGGGTGTGTGGTAAAAGCAAGGTTTAGTATTTAAGATTTTTTCTCCTTCTTCTCTTTATGTTCGCTCTCCTCTTTCTCTTCCTACTCCTACTCCTTCTTCTTCTCCTTCTCTTTCCCTCCTTCCCTCCCTCCCTCCCTTCCTTCCTCTCTTCCTAATCTTCCTGCACCGCGCGTCGATACTAGCCACGTCACTCCTTGGCCTGGGAAAACTCTGGTCCCGGATTGGCTGGACGCTTCTAAGGGTTATAATGTGACGTCACTCCCTCTAGCTTTCGCCACCTGACCCATGACGTCATCCATTGCGTCATCATTTCAAGGCACACTCCGCAGTTACAATTTCTCCCTTTTCCTTCCTTCTCTCCCTTTCTTTCCCTCTCTCCCTTCTCCCTCACCTTCCACACTAAATATCCGAATTTTTTATACTGAAATCTCCAACATAAATAAGCTGAGATAGGTTAGGTTAGGTTATTCTCTCTCACACACACGCACACACACGCACACGCACGCACTCATAACAAAGAACATTCCTCATCACTATTTAACACGAGCCAGGAGGTGCCACTTGGTATAGGAATGTCAACAATTAACACCCACACTTACTCCTGTATTCCGTGACGTCACCCACTGCGTCATTGTGACCCAGTGATACATTTCGTGACGTCACTAGTTGCATGATCCAATCACGTTTGGTGTGTTCTCTGACGTAATTTTTTTTCCCTTATCCAATCACGTTGGATGTGTTCCCTGACGTCATTTGTTATTATCACGTGACGTCACCAACTACGTCAAAGGAAATGAAAGATGGTAGGACAAACAGAGAGATAGAGAGATAGAGATAGACAGGCAGAGACACACTCACGAAGAAAGACAGACAATGAGAGGTGGTGCGATTACTCTATTTACATGCTGGTGTATATAACTCTCCCTTCTCTGTAATCGACTCTTGCTATGATTTTATTCTTAGAAACCTGACCGCCTATAATGACCCCTTGACTCCTCATCCTGGGAAAAAATATTGACTCTCATCATTTCCCTCCAAGCATACTATTACTCCCTAATGACAGGCCAAGTTCTCTTAAAATCTAGTGATAAACCTCTTTTAACCCTCTGTCTTTATCATTTTCTTAATAGTGTTTTTTTTTTCTCTATCCTTCCTTTAGTTACGTTGGCGAATTATATATATAAACAAAGTAAACAACAAGGTAATCCGGTAATTCCTAGGTAATTATAACTAGGAAGTGAACGTTGATTGGTTCTTATTATCCAATTACAATGATGTATCTTATTGACGTCACAGTTTTATATTATATCAGGTTATAGAGAATGATTGCTGATTGGTCGATTATCCAACCAATCTTAAAAGTTTCTAGCCAATTGTATCATTCTCGTTAGTTCCTTAATGTAATTGGGGAAAAAAATATATTTATAGCCAATAAAAATGTTCTCTTAATAATCAAAATGTTTAAGAAAAGCTATAAATTAATCGATATTTGTCCTCTCTCTGTAGGCTGTTGTAGTGACGTTATGTTGAGGGTATTGTGAGGCGAGTAGAAAAAATTGTCTTTTGTATGTACCTAAAATATACAGGGAGTCATTGTTGTGGTGAGGGAGGTGCGTGAAGTCTGTTGTTGTGGTTGTGGGGTGCGTGAAGTCTGTTGTTGTGGTTGTGGGGTGCGTGAGGTGTGTTTCTCAACCTACACCTACACTTACTTACCTCGCCTGAGTCCTCCTACACCTACACTCATTCACCTGTCTTCCTACACGTTACCATTGTTACCCCTACAATTACAACCATCCATTCTTCTTCTCGTTGGTAAAAGTATTAAACATTCACTGTCATTAATTATAAAACAACGATATCCCTCATGCAATAATAAACATCCATCAGATAGGTCAGTAGAAATAATTTTTATACACACTGGTATAATGGAATAACCTTCACCTCTCTCAGTGCTCGAAACTCAGTGGTGAAGTTAGTGAAGCAGAAGTTAACATGGTGAAAAAAACATCTTTGCCATCTCCGCCGTTCGGGGTTTATAGACTAAGACTAAGGGTGAAGGGATTAGTCAATTCAGGGGGTTAAAGGTAAGAGTGGGTTCTATTTTTTTTAACCTTTGGTGGGTACAGGAAAGGTTAATGTTGTATTCATTGGGTCACAAAAAAAATAATCACTGGTGTCTTGTCAACGGTGAGCTTTTAAGATTAGTCATATACAAGGTGCGAAAGTTCACATGGCTTAATGACTCGTGTGTGTATGTGTGTCTGTGTGTTTCGGAGTCACCTTAATGATTCACTGATGACATAAGACTAGTAGTTTATGATGATATATGGATATAATGATAATGTCTCATATAAACTGTATACATATAGACACACACTTAAGGTCTACTGTACACATATAGACATACACTTAAGGTCTACTGTACACATATAGACATACACTTAAGGTCTACTGTACACATATAGACATACACTTAAGGTCTACTGTACACATATAGACACATTACGTTTACTATATACACATATGGTCAGAAATAACTTCTTGCCTCCTCTCAACCCCCAGAACGGTGTGTCGATGGACGTACAAGAGACGTTAAGTGTGTGTGTGTGTGTGTGTGTGTGTGTGTGTGTGTGTGTGTGTGTGTGTGTGTGTGTTTGTTTGTCACCCTCAGAATAATGACCCAGCTATTACCTGCTAAAAATAAGACACCACACAGGGCAATATATTAAAAGGTATATGTGATGACCTGAATGATCCACTTAAGCCATGGATATTATTGGAATGTTCTCTCTCTCTCTCTCTCTCTCTCTCTCTCTCTCTCTCTCTCTCTCTCTCTCTCTCTCTCTCTTCATCTTTTTATCTGGAGAACAGAGAGAATCATTGAGTGAGTGAGTGAGGAGAGAACTGGTGGCTGTGGTGGTGTCGACGGCTGTGAGGGGAGGGAAGGGGGAGGGAAAGGGAATGCCAGTAAACAGGAGTGTATGAGAAAAGGTTGGACGTACACACACACACACACACACACACAAAACTAACCCATGCCGATTCTTGACCCTCACAGCCTTCAACTCGGCAGGGAAATCAACCATATGTATGATTCCCTCACCTGTAGCTTGCTGAGCTGTGACGTATAAAATGTTGATGAAAATTTAGTGATAACATTAAAACAAAAACACCAGCTTTAACGTGAGGATAATTGAGATCTTTATGTAGAAAAAATTGAAGCAAAAAATCACACTAATTATAAGTAGGAGTTGGTACGTAAGAATACACTAATGAAGAATTTTTGAATTGTATGTAATTATATATAATCGTCACTAATGAATGGGTTTCGTTGTGTCGTATTTCCACATGTGTTCTGGAGACAAAAATCCGACGTAGTTACCACACAATCCTCACCTAATATAATGGTGTCCAGTTGGTGTGTATGTTACGTGGTTTAATGCAGCCTTAAGTCTGCTGTGAAATCCTGGGTAATCCGGTGCTTCATCCTGACGTGAGCCAGTGTTGGATTTGGCTTATAATGCTGCCCTGTACATCGTGGCTGAACGCTTACTGAGCCGTGAGTGTGTGTGTGTGTGTGTGTGAGTGTGTGTGTGTGTGTGTTTCAGTATTTAGTGAAGGGATGAGCTTTAACCTGCTGGGAATTAACATGGGAAGGTTAAGAGAAAATTTATCTAGCAAAAACAGGAGAGAGAAAGCAAATTGGTTTGCTTTTCGAGTTAACTTTAAAGTTTAATTGCAACAAACAAATAAAAATAAGAAACTTTTGATAATTTAGAACTTAGGATTTTTATAAGTAGACTACAAAGCAATAAATAATAACACTAAGAAAATAAACTAAATCCGTGTAGGTGGGGAGCGTGATGGTGGTAGGGGGAGTAAACCTGTTGATAAGTTTATGTAAATGATGATAAGTTAGATTAATGATCATGGTAATAAGACAATATTTTATATGCCTGAAGTAGTATGTAGCGGGAAAGTCTTACACGTTAAAGTTTGTATAATTAAATCGTAAAAAATAAACAAAAAACAAAGAAAAACAGACTTTACCAACACCTTCGCAAACACATACGATTCCTGGGACACCTCGCTTAACAACCCACGATGTAGGTACACCCACATGCCTCCTACACACACACACACACACACACACACACACACACACACACCATTAAAATACCCAGCGAAAAAGACGTAACCCATTTAGAATGTGTTTTTAATGATATGATAATTATAGTGTATCTGACGAAACATGAAGATAGAATATTAGAAGCTTCAAACAGATATAATTGTTTTCCACTTACTGACTCACAAAGGAAGAGAAATAATTATCGTAAGAGTTTTAATTATTTTGATTATTTTGAAGCAGAGTTTTGTTGTGCAGTGATTATTATTAAAGGATGGAGAATAGATGAAAGATTTTTTATTTATTTTTTTTTTTTTTTAGATAGGACTTTTGGGCAAGGATAAGTAGAGTTCTCCCCTCCCCCCCGTCTCCCCCTTATCGTATATAACAGGTTAGAGAGAAGCCTGAACACGTTAGAGTTGAAATGAGAAGGGTATTAGAAGTTTCTGAGATGTGATGCCACGAGAGAAAGCTAAAAAAAAAAATAAGTTACACTGACACAGGAAAACAAACAAAAAATTAATAAGATTGATAAAAACACCAAAAATAAGTATTTTACATTTATAAATAAGGAAACGGAGATATTTCGGCCATATACTGTAATTAGGAATGAAGGAGATAACAGCACAAGTATAAATGGGTAAACTTGAGAGTAGGAGAGGCTGGGGAAGGCAGAGACTAGGATGGATGATTGAGAATAATACATGAGTCCCAGAGAGATGTGAAAAATCTGAGAGAATGAGTCAAAAAATGAACACGAAAACATTGAGAAGGGAGGAACGTGGTCACCAACCCTCAGACAGACAGACAGACAGACAGACAGACAGATAAATATACTACAATCCTCCATCATTCTGAGGAGCGTGGTCACCAACCCTCAGACATAAGACCATATATAAAGAGGGTAGAGACAGACAGACAGACAGACAGACAGACAGACAAATACTACAATCCTCCATCATTCTGTCACATAACTTAATACAGATATAAAAGGAATGTTGAAAATCCTATATATATATGAGAGTTTATTGCCTTTTGCTCGGCTAAAAACAGCAACATCAGAGTGCCATAGGTATTGGTAACTCCCCTAGGCGTGTCTTTGTTGATATGGAATGTAAGGCTTTCGAGTTGTGTTCATTCTCCAAGTTATTCCAGCCTCCCTCACTCACTCTCAAGTTTAATGTTATGTTATGTTTATGTTATGTTATGTTATGTTTATGCTATGTTATGCTATGTTATGTTATGTTTATGTTATGTTATGTTATGCTATGTTATGTTATGTTATGTTATGCTATGTTATGTTATGTTATGTTATGTTACCTTCATTTTAGTTATTTTTTTACTGAACACACACTCTCTCTCTCTCTCTCTCTCTCTCTCTCTCTCTCTCTCTCTCTCTCTCTCTCTCATAAGTCATAGTGTAACAGAAACATTAACTGGTACTCCAATATAGTCCTTATATCTGGTCACTCAGCAAGCCAGTTAGCAATTAAAGTGTGTCGCACTGCCCAAGAAGGCTCTCACTCTACCTCACTCATCCACTTACACACACACACACACACACTCACACACACACACACACACACACACACACACACACACACCTCCCTTTATCACCAATACAGTAGTGCAATTTTATATTTATTTCAGGCGATTTTACTTAAGATATCATTAACTCCTAACTCATGTGATACCTGATAACACTGAAAGTCACCCTGTAGAAGTTAAATACCCTGTGTGTGTGTGTGTGTGTGTGTGAATTCTTTATATGACGCGATCCTCTGAGCAAGTCGGCTGCTACTGTGTATAAGAAGTGAGTGAGTGAGTTTAGTGGTGAGGTTTGAGTGAGTGAGATTAGTGGTGTGAGTTTTAGTGAGTGAGATTAGTGAGTGAGTTTGGCAGTGAGTGAGTGTGAGTGAGTTTTAGTTTAGTGAGGAGTAGTGAGTAGATTAGTGAGTGAGGTTTAGTAAGTGAGTTTAGTGAGTGAGATTAGTGAGTGAGTTTTAGTGAGTGAGATTAGTAAGTGAGTTTAGTGAGTGAGATTAGTGAGTGAGTTAAGTGAAGATAATTCAGGACACGACCAGGAAGAGAGAGGAGGAGGAGGGAACTGGAGGTTGGGTGAGACCTGTGGGGTAGAAGATAGTAACTCGCCTAAGGGAATTGAGATGATTGACAGAGAGAAGGGGAAGGGAGGAGAACGTGAGGTACTATATTAAGATCACCTATAAACCTCAGTCGTGTTTTGTTGTTGTGGGTTTTTTTTTTTCGTCTTAGTCTCAAGTCAATAAAGTCTCCATAATTGAACATATTGTCTTCCCTCTTCTTTTTTCTCCGTTTTCTTTCTTTCTTTCTTTATTTATTTCTTTCGTTTTGTCTTTTTCTTAAATAAACATCACATTCTATAAAAACTAGTGCTTTTACCTGTTAACTACCTAAGACAAAATCACTCCCAAAGATCATATAGTCAGGTACCCAGCGGTGAGTGAAAAAAAAAATCAACTCTATTTATTTATTCTCAGTCATAATCCAATTAAAACGTAATCACCCAAGCTACTCGCGTTATATATATATACAAATTTCTGCAAAATTACCACTAGTCTGCTAATAACATTTTCCCTGAAACTATGTATTATGCAAATTTAATTAAGATAAGACTACGAAACTTGGTCTTTTCTTTACACACATGAGGGTACAGGAGTCTTTTGAGAGTCTTGTAAGCTTAGTAATCGTTGTCCAGGAATATCTCTTAAGTCACTGAGAGGAGGGTGTTTATCACTGCGGTGTGGGTTGAGGGTAGTGGGGTGTGTGGGTTGAGGGTGGTGGGGTGTGTGGGTTGTGGTGGGGTGTGGGTTGGGGTGGTGGGGTGTGGGTTGTGGTGGGGTGTGTGGTTGAGTGGTGGGGTGTGTGGGTAGTAGTGGGGTGTGGGGTTGAGGATGGTAGGGTGTGTGGGTTGAGGGAGGTGGGGTGTGTGGGTTGAGGGCGGTGGTGGGGTGTGTGGGTTGACGATGGTGGAGTGTGTGGGGCCCATACCTCACCCCCACCACCTCTCTCCTTCCTCACCTCCAGCATTCCTCCCATCCATCACCTCCACCACACTTTCCCTCCCTCACCTCCAACATTCCTCCCATCCATCACCTACAACACACCTCCAACACTCCTCTTCTTCCATAGACTTACACACACCATTCCCTTAACTCCCCCCCCAAAAAAAAAATTAATCTTCATAAAACGTATTCAGTAAGTAACACTCTCCTCCAACGTATTCAGTAAGTAACACTCTCCTCCAACGTATTCAGTAAGTAACACTCTCCTCCAACGTATTCAGTAAGTAACACTCTCCTCCATCTCCTCTTGCCTCTTTTCTACACAGATCTACAGCAGCGAGGAGAGAACGGAACAGCTGCTACGTGTATCGGGCGACCTGACCTCTAGTTGGCTTGTCACCTCTCCTGACGATACCCTGGTGATCGACTTCATTAGCGACGAGTACACCACCTATTATGGGTTCCACTTGGCCTATGGTTATGATCCGAAAGGTGGGTGTTGGTGGTTGACTTTGTTGTGTGTGTGTGTGTGTGTGTGTGTGTTCCGTCCTCGTTCATGCACTGTAAATACATACATACAAACATACATGCACACATACATACCACACACACACACACACACACGTACAAACATACACACACACACACACACACACACACACGTACAAACATACACACACACACACACACACACACACACACATACATACACCGCACGCACACTCACGTACAAATCTATACACACACACACACACACACACACACACAGCATATTAACAGTATTAAAAAACTGACATCTACTAATTGTCGAATTAGTTTTTGCGGAATATATCAATCAACTTTTATTTCGACAATTAACCTTTACAAGGTGTGTGTGTGTGTGTGTGTGTGTGTGTGTGAGTGTAATGCCAGAAATCTATACAGGAAATCATTTTATAAGCGTCCAATCCTATTCTAGAAATCTATATAAACCTGATGACTATACAGGCTAGTTCACCTCGGGGATTCTCTATCACGAAGAAATTCAGAGTAAGTATGTCAGCGTGTCTTCTTCACATGCTAACTATCCTCTCTGAGAAGTGAGACGTCTTGTATTATAATGAAAACCATTTAAGTGATAAAATTATAACATAAACTCCAAATATATAACTTCCTAATGGACAAAATCCCACAAACCCGATGGTAAGTGTTGTAACAATATGCTAATGATGTGATGTTGGTTCTCAGCTTGTATGGAGGGAGGCGTGACAGTAGCGGAGGAACACCTGATAGCACTTCCTACTCCTAATCTCCACGGCGTGAGTATTAGCTAAGAAAAAAGATGGATCCTGTTTTTATCTTCCTGGCTTGGTTTTTCGTTTTTCATATTCCTCTTTTCTCTATGACCGTGAACCACAAGAACTGATATTTTGAGTGTTGGAGCTAACCATTTTCAGGTCGTGTTAAAAATTGCCAATAACATTTTCCACGGGTGATTAATGTTTACTAATGTTGTGTTATAGTATTACAGGATACATAATCACAGTTTTTTTTACCTCTGGCAACGTTTTTTCTTCTAGATTTTAACCCCTTGAGTACGATGATTTAACCTCTTGAGTACGATGATTTAACCTCTTGAGAACGATGATTTAACCTCTTGAGTACTATTTTTTAACCCCATGAGTACGATCATATAAACCATTAAGTCATCATGGTCATAGGATTAAGTCGTCATGGCCAAAGGGGTTAAGATTCATTTATAATATTTACTGGGGTTACTTAGGCTTCTTGTGAATGAAGACTCGGTTCCTGTATGCTGCTCAACCCTGCATCTGTGTGTAGCCGAACATAACTACTTTATTCAACAGTTAAGAACCACTCACAGGACACCGTTATAGTTTGCCCAAGGTCTTCCCTTTGGTGACAAAAATGAAAAACTCTGGTGAACGTCACATTAAGTCATCATCAAGCGTGTGTGCCGGGTTTTTATCTATAAACAAAGCTTCAGACACAGACCAACATCCTCGTCAAGACCTTACAGTAATTGAATAATCAAAATTTATTTAGATGGCGGAAAATTGCTTTATAAAGGCACAGATCGTGGTAGAGTTCCTTAGTTTAATTGCAAAGGAACTGAGGTAACTTCACAACGACCCACCCGCGAGTTGCCAACAATAGCCAATTTCTCAGTAACTGTGACGTAATGGCCAGTCAGGTTACGGGTACTGATCTACACAGGGACAGGTGGGGAGGGGGGAGATCAGCTAAGTTCTGAGACCAAAATACCGTCTGCAGTGTTCACGCTACTGTCCATATCTTCGAATATATTCACTCGATATTGTTTAGCTTCATATAACGATAACGAGAACAGCTCCAACAGCGGCTTTAGAAGTCATTTCAAACTTAATGTAGTTATACAGTAACTCCAGGTTCAATTTAAATACATTTGTATCTGTAAAATATTATTATAATTTTAAACAAGACAACCACAGTGTTCGGATACAGGCGACAACATCGTTTGTCACTGACCCTCTGATTGATCTACAACAAGCCATTTGCTAATTGGTTGGACCGGGATGACGTCATTACTAGTGTTGTAAGGTCCATCGCTGCTCTCTGGTGGCGCCACCTAACACCGTCGACACCGAGAAATGATCATTTGAACATCTTGATATATATTTATATATATCACCTCTGGTAACAGCTACCAGGGGTCACTTCCTTGTAATTAGCAACTGATATTGACAAAACTCCGTCAGTAAAGAGAGAAACTGTGTGGTGGGGACATGGCCTCTTCATACTCCGAGTGAAGGTTCAGCATTAAAGAAGTGTTATAATACCGGCATGGAGGATTAGGATTACCAAACGTAGGTAAACAAACCTAGCAAATATAATATAACAAAAGCTTAACCAACACTGTTACAAACATCAGCTTTAACCAACACCAGAACGATAACATTTCAATATCGTAAACGTGAATTATTGTCTTTTGGTTATCTTGGGCAGTTAGACAGTTTAGTTATCGTTTTGTTGTTAGCCAAGTTCTTTCACCTGAGTGGCAGTGTTATTTAATGAGTGATTAATGTGACTTATGTTTAGTTGATTAGTGAGTTATATGTTAGCTACCTTGTGACATATTCGTACGTATTACTCAGTGTTTTGTATGGGTCTTTATGGTAACGAGGACGGCACGCCATCAGGTAATAAGGCTAACCCACGCAAGTGTGGAAAATGGCTGTAAAACATTGATGATGATGATGGTGAAGTTAGATCATTGCGCAAACTAAACATTTCCACCGCCGCAGGTGCTGCCAGGGCCACGTCAGGAGAAGCAGCAGTACCAGATGGCGAAGCCTGACGCGGGGGACAAGAGGGTAGTGCCCAAGGGCGGCCCTGCTGAGCAGCCCACCATGACATGGCTGCCCCTGGCTCAATACCCGCTCTGGGCCAACTGCACCTGGAGAATCGCCGTCGACACTCGCAACATAGTCAAGCTTGATGTTCTCCGTTTCAACACTGGCACCAAGGACGTCCTGAAGGTGAGTGTCAGGGGAGAGTTGGGGTAGCGTGTAGGAGGCGATGGAGAGTACATGTAGGAGTGTGTTAGCAAGAGCATGGAGGACGATATGGCAGGAGGAGGATGAACCAATTCTTCGCTCCAACATATTGAGAATATTATTACAACATCGAGGAGAGGAACAAATAAAAACAAAGTTTAAGAGAGAGATTAATGGTTTAAAGTAAATGTACAATCGGCTACTACATTTCCACCTGGTACAGTGACTGGGGTATTTTGTGAAATGTGGCAAATCTCTTCTTGTTTCTGTCGTAGAAAAAACTACCGTAATGAACTAAAGGAACCTCGCATTAGTAGCCAGACTTACAATGGAAAATAAGCAATCATCCACTATCTCTGAACACCTGTCTTGTATATTTATAGTTTTAATACAGATGACCAAACACAGCGCCATTGGCTCCTATGTGCTGTTTACTGTGTGGGGCGGTAAGGAGACGCAAGTACTGGCGAGAGGGTACACCGTCATACTCTCTTGTGCAGTAAGCAGCCATCAATCTGTTAATGCTCATATATTTAGTTTTAATAATCACTAAGATAAACCAGCAATGCGTTAATACATCCTCTCTACTGTATTATATGATCAAAATACATACTGTTCATGTTAAATTTGGATTAAACCTATAACATGACGAAATATGCCGTCGTTTGGTTGAGAAATTGTATTTGTATCTCGTAAGTGATATTTGGTAATGGGGTAAATTGGGTGACATGACGACCCTGAGGTCCCCATTATGACCCTTAAAAAGCACACGTGTTGACATGAGAGAGAGATACAGTTCAT
Source organism: Homarus americanus (assembly GCF_018991925.1). NCBI lineage: Eukaryota > Metazoa > Arthropoda > Malacostraca > Decapoda > Nephropidae > Homarus > Homarus americanus. The sequence continues at coordinate 389,580 of NW_024715291.1, forward strand.
ATTATATTCACTGTCGACAACACCAACTAGTTATCTTCCTCCCTGTCTACCCACGTCTAACACAACACTGATGGTATTAATGTTCCCTCTCATTTTATTACGGGGTATAAACTCATAACACAAACATACCTACGAAGTGTTGGCCTGACTCGCACCACAACACCTGAGTCACACACCTGAGTCACACATCTGAGTGACCCACCTGAGTCACACACCTGAGTTATATACCTATAATATCTGACCTGTATCATTTCAGTATACAAATCCCCTGGTCGAATTCCTTCCGTTCATGTCTAAATATATTGTAAATACTGTCCTGTGTTATGAAGTCAGGATGCAACAAGGTACACTTCATATCCTCCAAAACACACACACACACACACACACACACACACACACACACAGCAGCAGCTTGGTCTGACCCACTTTCTCTTCCCTCACAAAATGACAACAGAGCTCCTTTATTATGTTCTTAATATTCTCATATTCCCACGTATTAGAATGAAGGAAGCAAGAGAGAGGGGATGTAAGCGAGAGAGAGAGAGCGAGAGAGGGAGATAAGAGAGAGAGAGAGAGAGGGTGGGTGTGTGTGTGTGTGTTCTATTCATCTTTACATACACAAATACTCTTTTTCTGTTGCATTTAATACCGTTAATGTAATAATATCACAGTATGTCTTATCTATTTATTTTCCATATATTCTTCCTTCATATTCTTTTTTTTTCATTATCTCCTCTTCTCTTTCTCATTATTCTCTTCATTCTTCAGTAATATGTCTTCTTTTTTCTTTACTCTACAGGTGTATGCGTCTCTTCTTTTGCGTTAGTGTCTGTTACGTCTCTTTCTTCTTCTTCTTCCTTCCTTTTTCCTTCGTCTTCCTTGTTCCTTCTTCTTCTTCTTCTCATAATATCAAACAATAGAGAGCGGCTTTAGTGACTCTCCTCACCCACAGATGGCGCTGACATCTATCAAGGGAAATTTCGAGAAGTATCCAAGATTTGATCGGTTGTTTTTCCTCTGACTGACTGTCTCACCTAACGCTCTTACCTCTCACGGGAGATGGGGGAGGGGGGCACTTATTACCTTATTTTCAAAACATGTGGAAACTTTAGGACGCTTGATATTGATGTTTCTCTCTCTCTCTCTCTCTCTCTCTCTCTCTCATCCTAAGCACAGGTATTAACTTTCAGTAATCATCAATATTTACCTGTACGTTTCGTAAGCACATGGAAGGAGACAAAATAAGCTCTAAATAAACAAAGACCAAAGACTCACAATACATATAGTAAGATAAGAACGAATGGACCAACCACACACACACACACACACACACACACACACACGCACACACACACGCACACACACACACACACACACACACGCAACTTTCAGAACGCTTTAATTATAATAGGAGCTGAATGGGTGATAACAACAGCAGCTTACCTTCCACCGAGTATATTGATTGCTATTATTTGTCAGTAAAAAAAAAAGGTGAAGAAGACTCAGGGAACTGCTCTTCAAAGTTGAGAAATTAACAGAAGTGAAATATAAAACAGATGGACATATTTTATTATTTACTTGATTTTATGAAACTATTTGTGTGTGTGTGTGTGTGTGTGTGTGTGTGTGTGTGTGTGTTTAGTTTTTGTGCGTATGTTTTTTTGTGTACGTAAAATAAAGCTACGAGATAATTCCATAATTATTGTTCATTACTTGTGTATAATGCAACTAGGTAGATTATTATTATACAGGTAGATTATCGCAACACAGGTAGATAATTAATTACACAGATAGATTATTATTACAGGTAGATTATTACACAAATTAATTAGACCCATATAGACACTTCGGTCCTTAGTGTATTGGTCTGGAAATCTATAAAGTATCTGGGTAAAACAAATTTTAGTTAAAGCTTCAGTATTTTTCCTAAACTTCCCGAGTCAATAGATGAAAAACCTAGAAAACATATTGGCCGATTTTCTTATTTTGTTTCTTTGTTTATTTAGGGTTGGAGGTTGTCAGGTGTGGGAGGTGTGGAGGGGAAGGTGACCTATGACGTTATAAGACTGGTGGGTGGTCTGAACGGGGTGCTATAAACTGACAGGTGAAGGTTGATGTATATTACCTTGTCTCGCCCAGGTGTGGAAGGCGACGGGTCATGGGTGAAGGCTGATGGATGAAGTATGACGGGTGATTTGTGGGGTGGTGAGTAATGAGGAAAAAATTAGTGACTGAATTTTGATGTGTAATAAAACTACCACTCCTTCCCCAGACGTTATGGGTTAGGGACTGACGGATGAACTGGAATGGATGACAAGTGATGGATACACACATACGGGTGAAGATTGGTGGATACAAAGAAAAAAAAATGAGTGTACCTTTAATTCTGGCAGTTGTGGCAGGTGTCGCCAGATGGACGAGCCAAGGCGCTGCTACAGTATGGTGGAGCTGAAATACCACGTCACAGCTTCCAGTCATCCAAGCCCCTCGTGATCACCTTCGTCGCCCAGGCCAATGAGAGAGGTTCTGGGTTCCTCATCGACGTCTCCTACATCATGAGAGGTAAGTTGCTCGTGGAGAGAAGAAAGAAAGAAAGAAAGAAAGAAAGAAAGGTAAAGAGGAGGATGCTAAGCTCGTAAATTTGAGAGAGAGAGAGAGAGAGAGAGAGAGAGAGAGAGAGAGAGAGAGAGAGAGAGAGAGACGATGTTTATGATGTGTATATATATGCACACTGAACAAATTACAAAAGCGAATAATAAAAACACAACACATATTCAAGTCGACGTACACACACACACACACACACACACACACACATAAATATACAAGGCTGAACGTGGCTCATTTCACAAGAATGTGTCGTTATAAATGTGTCGTTCATGTAGAAACAAAAGACGTTCAGCACACACACACACACACACACACACACACCCACACAGAGGATCCATCAGTTTCTTTTATATCGGTGTGGGTGTGGGTGGGCGGTGGAATGGTTTGGGGGGTGTTATGTAATATTTAATACGAATATTCTTACGAGTATATCTTATAGAACTGTCTGTTCAGGTAAACCAAGAATGGGTGGGGGAGGAAGGAAGAAAAATTCCATCGCAAGGAAAAAATTCTTAAAAGTTTGTACGTTAAATATTTTCCATTAACTCGGCATGTAAACACGCATGTAGTTTGACTCACTTAACCTAACCTAACCAAACCTGCGACATAAGAGAGATGGTCGGCCAAATTTCGATTAACTCTTCTTATTGTTACCTGAGTTCATTTATCCAGGGTGGATGAAGATTGCGGGTCAGACCACGTCCCAGTAATGAAATATTAATGGCCAAAGTTGAGGGTAGGAGGTCCAAGGGAAAGCAACGAAATTGAGATGGATGAATGAAATTAAAAAAAAAAAACTAGGACCCCCAAACAGATGCAAAATATTAGAGGATTGGTTAAAACAGCCCGTGAATGTTTAGAGAGTGGAGGACTGTGGTCGCCAACCCTCAGGTATTTGGGCGGTAATCTGATTGGAGAGTTTGGATCCAGTGACAGTAGGTTATGTGTCGTCTAATGTCGGTGTTGTTTGTGTAGTAATGATAAACTATTCCTACACAGACCTTAGTAGCGTGAGAGTCAACTGTTAATATTATAGACTGTTGTAGTATTCTTGTTCATAAATGGTACAACGATGCTTGATGGTTCTTACATACAGTACACCAATGAAACACGGAGACGTGGTTTTTGTATGGCAACATTATTCCTACATACATTTTATAAAATAATATAAAATCAATTTTACACAAACAATCCCTTGACTGGCGTGACCAATGAAATCGTGGATTTATCTGAAGCGGAGCGAGGCGCGGCAGGGCTGGGCGGGGTAGGGTGGAGCGGGTCGGGGTGGGGTGGAGCGGGCCGGGCCGGGGCGGGTCGGGGCGGGGTTGTTGTGTGTGCTGGTGGCCTTGGTGATGACGTCAACAGCAGGGGGAAGACAAGGCCACGACCTTCTTCCAAGATTCTCACTCATTCGTAAATTAAATTTTTCTCCTGCCATAATGATGACGTATCTTGCTACCTTCACTTAAGCCACAACACAAACATGACGTCACAACCGTACTGAGACTCGATGGGGGAATTTGATTACGTAGGTATTCTTCTTAACGCCAATAAAAACACAAATCTAACAACTAAAATGGCGTCAACGTTGTTCTGAGATTTCATTCGTATATTGATGCCTTATGCTGGGTGAAGCGGCATTTATTTAACGTCGTGTGTGTGTGTGTGTGTAAACGCTCTCCATAACAGACTTCTCAATAGCGGATATTCTCAATAACACAATCCTCTCAATAATGTACAGAGCTTACAAAAGTTAATCCGATATTGCGAAGGTTAACCGTAAACCTAAGAGTGGTGAGTTAGTTTATATTACACCTGACTACCACCATTACTACCACCACTACCACCATCACTACCACCACGACCACCATCACTACCACCACGACCACCACGACCCCCATCACTACCACCACCACTACCACACCAGTGACTCACACCACTTCGTCAGGATATCGGAGTAGGGAGATAACCTGACCGGCGGCACCCTCCTCAAGAAGACCAATGACCAACTCTTTTTTTTATTCACCCCGATTTTTCCCAGATTTTCATAATGCCCGATTTTTCTATGGTATGTTATCCGATTTTTCTCAGATTTCATACTGCCCGATTTTTCTCTGGTATGTTATCCGATTTTTCTCAGATTTCATACTACCCGATTTTCCTCTGACTTTGTGTATTTTAGTGACATGGAGTCCATCTGTTTTACGAGGGCAAACAGGGCTGTCGTGGTCAGTTTTCAAAGTTGATTTATCATGTCAAGATGTAAAGATAGTTCAAGGGTAAAGTCACACGATATTGGAACATTAACCAACTGGAATTAGAGGACAAATTCAATTGTTAATTAATTGGAATTTCAATCTTATCGCTGTGATGTTGTAACGTTGTCTTGGGGATACTTTACCTAGTGAGGACAGGTGTAGGACTGGTCATTCACCAGAGCAGGTGTAGGATAAGTTATTAGTGAGGGGCAGGTTAATGAGGCCAAGTCATTAGTAAAGACAGGTGTAGGCCAAGTCATTAGTGAGGGCAGGTGTAGGCCAAGTCATTAGTGAGGGCAGGTGTAGGACAAGTCATAAGTGAAGACAGGTGTGAGGCAAGTCATTAGTGAGGACAGGTGTTGGGTAGATCACGAGCGAGGGCAGGTGTAGGACAAGCCATTAGTAAGGACAGGTGTGGTTTAGCTCATTAGCGAAGGCAGGTGTAAGACAAGTCATTATCATCAACAGGTGATCTCCCAGGGGCGTCTCAACTGTGTCACGGTCGCTTGGATTACTCAGTTATCGTTTCCTCAACCCTAGAGATGTTAATGTCCCTCTCAAGAGTTGGAGAGGGAGTGAGAGGCGTAGGGAGGTAGTAAGAGGATTGGAGAGGGAGGGAAAAGTGGGGAGAGAGAGAGAGAGAGAGAGAGAGAGAGAGAGAGAGAGAGAGATGCGTAGGAAGGTGCTAAGAGGATTAGAAACGGGAAAAAGGTTCAGAGAAGGAAGCGTAGGGAGAGTAAAAAGCACGGGAAAGGAAGGGAGAGTGTGGGTCCTCAGGAGGGAGAGTAAGAGGTGTTTTAAGATGGATGGAAAAGTGGGGAGAAGGCGGTGTTAAGAGGAAGGGGAGGCGTTGATCGTGGGAAGGGAAGGAAAGGAGAGGAGAGGCAAGTCGTGGATAGTAAGAGGGAAGGAGGGAGGGAGGGAGGGGAGGTACTATAAGTAAGAAGAAGGAAGCTGGAAGAGTATCTCATTCCGTTTTGATTCGTGTATTTATATTGGGTCTCTGTTTTGATTCAGGCGTCTATAGTTTGTTCTCTGTTTGAATTTATATTGGGTCTCTGTTTTGATTGAGGCGTCTATAGTTTGTTCTCTGTTTGAATTCAGGCGTTTATAATTGTTCTGTGTTTTGATTCAGAGGTTTATATTTTGTTCTCTGTTTTGATTCAGGCGTTTATAGTTTGTGTTCCGTTTGAATTCAGGCGTTTATAGTTTGTTCTCTATTTGAATTCAGGCATTTATATTTTGTTCTGTGTTTTGGTTCAGGCGTTTATAGTTTGTATAGTCACCACCCTAATGAGCGTCAACATAACCACATAATCTAGATCTGCTTTCCACATCCTTATCCATTTATACTTTAACACATAATTTATTCAGCTGTAAGTAAATACCCTTCTTCATTTTTTTAATATTTCCCATTTTTCATTTTCTGTAAATTTGCATAGTGTTTAAAGCATCATATCGAGTGTATGAAAAGCCAGTTCCCTCCCTATACAGTAACTTATTTCACATAACAGCATAAAGAAAACAAATACCGTAGCTTCCGTATCCTTACTTTTACATTCGGGAATTAAAAGAACAAAAATACCCAAGGCTACATTTTTCCCGTGTAACCTCATATGTGTTTCCTCTCTCGAAATTTCACGAGTCATATTCTCCCCCCCCTTCATCATTGTGTACCCACGGTGGTGATGGCTTACAGCAACATCCCTTTATATCACCAAATGGTTATAACTACACCTAACTATACCTGTAACTGTACCTATATTTCTATTCGTGAAAATACAAACAAAAAAAATCCGATTTTAATTATCATAAGATTAATATTTTGCAATTTGTAAATATTACTCGAAAATATATTACTGTAAATATTGATAACGAAGAAGTTCAATTATATTTATCAGCTCAACACAGAATATGCATTTTTGTTTATTTTTTTATTCATTCTTTTTTTGTGAATTACGTCACGCCAGAATATAAGAGAAGAGTTTTTAATGAACCTAATAAAGAATAGAATTACGGTGATATACTGTTACTCGCGCTGCTGTCTCTCAATCTACATACACTTTGCAATTTAAAATACCCACACACACACACTGTAGGCCACTGTTCTACTGTTAAAAAAAATACAAAAAAAAAGATGTTCGACGATAATTATAAGAGATTTAAAGGTGGCACGATGCTTTTTTGTTTTGTTTTTTTTAGATCCTTTTGTTAATAGGATCAAAGTGTGTTAAGGGGATCCGAACTCCCACGTATTATGTTACCTATACAAATGTTTGGATGACCGCTGGTATAAATATTTATTGGTCGATGTCTTAAGGTGGGTACTGCTAGGTGGTTAGTCCTCTGTTTGTATGTCTGTATGTCTGGTTGGCTGACTGGCTGGCTGGCTATGGGACAGTTTAGATGGAACGTAAACCCACCTTATTTCCTTTTCTTTCATTTTTTTTTTACCAGAACATAAAACAAACACAGTAAAAGCAATAAATAACAACGACAATAACAAAAGTAACAACTACAACGAGAATTGAGAATAACAGTAAGGGTTAAACCACAACAACAACAACATCAGCATACAACATAACAAAAACAGCTTAACGTACAACAACAACAATAACAAAACAGCATCAGATAAATTTAACAAAAGAATAAATTGTTCACCTATTCATGTCACTTAAGATCGACATGACACATAGGTTATATAAAGATTAATACATGACATAAAATACATAGATAATATAAATGTAAATAGACTTTGTGACGATGCATAGATTCTACATGATTCATAAATTCTGTAGTATACTTGTATATAGACTCTTCAAAGATGTATAGATTGTAAAATGATGAAAATACATATAAATATACTCAGAATCTATCAAAATTACATAAAATACATACATACATACATACATACATACATACATACATACATACATACTAGCTCTTCCCAAGTTATTATGAAAATTCCCCCCCCCCCTTCTAAAAAAAAATGACCAACCTCACATTGTCCTAAGTGACCAAACAAATTTAGCAGGTAATACCAAGACACCTGAGTGATATAGGATACCTGAGGCTAATTGAATACCTACCTTGAATATTCATATGAGATTAAGTTTTTTTTTTCGACTCCATTTATTCAACCCAGCATTCGCCTTTTTTCCTGATCTGACGGATGGATATTCTTCTAGCTATTTCTGAGGAGTTTGTTGGTGCTTCTACACGTTTGGTCCGTCTTTGCTGTCTTGTTGTCTGTTTCGTTCTGTTGAAAGGAATAACAAATGAGGTATATTATGTAGATTTAGATAGGTATTTAATGCATAATTACCCTTAAATTTTACCTTAACTAAATACATTCACTTGGCTACAGTTACGAGAAAATATCAACTTAAGATTTGTTCAGACTAAAGATTAAATTTTTCATGATTTTAATTAAAGTTGAATATTAGTTTTTTTTTATGAGGGAACACTAGATGTACTTAATAAACGCCGGGAAGAATAAAAACTACGAAGGAAGATTTGCTTGGTGACTAGGTACAAATTAGGGCTAAATTACTGCATTAGGAAACCAAATTAGGGTGACAAAACAGCCAGTCACACCCGGGAAGGCTTACGTAGAAAGATAATTACATAGATAAAATTAAATATTACCCTCCGCACCCTTACCATAAACAAGCCCAGTGATGAGAAAATTACATAGACAAATAAGAAAATATAACGCACAAAATATATCCCGTTAGATTAAGAATTTACATATAGATACAAAAAGTGAAATAATAACATACACTCTCTCTCGATGGGAAGAACAGCTGGCATATAAACAAAAGATGAACACTTGGTCACCAGCTGGGAAATATAACTACCTGGAGACTTTAAATGAGGGAGAGAAATAGAAAGTTATCTTAATAAATCTAGTACGAATAAAGAGATAATTAATTCCCTTTTAATTCCCTTGTAACTTTCTCTTCATATGTCATAAGGAGAGATTATGGAAGAGAAGATGGAGGCCGCAAAAAATATAGAGCTGGAGGAAAGGAAATGATCGAAAGGAGAGTAGATAAACTGACACGTGAATGGATAAGGATAGGTGGATCACATGATGGATGACTAGGAGGAGCAGGAGGAAATGTGAAGGCTGGAGGGAGGGAGGGAGGGAGAGGGATGGAGAGAGGGAGGGAGAGGGAGGGAGGGAGGGAGGGTGGGGGAGAGAGAGATGGATACACCCAGCCTGAGATTGATTGAACTCCTGACCGAGAGATAAGAGCAGATAAGAGTGTAGGAGTATATCATTGGAAGTTACCCCAGAGAGAGAGAGAGAGAGAGAGAGAGAGATGAATGGATGAATGAATGAATGGATGGATGGATGAATGGATGGATGGATGAATGGATGTGATTCAGTTTATTACCTTTACCCCTGAGTTATGAATGAGTTAAAATATATTCTAGTCATATTCAATTAATCTTTATGAAATTTCTAAGACTGTTGATGAAAAAAATCGACCTTTGTCACCCTACACCTACCTGTCAGCCAATCAGAGGAGCTCATTCTTGTGTAAGTTATCAAGATTACTTTTAAACCTTGTCTTCTCCAGAATGTAGGAGAGTTAAAACAAGAGTTAAAACGAGTAAAACAAAACTAAAAAAGGTGAAGTGAAAAAAGGGTTACAGGCGTGTTGATGTATGAAGTAATTACTGTACACGTCAGGGGAAAACAACAATGCAAGTGGGTAAATAAAACTAAAAAGTAAACACCTGTAAACACCTGGCATAAGACTGGCAAGTTGTTAATGAGGGAAGAAACCAGGTGAAGGATGGCCCAGTGCCCACCTCCTCCACTCACCACCACTTTGGTTTTAAACTTTTCTTTTTTATAGATCTTGAATAAATATAATATTTGGCTTCTTTCTCCGTTTTATATACAGATGAGTTTAATAATGGTGGTACTAATATAATAATTACGAGGCTGTAGTTTAATCCCCGCTGCTGAGGTTGAGAGATATATATATATTCTGGTATTGTGTGTGTGTTTGTCTGCGTGTGTGTGAATGCTCTGATTTTAACGAATGACGTCATTGGTAAACAGAGGTAGAATCACTTTGACTGTTGGTAGTCAATTAAAGCTTTTGATTCTAACTATATTCCTTCCTCCCCTTCTTCTGTCCTCCTCTTCTTCTCCCCCTCCCTTCCTCCTCCCGTTCCCTCTTCCTCCTCCCGCCCTCTCTTCTCCTGCTACAGCGTGTGATCCCGAGATTCAGGAGTTAGGGTCCCCGCGGGGCCTGGTAGCCTATCCCTTCCATAACCTCCAGGATGGACAGTGGCGCACCCAGGGACACCTCCACTACGGCCCCGACTCCTGCCAGTGGATCATCAGAGCTCCTGAAGGATACGTGGTCAATGTTACTATCCTACACTTCGACACTCACGCCGATGACCACCTGCAGGTACGTGTTGGATCAAGGCTCCTGAGGTAACTTGTCCTAGTGATTAAGAGATGCTGATAACAGATAAGATAACACTATTTATGACGCTATACAAATAATGATAATGATTATGATA
>NW_024715291.1:402500-650000 GCF_018991925.1 Homarus americanus
ACCCTATGTGTGAATGTATAGTGACCGTTGTATGGAGAGAGAGAGAGAGTTCTTCATGTATTATTTTACTTTATCTTAAGATGTTGTGTTTGTGTGTCTGTGTGTAACTTCAGGAAGAGGTAATTACGGGTATTTTGTCCCTCAGGTGGTGGAGAATGACACCCTGTCGTTCACACACAGTGGAGGTCTGCCTTCAAGGACGAACTTCGTATCTCGAGGACCAGAACTCACCCTCAAGTTCTCCCCCAAGGAAGACACTGACCACACCGGCTTCCTCATCCAGTACTCGTGGCTACTTAGGGGTGAGTACATGGCTGCCACCTTGTACAAGTACTTCTCCTCGAAGACTGGAAAACTCCTCTCTCGAGAATGTGTAACATTTTCTTATTGTATTTGATGGGAATAGACAAACGTAATCATTGTAAGTGTTATCGATCACAATTACGATTACAAGACATTATTAAGGACAACTCAGATATCTACTACGGTGGTTTTCGTCTCCTAATGAGACACAAATATTCAGAAACACACGTAACAATGAGGCACAGTCCCTCACAGTGAGACACAGTCCCTCACAGTGAGACACAGTCCCTCACAGTAAGACACAGCTGTAAATAGCAACAGGGAGGGCGTTGACACATACCACACCTACGTCACCTCACAAAGATTTCAACAATTTAGACACAATTTAATCCTGGGTAAAAATCCTGCTGGTGTTGGAGGTGACCATCAGACACTGATATTCCCAGCGGTGGGCCGAGTGGAAGATGTTCGCCTCACACTGTTATTTCTTTCCTTAATAGTGACTGTTGTGAAATATTATTAAACAGTAAGTAGAAGAGAATATAAAATGAACTCTGTATACAAAATTAATTCGTTTTGAAATGTAATTTTAACCAAACTGTGATGTCAGTATTTCGAAAATATTTTAAGCGTCAGATAGATGTGGGAAATAGATTAACACTATGCAAAATGTAGTTGGGGTTTATTTTACTAAAGCATATTTTTTACGTTATATATTCAACTAAAAAACTCAGCTCAGGTGAAGTATATTGGTCAAACTTGAAAGCTTATCACCGAGAAGGGGGTTGACAGTCGGTGCCACTGTCCACCCCAAACTGTGTTAGTGGCGCTCAGTTATTTTGATGCGTGTCCGAGGCGATGTGTCTTGTGAGCCAAATATAGACTGTTGGGTCCTGGAGGGGCAGTGGCCAGTGACCTGTGGTTGCTTATGTAACTGTGAAGCTTACATACACACACACCGAACTCATCATTTCTCTATGAGTTGTGAGGGTCTGCACATACGTAAATAGACGTTCCAGGCATAAAAACAAACCTATCTCATCTCACACATTCAAAAACATGAAACTGGTAAGATAAGAATCAGTGAGCTACAAACACTGTGAATGTGAAAGAAAGAAATAGGAAGATGAACATACAGAATAAACGGAGAGAGAGAAAAAGGAAGAGAAGAAAGCTGAGTTTTTCACCAGTTTACAAACCTCTTTCATTTGTGTGTCTACTTATTTCAGTATATCGTTCAAAGGGTGACCCAATAAATTTGTTTGCTGCGATAAAACACACGGGGAGATCTTTGTGTTTTTATATGTATTGGTTAAAAGATGAGATAGAACGTTTGTGCTGGCGGGAGACTCTTGAACTCTGAACCCTCAATCTTGAACCTTTGACTCTGAGGCTTGAATCTTGGGTTGTGATTCCCAGATGGGCATTAGAGCCTTGAGTCCTGGAATCGTGGAAATTCGGCATTAGAGTTTGAATTTCACAAACCTGGACAAGGGATTTACCAGAACAGTGAAATCTAATCTGAATTTTTTGTTAGTCAATTGCTGGAAGCGTTTTAGCAGCCACAACCCGAAAGAAAAATTAGAACAGACAGATAAACATAATTGACAAAGGAAAATTAATTCAGCCTCGATACCTTTATTTTTAATTAAACAAACGTTCAGGGTTAATTAAAACTCATATTGATTATATTTTTTAATGGCTGAGTCTACTTGATTTTTTTTATTTTCATCTGCTTCTGAGTTAGCCAAGTGGAAGCAGCACAGAACAGATCTCATCAGAAGGGGGAGTTGCCCTTTCATCCTACTGACACAAAGTTCCAAAGGGGATATAACAGTGAAGGTATTCGTTAGTCCCTCTCTCTCTGTCCGTCCATCCGTCTATCCGCCCGTCCGTCCACGTCCAATATGGCTTCCACTCGATAACTTTCCGTAAACTCGACTAATTGCTTCAAAATTTGGCGGGAAACTATATCTTATTAGACTCGTGTTGTTAGGTTAAGACAATATCTGTGCTGTAACTTTGTATTTCAATCATTTCAAAGTCTTATAATTTGTAATCTCATTCCGATAACTTTTCCACCTATTTAATAATTTCTTGTATGGTATATTAAGTCAAGCCTCCAGCCCCTAGTCACTGGAGATATGTAGTCATCTACTGTGAAAATTCAGGGTAGAAATGTGTGTGTGTGTGTGTGTGTGTGTGTGTGTGTGGTGTTTTGAATAAAGTACCTACGGTAGATTTCTTCAGCTCAATTCTTAAGCGACCTGTCATCTCGGTTCTCCTTTATATGACCCCCTTGAACATCAATAAGGTCTAGGATATTGGAAACTCCCTGAAACAATAAGAATAGAATAAATGTCTGAATACCCCTTGAGTGAGGCACTTTGATCCCTCAGCCACGATTCAACCCTATAAAGCAAAGGCCTCAAGACGACTGATAAAGGATCCTTGATAATAATTCATAATCCATTGATAAATCTATACTTGTGATGTCATAGGTAGTATGTGACGTCATTGGTAATTTGTGACGTCATAAGTAGGTAATGAATTAATCTAGAGAAAACCAATAAAAGACTAGGCATGGGTTAGGTTAGGTTAGCATGGGTTAGGTTAGGTTAGCATGGGTTAGGTTAGCATTAGGGTGGTTAATCTTTAAGTGATGTAGCCTGGGGGTGTCTAATATTCAGGTAATCCTGCCTAAGGATTGACAATTAGCTTAAATCATCTCAAAATAAAAGCTAATAAATTAAAGTGAGGTGTCGTTGGCTGGCTCTGTTTCCTGCATCATGTCGACAAATCGGTGAAACAGTCTCTCGTAACTAGCCCATTAACCACTTATTGCCAGTTAGTAGTCCATCAATATTTCTTGTTTTTAATTGCTTGTCGTCAACAGAATTGCTAGGGCGCAGTGTGTGTGTGTGTGTGTGTGTGTGTGTGTGTGTGTGTGTGTGTGTGTGTGTGTGTCGATTCCCTTCTCTCTCGTTTATCGATCTCCTGTTCTGGTGACGTGCGTGAGTGAGTGCGTGTGTGCGTCAACATAAACTCAGCAACCACAAACATTAAACATGTCATAAAGGGAATATTATAAAGGCCGAGGTTAATCAAACTAAAACCTAACCTAACCTAACCTAACCTAACCTAACAACCTTGAAAACCACAGCATCATTGACCCTAAATAGAGCATAATTATCTAAAATTTAATTAATACAACACAGGATTATTTGTGAAATTTACCGTAAATAATTTAATAACCAAATTAAAATTAAATGTCTGTAAATATTTAGAGTAAGAATATAGGAGTTAATTTAAGAGTGAAGCGGTTACCTGAGGCAGTAATTTTAATGTTTAATTGATATAAATATACGATTTAAAAAAAAACAATAAAATTACCGGTTAAATAACTAACTGGTTACTAATTTACCTGAGGAAATTGGTGACGAAATGAACGGTGACTAAATTACCGGTAACGATTGGCCGCCCACCTTGGTTTACGAATACGAAAATACTCTCTCTCTCTCTCTCTCTCTCTCTCTCTCTCTCTCTCTCTCTCTCTCTGGTCTGATATCAACAGGTGGTTAGGAGGGGAACAGGAACCAATTATTCTAAGTTAACCAAAGTGGCTGAAACTGCAGCGTCTTCCTGACTTTTCCAAGAATGTGAAGGAGGGAGAGATGGAAGATGGAAGGATGGAGGATGGATGGACTTAAGGAGGAAGGACGGAAGGAGGAGGGAGGGATGGACTGAGGAAAGATGGAAGGAGGGAGGGAGGGATGGACTAAGGAGGGAAAGACGGAAGGAGGGAGGGAGGGATGGACTTAAGGAGGAAAGACGGAAGGAGGGAGGAGGGATGGACTTAAGGAGGAAAGACGAAGGAGGGAGGGAGAGATGGACTTAAGGAGGGAAATGAAGGAGGGAGGGAGGGATGGACTTAAGGAGGGAAGGACGGAAGGAGGGAGGGATGGACTTAAGGAGGGAAGGACGGAAGGAGGGAGGGAGGGATGGACTTATGAGGGAAGACGGAAGGGAGGGAGGGATGGGAGGATGGACTTAAGGAGGGAAGGACGGAAGTAGGGAGGGAGGGATGGACTTAAGGAAGGAGGGACGGGGAGGGGAAGGATGGACTTACAGAGGGAAAGACGGGGAGGGAGGGAGGATGGGACTTAAGGAGGGAAAGACGGAAGTAGGAGGGAGGGACAGAAGGAAGGACGGTGATGGGTCAAGGAATATATTTTTATTTTATTTATCTCTCGACGATCACAGGTACAAGTGGGTTCATTCGTATAATTTGGAATACACAATGAGATTAAGGTTTGTAAATGAATGGCTCCTTGAGTGAGACTTCATGAGCTTTATTGAGGTTAAATTGTTCATTCAGTCGGTAGTCTCCGGGAACTACCTGACGACGAATGGAAGGACCAGAATAGACAGTGTGGTGAGTCCTGTAGTGGTTATAGAGAGGCTCAGTGTGACTACAGGATGAAATAATAACTGTATAGAAGTTGACGAGAATTGATGAAAAGATGAAAATTGAGATGAAAATGTAGTATAATGACTGTGTGTGTGTGTGTGTGTGTGTGTGTGTGTGTGTGTGTGTGTGTGTTGTGTGTGTGTCTGTGTGTACATAAGTCACCCCATATAAACATAACAGCCGATCATCTCATATCGACTACCTGGCTACCTGGCCGTATAACAAGACCACAGGTATTAATCACCCAGTACTATACCTTGTTCACCTGAGTAATCAAGTGATACCTGATACCTTTTAACATTAACCACTCAATCACTCATTCTTCCATAAACTAGGCGTAAATAATATCACCTCATTCACCCATAAATAATCTTGTATATAATTAAAAAACCCATTGAGTAAGGCTTTGAAAATTTATACTTAGAGAGGGGGAGGAGACAGGTGGAGAGGGGGTGGGGAGACAGGTGGGAGGGGAGGGGGGAGGGAAGTTAGGAGGGGGGAGGAAGTAGTGGAAGGTGGGGGGAATGTAGATGGGAGGTTCGAGTAGGTAAGCATTAGACGGAGGGGGTTGGAGGGAAGAGAGATGGAGGGGGGAGAAGAAACAAAAGGGAATAAGGTTTACATACTCCTCCTGCTATCTCCTCCTCCTGTTAACCTTCCCCTCTCATTCTCCCCAACACCCACCCCCTCACTAGCCTCCCCCCAACACCCACCTCCCTCCACTAGCCTCCCTCCCTCACTAGCCCCTCACCACCCCCTCCCCCACCTACCCCTCCCCTCACTCCTCCCTCACTAGCCCCCTCCCCACTAGCTCCCTCACCACCATCTCCCGTCACCACTACTCCCTCACTCACTAGCTCCCCACCATCTCCCTCACTCACCAGCCCCTCACCACCAGCCCCACCTCACTAGCCTCCCTCTCACTAGCTCCCTCTCTCACTAGCTCCCCTCACTCACTAGCTCTCCTCCCTCACCAGCTCCCTCCCTCACTAGCTCCCCCTCACTAGCTCCCTCCTCACTAGCTCCCCCCACCAGCTCCCTCCCCACTAGCCTCCTCCCTCACTAGCTCCTCACTAGCTCCCTCTCTCACTAGCCCCCCACCTCCTCCCTCACTAGCCCCTCCTCACTAGCTCCCTCCTCACCCTCTCCTCCCTCACCACCCCCCTCACTAGCTCCCTCCTCACTAGCTCCTCCCTCACCTAGCTCCTCCCTCACCCTCAGCCTCCCTCCTCACCCCCCTCACAACCCCCACCCCAACTCCCCCTCCCCACCAACCCTCCTCACTAGCCTCCCCACCAGCCCTCCCTCACTAGCCTCCTCCCTCTCACCAGCTCCCCCTCCTCACCTCCTCCTCACTAGCCTCCCTCCTCACTAGCTCCCTCCCCTCACTAGCTCCTCCCACTAGCCCCACAACTCCTCCCACTCTCCCTCCCTCACAACTCCCCCTCCCCCTCACTAGCTCCCTCCTCACTAACTCCCCTCCTCACTCCTCCCCACTCCCCCTCCCTCACACTAGCCTCCCTCACTAGCCTCCTCACTCAGCTCCCTCCCACTAGCTCCCCCTCTCACTAGCTCCCTCCTCACTAGCCCTCCTCACCACCCCCTCCCTCACTAGCTCCCTCCTCACTAGCTCCCTCCACTACCCCCTCCCTCACTAGCTCCCTCCCTCACTATCCCCTCCCTCACTAACCCTCCTCACCTAAGCCCCTCTCTCACCACCTACCTTTCCTTCCTTGTGGGGGGAGAGGGAGGAAGGGTAGTAAATGGGAAGAATGAGAGAGGAGGAGAAAGGGAATACAGATAGTGAGGATTATTTATCGGTAGTGAGAAATACATATAATGAGATATACATAGACTGATGGACATTTTTTTTAGTTAGATAGATGGTGAAGATTATTGATAGATACATGGTAAAGGATATTGATGAGAGCTTGTGGAGTGAAGGGACATGAATACTGAGGTACAAGAGAATGTTATCGTGCTGTAGTGTGTGTGTGTGTGTGTGTGTGTGTGTGTGTGTGTGTGTGTGTGAGCTAATAACATAACAAGTCCGTCTAATGATGTGAAGATCCAACAATGTATTTTTTTACTTTATTTATCAACTCGAAGCTCTCATCCTTCAGTGCACCTGCCGTGATGTATTGGGTTAGCTGTATTATGTCACGTTACTGAATCTCGCGAAATTGACTCACAAGCCAGCATGAATAGATGATTATCTAAACATTGCTAACTGTTGTAATTCTCGGATGACGTCACCGGTGATCTTGGTCCACACGAGAGAGATGTGACGTCATGTTTTATTAATGATTTTATAAGGAGAAAAAGAGAGAGAGAGAGAGAGAGAGAAGAGAAAAGAGAGAGGATAAAATGCTTGGTTTTCATATGAGTTGGTTATCACACGAGCTGGAATATTATTAATTGACGGAGTTGACAGAAACAGACCTCCATAATTTGTTCTTGTAAATAAGAATATAGACAATACAGAAGGTGTGGTACCGTGTCACCATGTGTACAGTGTTCCGACCTGACGGAGGCGGTGACACACAGCTACACGGGTCACTGGTGAGGGAGAAGAGACGATACCTCTGGAAGGTGAATAGCTGCACTGTCTCAAAGGGGATGACCAGCCATTGAGGAGACGAGAGATGATGTAACCTGCTATTCGCGACAGGACTCGGCATGATATTAATTTAGTAGTGTTAAAATAATTCTAATGAGATCATATGTGAGAATAGATCAAAGTGGAACCATTAGGTGTTATCAAGTGTTCACACACACACACACACACACACACACACACACACATACACACATATATATATATATAAACAAAGCAAAAACAGTTATCCGTACCCTCAGGCGAGGATTAATTGTAATTCAGTCGCCAGCCATTGCTTGTATACTGAAGCCGTCAGCGGTGGGCGTCCTCATTCACACTGCATCAGTCCTTCACGATTTCCCGGGTAAATGGATTGCAGCATCCGTCAAAGAGAATTAGAACATTAATTAGGCAAACCCGCGTTTCTAATACTGCTCAAATGCTGCTGTATATAATTAGCAGTTCCTAACCTTATTGGCTCATCGGTGCCTGCCTGCCCTGCCCTCCAGTGTCTGTGAGCTGTGTAAAGAGATTATTACTGGTTAAGAAACTCGTTCAAACTCTTACATTTTATAATGATATATTACTGTTAGCAGCACTGACCGCTCTAGCTCACTGTCTGAACAACATTTTTTAAAGTGGAATGTGTTATTTCTGGTATATGTAAAACTGAGAGTTGTTGTCAAGATGGTAGCGCGCACACACACACACACACACACACACGACAGGTAAGCTTCACTAATAACCTTGGGGGAAAAGATAGGTCGGCAGAGGGTCTGGTCCTCGCTCTGGTATCAACATTGACACTGCTTATCAGTATACAAACATCCATCACTTATTATGTAAACTCGCAAACTTCAGTACGACCAAATTTGATGTCCGTCGCCCCTTGTGTAGTTGAACAGCGAGGTTGAATACTGATATCAATGAATTGGCAACGAAAGTATAGTATCGAAATGTTAATTTATTTCAAGTGTACAAGACTTCTTCCGTTGTGGTGGCAGGAGTTAGTTTACGAGAAGGAACCCACGCCTTCACTCTAGAGATTCAACGGCAATTTATTAGATCTTAAACAATCATCTACGAAGCCAAAATATTTCATAGGGAGGAGGAAGACGAGCTCGTTCCTTCTGTGAATATATCAGTACATACATTTGTTTTTTTTATGATGGTGAGGTTTTTTCTGTGCAATAAAAATTACATCAATACCAAAAAAATCAAAACGTTGGAGCCAGTATGTCGATAATCTATTATCAGCCGAAGTCAAGGACGCCTCATGGGACGCCCACGGCAAGGACAGGAAAAATGAGTTTACGTGTTGTACACCTTGTGGTAGGGGGTGGTAGGGACGGCCCTCCTTCGGTCTATTTACCCCCCGGAGCTCGGGCGTGGCAGACCTGCTGAGAGACTGACATTACTTCCTGCCTCTCGCTTCCAGCCACTGACTGCCCGAGACACGCGCCCAATGTTTATATTGATAAACACCAACTATACATTATATCGTCGCTGGGTACCAGGTTTAAGAGATCCAGCAATATTACCAGTACGGCTTACATAAAGGCCTTGGTTATTTCTGTCATCGCCGGCGAGAAATACCCATATTGGAAGCCATATTGGAAACCTCTGCAACATTTCCGGAGTCCATCAGCTCTCCCGGGAATTTTAGCTAAAAGAAGATCGTAGAGGCAGTATTTATAGCATTTGAGGCGTGTGAGGAAATTACTGCTCGAGTAGGAAGCGAGGCCCCTCACTTCTCGCTACAGGACACGAGGTAAATATTACTGTTTAAGGAGGAAATATGACTAAAGTACACGGAGGATATTCTCTCAGTGGCCAGATACTATGGTCGCGCCGCCTGACAGTGATGAACCTTTGTTGAAGACGATTGAAGTGACACACACACACACACACACACACACACACACACACACACACACACACACACACATATATACTCCGAGAGGTCTGATAATTAGGCAGCACCATGCAACCAAGATAAGGCAGAGGTGTCGAGCCTTTTAGAGGATTAGGTGTGTGTGTGTCGTGGTCCACAAACTCCTCCAAGATGACTCGGTCCTAACAGATTGTGTACATTAGACTGCAAGCCTACAGGTACCTATGGGAGTACATTGGCAACCCTGAGCCTGGCCGCACTATTTGTAAACTTTGTGGCTAACCCGACTCTCACACCCTCTCTCACTACATCCTCACCCGTTCTATGACCTCCTACAGGTCCCCAGCCGTTACCAATACCTCTTTCCCTCCTGACCAGATATCCCTCCTCCAAGGAACCTGCCAAACTTTGCCATAAACAGATGAATTGTACCAAGAACTCCCCCCCCACACACACACATACTCATTAGTCTGTCACTATGTATGTAACTTGCTGACAAAGCCCATGACCCTCCAGGTAATTACGCCCTTAATGCATGAGTCACGAAGGCAAGCATGAACTCCGCGTCCTTCCCTGTTGGACACTGTAAACGCTTTTGCACTTTACTCGGACTAATCTGAAATCTGAGACTTGACTGACGGAACTCATACTCTCAGGGTTCCATGGAAGGTCCTAAGAGAAGTCATGAATCGCGAAACTAAATCGTATTATTTTCTAACCGATCAATTTGTAGTGAATCTTTTATGATGCAAAATTAAGCTAACCAAGATTTAACCATTGGCTCTGATTAACCACATTATAAAAGGAAAAAAAAATATATGTAAACGTGCAAAAAAAAATATATTAAACCAGGTCAGTAAAGATGGTTATTTGGGGTGACTTAACGCATCGGAAGGAGAGTTTAATGACGAGCCTCTTGAATGTCATATAGCGAGTGACATTATAAAAGTCTCATCCTGTTGCTGTTTCCTCTTTGAAGACCAGGAAGGAAGGAAGCAGTCAAGCAACGTTAGTCCAGGAAAAGAAGGCTTCAATTATGACATCATATAATAATTATAGTCCTTCGATTATATTGTTTTAAGTGCTATATTCCTCCCAAGACTATATAAATTTTTTTATTCTTTGTTATCTTTATTAGTTTTCTGTCTCTTCTTTATTTCTATGTTCTTATCTCCTTTATTCATATTCTTCATTTATCTTCTTTCCTCCTCATCTCTTGGTTGTCATTCCTTCCTATCACGTCTTGTTTCCTTTTATCAGTTTCTTCTTTCTTTCTGTTCCTTGCATCTCCCCTCCCCTTCTCCCTCCCCGATCTTTTTCCTTTTCTTTCTCCTCCATTTTCTCTCTTCTCTTTCTACCTCCCTCCTCCTCCTCTCCTCCTTTTTCCTTTTTTCTTGCTTCACCCCTCCTTCACTTCCCCTCCTTCCTCCTCCCCCCTTATCTCCTTATGTCTCTCCACACCTTCCCACCACTCCACCCTCCTCCCCCTACCACTTTTTCTCTCTTATCCCTTCTTCCTCCCTCCCTCCACCTCCTTACCTCCCAACCCTCCCATCTTATTATTTTTCCTCTTCCTCTCTCTCTCCTTATTCCTTCCTTCCACTTTCCTCCTCCTTTCCCCACATCTGGCCTCCCTATCTCTCACCACTCCCCCCCTCTCCTTCCCTCCTTTCCCCTCTTCCCTTCTCACATTAGCCGCCTCACGCCTCAGCACTTATGGTTGGTCACGGCGCCTCTGGGAACCACCAACGCAATCACATTACTTCCCACACACACACGGTACACATATACACATCAGGTGCATACACATTACACAACAGGTGCATACATGGTACACACTAGATACGTAGACGATACACAGACGATACACATATACATAACAGGTACACACATGGTACACATATAAACACCAGGTACATACATGGTGCACACATACACAGCAGGTACACAAACAGATCGCATATACATACACGGTATACATACGGTTCATACTCGATAAACTCTCAGTATACAGATCACCTAATCCATGCATGATACATAAAACACACACACACACACACACACACTCTCTGTCTCTATAAGAACAGCCTCATTCCAACCATTATAAAAACCTTCAATAGCTCGTAAATAGTTCATGTGTGTGTTCGCCCCCTTTCTCAATCTTATTTCTGTACTAAAACTCTGCTGAAATTCCTTGATAAATGACCCTCACTTCCATACCATTAGATGCTATATATACACACACCATTCGTCACGTGTATATTTCTAGATCATGGTTGTTGTTCTTGTCACTAAACCTATTATTATTGTCCCACCCACACATATATATATACTCTGCCCCCACCCACACATCATACACACCCTCCCCCCACACCCACCACCACACACACAGATCTACATACACCCCCACGTACATCATACATGCAAAACCCACACTTACAAGCACACTCTAACCCCACATACAACACTTCCCCACACCCCACCACCACCACACACACTACCCCCTCTCCCCGTCAATGGGCTTCGTTTACAAAACCCGAACGAAGAATCTTTTTTTTTAAGTGTTTTCAATGATGATAATTGAAACATTGAGTCCGTATAGTCCTGTGTGATTTAACTCGACGTGGTAGGATTGTTGGATGATTCTCTCTGTGCATGTGTTACTTCTTTAAGCCTTTAAACTTAAAAGTATCACCAGAGAAGCGACATAGAAA
This sequence comes from Homarus americanus, assembly GCF_018991925.1. Taxonomy (NCBI): domain Eukaryota; kingdom Metazoa; phylum Arthropoda; class Malacostraca; order Decapoda; family Nephropidae; genus Homarus; species Homarus americanus. The sequence continues at coordinate 414,482 of NW_024715291.1, forward strand.
ACAGATTTAGGTGACATTCTGACCTATATAGAGTCAGTGTGACGTCATACCTTGTCTGGGAGATTATAATACAATACATGGATGTTAGATTCCTTGCGTTCTCTCTTTTTTTTTATCTCTTTATCTCTTATTTCATCTCTTCCTTCATCATATTCTCATTATACTTTAATTCTCTCGGTGAAATCAATACTCTTTTTATCCTTCACTGTTACGATAAAAAAAAACTTGAAAAATTCTCACGTAACAGACATCAACATTCGGTGGTCATGACTCAAGGGGATTTCTCATTGTTGACAAACTGTTGGTCGCTTACACCTATGATCTTACCCCAAGCCGACGTACCGTGGATGTGATCGTCGGTATCCTCAAACAAGCACGAGGTTACCTTTACTGAGATCTTGGACAGGATACAAATATAATCTGATTATTATCATCTCTTTCTTCCTCTCCCTCCTCGCCTCCCCTCTACCACTCTCTCCTTATTCTTCTTCTCCCTTTCTTCCTTCCTTCTTCCCCTCATTACCTTCCAACCTTCCATAACTCGTATAATTTTCCAATTCCTCTTCCCTCCTTCTGCCCTTCCCTTTCCACTTCCTCTGTTTCCTTTCCTCTTCTTCCCACATTCGACCTTCCACGGCCCCCTCCGCCTCCTTCCCCTCCTTCCCTCCCGTCTTCCCCGTCTCTCCTTCCCCTCCCAATACATAACACACAGAGTCATAAACAAAGCAACAAAATTACTACACACAATAAATCAACATTAGGATAAATAAACCGGATATAGACACTCACCATTACGATACATTATATATAAAGTGATATGGATATTCGCCATAAAAACCCATTATGGAGGAGAGAATAAATACACGCCATCAAACCATAACATACGAGAGATTATGTATACGAGCCATTAAGCCACATTAGGTTAAGCATAATATGTATACGTTCTCACTGAGCTCCTGTGTATCGAGTAAATCAGACGAGAGGGGAGAGCCATTAAGCCTTAGTTAACATTGAGACCTCGTACAGGGAACAAAAAAACAGAAACGTGCCATTAAAACCTACATAAATGGTAAAACGGAAGAATAGGAGAAAACTAAAGGGGGAAATAACAGCAGGTAGTGTTTACGACCTGGGATGGCCCACCTGGTAGACCATCAAGGAGGTTGTAAAGCCCACTTGCTTATCCTCAAATCAGATGGTAAAGGGTAAAATTAGGTGGCAGGTAACACGTCCGTACACACTCACAGGTAAGATTAGCCCCGTGTTTACCTTACCGGGTTAAGAATACCTCCTATGTATCCGAGGAATGTTGCGGGTTGGGGGAAAACTGCGCATTTTTACCAGAAGTTTGGTGTCCAGGTGAGGATGGGTGTGTCATTGGTGCTTTGTGTGTGTGTGTGTGTGTGTGTGTGTGTGTGTGTGTTAAGACTATGAAAAGATAAACCTTACCTAGATTAACCTTATCCAAGTCGTCGTGATCCACTTCTCTGACCTGTGAACCTTGGAGACACATTCACCTAGCAGAAGGGAACTAGGTCATCTCACGTTTAGAAAATAACAAAAACATGACCGAATTAACAAGTCAGGTTGCAAAAGTTTGAGGTGAATGATGCATAACGTGGGAGTAATCGATGGTTAACATGATCCAGGAAGTAATGTAGTTTTGAGGAAGTGGAGTCGGGAATGATGATGATGATGATGATGATGATACAAAAAAAAATTTATCTAGGGAATCGTCATACGTCTGGAAGTGTGTCTGTGTCCAATTCAACAACCAATCAGGGGATGACAACCACCTGGCGCCATCCATCAAGCTGAAAGTCTCTTACATCACTAACTTTCTAGGATTTCTAACACAGGGGACATAATCAAAGACAGAGAGGAGGGAGATGTGTGTGTGTGTGTTCATCTTAGGCGTTGCTAGTCGATCTTCTCCGGAGTCTGGTTGGTTTCGAGCCTTCGGGGAAGTAAGGGACAACTATAAATATTGTTGGAACGTTATTAGAGGAGGCGGGAAGGCGCGTGAAAATAAGTGTAAACACAGTACCTCAGGATGTGGCAGCCAGTGATGTGTGAGAGGCGAGGTATTGTTCCTGGAAACCTGTAGGAGGAGGAGGAGGAGGAGGAAGAAGAGGCTATGGAGGAGTAAGGAAAGGAGAAGGGGGAAGAGGAAGAGGAGAAGGAGGAAAGAGATGAAGATGGAAACAAAGAGAAGAAATAAGGAAAGAGGCGTAGAGGAGACAAAAAAAACTGATAATGAAAATCCCTATAACGAGAAATGGTACAGAATGAAACATATAGAAAGCGAGAATTAGAATAAAAGGAATATTTGACTTCACTTTATTATCGATTAGCATAATAAGGTAGAATAGATAAATGGATAGAAAAGAAGTAAATGTTGAAATCAAGAAAAAGAAAGAGAGAACGAGGGAAAGGGATAAAGGAAATGAAAGATAGAGAGAGAGACGGAAAGAATTGGGGTAAATCAACGTCGTCAAAGGGTTAAATCATCGTCGTCAAAGGGTTAAATCATCGTCGTCAAAGGGTTAAATCAACGTCGTCAAAGGGTTAAATCAACGTCGTCAAAGGGGTAAATCAACGTCGTCAAAGGGTTAAATCATCGTCGTCAAAGGGTTAAATCATCGTCGTCAAAGGGTTAAATCAACGTCGTCAAAGGGTTAAATCAACGTCGTCAAAGGGTTAAATCATCGTCATATACATTAACCCAAATTAAACAAAGTCTTTCCTCTCTCTCTCTCTCTCTGTCTCTCTCTCTCTCTCGGTCACTCAGACTGACCCAGATTACAGTCCGGTTTCCACAACTTGACCAGATTCCACCTAATGTAAAGCAATTGCAACACATTTGCATACACCAATTGGTCCAGTTTCAGAGTTCGAGTCTAAATCTGACTTTCGATATCAGTTCCAAACAATGTCTAAAATAACTCGGCTCTTACCTCCCTGGCTCAGATGGTTAAGATCTTGTTGTTGTAGTTGCTTTTGTTGTTGTTTGTGTCGTTTGTGTCGTTTTTGCTGTTTTTGTGTTGTTGTTTTTTTGTTTTTTCTCACTTGAACCAATTTCCTGACTTTATTCCAGTGTGTGTGTTCTATCCGCCACCTAACATGACTGTGATCTAGTTGGACCCATTCTGACCCAAATGTTTACCCCAATTAGTGCGTACTAGTGACCTTATTTGACCCATCTTCCGGCAGACTGTGGTGGAGAGATGGATGAAAATGAGGGTGAGCTCAGGTCACCTTATTACCCTGACGCCTACGGCCCTAACGTGACCTGCCGCTGGACGGTCACGCCACCCGAAAGACACCTCCTTCACCTGCTGGTCGCCAGACTAAGATTGGACGCTGGGGATGCTCTTCAGGTGAGTGAGGGGTAGGTGAACGAGAGGTTGAGGAGAGAGAGAGAGAGAGAGAGAGAGAGAGAGAGAGAGAGAGAGAGAGAGAAGGTTAAGGGTGAGATAAAGGAGGTTGGAGAACAATCAGGTAAGAGGATAGGGAGTGAGAGACGAGAGAATTGGTTGAGAGACAAAAAAAAAAGAATTAAAGTAAAAGGGAGAAAAAGATTTAGTCGAAATGAGACATATAAAGAAACACGAGCTAAATAGAGAGAAGAATCGGAACATAGAAAACGAAAATAGAACCCTGTTTAGTTTTTACATGTATATATAAAAATTTTTTTAACCTGTGTGTGTGTGAGAGAGAGAGAGAGAGAGACAGGAATACCACCATCCAGGTTAGCGAGTGTCCTAAAGGTAATGGCTCGATCCATCCTTTTCACTCAGACCCAATCGTCCTACTGGGCGTCGTGGTATTGTGAGTCTAAGAAGCGTCAGTACTAATAACTGTGAGGCAACTTAACATTAAGCTCCCTGAACAGCACGGGGTATGGACAGTCTCTCTCTCACACACACACACACACACACACACACACACACACACACACACACACACACGCACTGCATTGCATTCATCCTCACCTGTCTTTGTGTATGAGTGTGTATTTGTATAATTCTGGGTGTAATCGTCTTAGCCACATCCTGCACAACAGTTCAAGGCTAAAACGTAATATTAAACAACATAGTGAAAATTACCAATAGATTAAGAAAACTTCGCTAAATCACCAATTAGACCTAGTCAAAACACTACCCTAATCTAGCCAAAACACTACCCAAATCTAGCCAAAATACCTTCAAGATCTAGTCAAAACACTACCCAAATCTAGCCAAAACACTACCCAAATCTAGCCAAAATACCTTCAAGATCTAGTCAAAACACTACCCAAATCTAGCCAAAACACTACCCAAATCTAGCCAAAACACTACCCAAATATAGCCAAAACACTACCCAAATCTAGCCAAAACACTACCCAAATCTAGCCAAAACACTACCCAAATATAGCCAAAACACTACCCAAATCTAGCCAAAACACTACCCCAAATCTAGCCAAACACTGCCCAAGTATCAAACCTTTACCCAAATCTGGCAAAACACTACCCCAAGTATGTCAAACACTTACTAAATCTGGCCAAAACACTATGAAGTATATCCCAAAACACTACCCCAAAATCTAGCAAAACACTGTAATGTATCTAAAACACTACCCAAATCACTAATAAAAACACTACCAAGTATGTAAAACACTACCCAAATCTAGCCAAAACACTACCCAAATATAGCCAAAACACTACCCAAATCTAGCCAAAACACTACCCAAATCTAGCCAAAACACTACCCAAATCTAGCCAAAACACTACCCAAATCTAGCCAAAACACTACCCAAATCTAGCCAAAACACCTCCAAGACCTCGCCAACACGCCAGAAAGACAATTTGACCAAGGACGGCTGCTTGAAAACATCGCCTTCCATAAAACAACACACTCTAACTCGTTTTTCCAGGAATTATTAATTCTGTTTTGAAGGGAGGTAATGTACTCTCGTCCTGCCTGTCACCCGCCTTGTTATGGAGGGAGGAGGTATACCTGCGATGTTATTCACTTAATGCCTTATGGGCGTTCCGAGATTCACTTACGGTAGGATTTTACTTCCATGATGCGTGTGTGTGTGTGTGTGTGTGTGTGTGTGTGTAATACAGAAAGAGATAGAAGAAAAGAGTATGGAAGGAAGAAAGAAAAGTACGGAGAGAGAAATAGAGATAAAGAAAAGGGAGATGTGTAGAAAAGGAATAGATTATAAAAGTTGCGTTGACTGGGAAGTGAAGAGGAAAATGGGTGGTATTATCAAAACAGTAATTGACTCACTCCCTCAGATAATATCAATTTAACTAAAACAAATCCTCTCATATGATTGTAAAGTAAAATAATATTACTGATTGCCATGACGTTTTGCACATAGAATAACAAAGTATTCTTCATAAACACAAACATTTTATCGGTGAGTAAAAACTAAAGACGCTCCAGTGAACTTCTCTACAGCTCAAAGTATTTACGTGTTAAAAAGTTTTGTCCCAAAATAGAAATACACGTCTGTCTTGAGCCTCTCAGTCGAGCATCAGAGTGAGATTCCTCGCAATACAATTCGTCTGGGTTTCAAAACAAACAAACAAACAAAATATATGTTCTATTACAGAATTAACACAATGCTAATCTTGTTTGGTGAATAATACACTGACAAAACCAAATGTTTCCTCAGAAACAGCAAACAAGCTTATATAAGTCGTTAAGTGCAAACTGACTGTTAGCTAACTAAATTACCTTCGTCAGCATTTAGTGACCACGCCCACAAAGCAAGCCGACCAATGACAAGCTGGTACAGGTGTGTCGTGTATAACGCATATATGTCTCCACCACGTAAGTACACACACATCATCATCATCATCATCATCATCATCATCATCATCATTCTAATAATAATAATAAAAGAAAAGTACAGTTCGTGTGTAGTGGTCAGTGGTCCGTGGTGCGTGTCAGGTGATAATCAGTGGGATGTCAACAATAACGTCTGAGTGAATGGTTGCTGGCTAAGTTTAACGTGTGTGTGTGTTGGCAGTAAACACCCTGACGCTACCACCATTGCCAAACACACACACATACACATAGCGTTACGCCTGGTTGGGGGTGTGATCAACTGAGGTAGCATGTGCGTGTGTCTGTCTGTCTGTTTATTTATTTGAGTGCTTTTAGATATTTGTTTACATACACTTGTGAATTCTTGCAACAGTTCATATATGAGTATGTTTACGTTCTTTTATACATATGCATATGAATACTGTGTATGGCTGTCTGTGTGGCTGGCTGGCTGTCTGTGTGACTGTCTGTGTGGCTGTCTGGGTTAATTCGTGTTTATCCCAATAGTTCTTTCGGATTTCTTACAATTAATGCAGGAAAGAAATATTCGAAAATAATATGAATGAATTACAATGTTGTGGATGCAGACGTCATTGGCTAGACTACCCGTTAGTATGGATATAAACGCACAATTTTCTGAGCCTTCGGTACACATTCACAGCTGGGTGAACTAGGGGGCACTGTGGACGTGAAATTGCCCTGCTGCTTATCACTTTTTATACAGATGTTTAACCCTTTCTGTACTGAAGGGTTGGGTCATAGTCGTCAAAGGGTTAAACCATAGTCGTCAAAGGGTTAAACCATAGTCGTCAAAGGGTTAAACCATAGTAGTCAAAGGGTTAAACCATAGTCGTCAAAGGGTTAAACCATAGTCATCAAAGGGTTAAATCATAGTCGTCAAGGGGTTAAACCATAGTCGTCAAAGGGTTAAACCATAGTCATCAAAGGGTTAAATCATAGTCGTCAAAGGGTTAAACCATAGTCGTCAAAGGGTTAAACCATAATCGTCAAAGTATTAAACAAGAAAACTCGATGATAGATTACCCGAGAACTTACCAACACGGGTATAATAATTACCGCATGTTGTGCCTCTTTAGCGATAAGACGCTCTCAAAGATTTAATGAGACTTAAAGTGTTTGAAGTCTATGAAATTCAAATTTACCACCCAGCCCTTTGATTTACCACCCAGCCCTTTGATTTACCACCCAGCTCCCTGATTTACTACACAGCTCCCTGATTTACCACCCATCCCTTTGATTTATCACCCATCCCCCTGATTTACCACCCAGCCCTTTGATTTACCACCCAGGCACCTGATTCCTATGACCTTCAAGAGGCTGAGAATCGAGCCAGAAAAGTCCAGAGAGTTGCTACCCCCCCTCCCCTCATTCCCCTACCAACATTCCCCGCCCCAGTCTCACGTTCCCACCCCTCAGTCTCACGTCCCCACCCCCCAAACTCACGTGCCCGTCCCCAGTCTCACGTGCCCGTCCCCAGTCTCACGTCCCCAGTCTCACGTCTCCTTAGAGCTGAAAAAGACAGTGTGGTATGACCAGAGGCGGAGAATGTGTGAGGACGGGAATGGTGGAGTCAATTATAACTTAAAAGCGAGTCGCAGGGGACTTTCTGGTACGCTGGGTCGTCCTCAGGTCGTAGTGAGGGGTTCAAGGTGGTCGTGGAGCGGAGGGGGGGGTCGTAACTGATGTTTATGAGGCCTAGACGTGTGGCTGTGGTGATGATGCTAAAAGTGATCTTTGTGTAGTGACTGTGGTGATGGCTATGATTTTATTAGTTGGGGTGATGTTTATGAAAGGAGTTAGTGGTTCTTGTGGTGGTAGTTCTGATGGTAGTAATGATGGTTGTGATGGTAGTGATGCTAATAACATACCTAACGAACCTCTCAGTTACCTCTACAGATAAACAAGACACCACATACCTGCCCCACTAAATTCCTCTCCTCCACACCATGACGGCAGCTTACCACCCTTTCCTTGCTCTCGTTTTCTGAAGGCATTCGGCAACATACTCTCGTCTCCCCTGCCTTAACTTACCTTCTCTTAGTTAATAACCTAAAACTAAACATCAGATTTGATTCTCTCCTCCTCAATATTCGTAAATTAGGATGTACAGTCAAAAGTTGTCACCCTTTTTTTATAATGGTTTCATCCCTCTCACCCCACATACCTCCCCTCTCACTCTGCACATCATCCCTCTCATCTCACGCATCACCCGTCTCACTCTGCACATCATCCCTCTCACTCTGCATGTCCCCTCTCATCTCCTTACATCACCCCTCTCACTCTGCACATCATCCCCTCTCATCTCCCGCATCACCGTCTCCACTCTGCACATCATCCCCTCTCATCTCACACATCACCCCTCTCCTCTGCCCATCATCCCCTCTCATCTCACACCCCATCACCCTCCCTCTGCATCATCCCTCATCTCCTTTTTCCCACCCCTCTCCTCTACACATCCATCCTCTCATCTCACCCACATCCACCCCCTCCTCTACTGTCATCCCCTCCTCATCTCGCACATCACCCTCTCATCTCCCTTTATCCACCCTCTCCTCTTGCACATCATCCACTATATCCACGCATCACCGATCTCACTCTGCACATCATCCCTCTCATCTCACACATCACCCCTCTCACTCTGCACATCATCCCTCTCATCTCGCACATCACCCCTCTCACTCTGCACATCATCCCTCTCATCTCACACATCACCCCTCTCACTCTGCACATCATCCCTCTCATCTCGCACATCACCCCTCTCACTCTGCACATCATCTCGCACATCACCCCTCTCACCCCACGCATCACTCTGTAGTGCAACACATGATATTGTCACACCATAAAGTTAACTCATCCTCCTCCCGTAGGTCTCGGACGGGGTTCAAGACCTGAAGGTGACTGGCACACCTTACGCGTCAGGTCGCTTGCTGGAGCTTCGGCCGACCCCTTCAGCCACAGTGTTCTTCAGCAGTGACCAGCAACGCAATCGCGGGTATTTCCTCCTGAAATACACCTCCTGTAAGTATATCTCCCCCTTGATTACAAACTGAGTCATACAAGTGAATATATTTACACAATAATATTAACTCCCTGCTTGCTAGTCAGTTTGTAATATCCTCATCTATTGAACTTAATGAATATAAATACGCCAGGTTATTGTAATTTCACCCTATTTGCTAACCTACTCGTGTTCTTTCACAGTCAGTGAGGGCAGCTGCCAGTTCAAGCTGTCGCCGTGTGGGTGGCTGTCTACCGACCCCCTCCAAGCTTGGGCCTTCCATGGTGAGTACAGTACTAACCTCCCACACTGCATGCCTCCCCTCCCGCCGTCCACAGCACAATGTTCTAAAAAGACTATAGTCGCTAGCGTGTATAGATGTGTCTGCTACCATACCTGCTTTCGTATATATTAAGTAAAATCATCTGTGTGCAGTTTAGCAGTGTGTTTTACTGACGCCTTAGGTTAGGTTAGGTTAGGTGTGTACGAAAATAAAGAGGATTTTTCGTTGTGTGTTGGTGACTGTGAAGGACAACTTTGTTCATGAGTTGTATGTCGATATGTTTAAGGCATCAAATCTTTGTTATTTTTTGCCATCATCTTCTGCCATAATTGACTGAGCTAACTTGCTGGGTGTAAGGAAGAAGGAATTCCTACAGTATATCATATCAGCATAATATTTAAAAAGTTGAAGGAGTTATATCAGGGCTCACAGTCACACACACACAACCCCAGTATCGCACCAAATATGATCCCAGATATGACCCATTAAAAGGCTTGGATGGAAAAAATAAAATAACGAAAATAAACCATCATGTGATGGCCAATTATACATCTTTCCCTTGGATGAAATACAGAAAAAAATAAACTATGACGTCATACGAAAAATTTAAGCCCTTTTTCTGTCCATTTAACGTCAAAAACTAGATTAAATGAGTTATAATTCCAGGAGGTACGATCAGAGACTTAGCTCTACCTGTAAGCTTCCAAAGGTGTTTTTGCTTTCGTAATTCATAAATATTCACCTCTCCACCGGCCATAGCAGAGTTAACCATTACTTTCTATGGGCCTAAAACTTGGTAAAACACTTTATTCTTTCTCTATAATGACTACACAACAATTGTACTCGGTATCATGTTACTCCAAATATTGTTGTTGTTGTTTATTTAATGTGTGTCTGTATCCCTTGACCCCGACTCCACACACGAGTAAAAATGATAGATGTGTAAGATAAAAGAGCAAAGCAATCACTCCCACTTCAGTGTGAGTAGGAGGTGGAGGAGGTAAAGAGCGTGTCTGGCGTGGGTCGAGGATTGGCTGGCAAGGGGGCGAAAAGAGGGGGAACATGGCTGTTGAGAAAGGAGAGGTTGGATAGGGAAGATGGGAAGGATGAGGGAGGGTTGACCTGGGGGAGGAGGACGAGAAGAAGAGTGAGGGGGGGGCGGCGGAAGAGGGGAGGGTGAGAGGAAGCACCGGTCACCTGGGCAGAGCCTGATAAGCAGTTCCATCATCCTACCAAGAGTCGTCTCACGGGGTAAATACACGACTTGGAGGACACAGGGTGTGTGTGTGTGTGTGTGTGTGTGTGTGTGTGTGTGTGTGTGTGTGTGTGTGTGTGTGTGTGTGTGTGTGTGTCCTTGGCCCTGATGTGGTAAGAAGAGTGAGGTGAGAGGAAAGGAAGGAGAGAGGCATTGTACGTACGAGAATGGTGAGAGAGGAAGACACTGCGCATGGGGAGGATGGTGACGGAGGGAGGTACTATGTCTAGGATGATGGTGAGGGAAGGAGGAACTATGTCTAGGATGATAGTGTGGGAGTGAGGTACTATGTATGGTAGGAAGGCCGGCGGCTAGGGTGTATGGAAGCATTATACTGTATACATAATTGGGGCGACAGGTGTATGAAATGTCCAGGTACTCAACATTACGGGACAGTTTTAATGGGGTAGGTAGACAGAGAGAGAGAGACAATAGTGGGTTATAAACTTAATATCCTCTCACCTGCACCCCCCCCCCCCCTCCTTCCCCTTTTTTTCAATGAATTTTCTATTGCTTTCTTCCGTGACCTTTTTTTATTTTTTTCTGTGACTTTTTTCTGTTAATTTTTTCTCTTACTCATTTGTGACTTTTTTCTATTACTTTTTCCTGATTTTTTTCTCCTAACTTTACTTCTCTGACTTTTTTCCTCGTTTACTTCTACACCTTCTGATAAATCGTCTCCTTCCCTTCCCAATAATTCGCATACAATATTTATCTTTACTCCCGCTATCATTACCACACCGATTATGACTCACCTCCACTAGAACCTATAGTGCATATCCGACTGTCACTTTCACTATAGCCAGACTAGGAGATGCCCTACATTTCATTTTCTATGGATATGTAATTAAAACACACACACACACTCTGGAAAAGTAATTCGATATTACTAATGAGATTCAATTATAAGTTAGAAGTTATTAATTAAGCTCTTGGTGATTTGTATGGGTTTCTGACATAATTATTTCCTTTCATAGTGACTTGGCATTAGGTTGTGTAGATGAGGGGTGGGAGTGGGTGGGGTGCTTTAGTAGCGAGGTAGGTGGGTGGGTGGGATGCTTCGGTACTGACGATGGTTGGTGGGAGGGAGTGGGTGGGATGTTTCAGTAGAGAGGGTGGAGGGTGTGTCTCAAAGCATCTCGCCAACAGGGCTTCCTCTAACGACACCCTCCTGAGGTTTCCTATTTCCACATTTACCTTTGAGTGATCTACTTCTTATTAGGTAAAAGTTCTTTATATTCCCAGGATTATGTATGTATGTATGTATGTATGTATGTATGTACGTATGTTTGTATGTATGTATGTATGAATGAGAGAGAGAGGTTAAATGTCAACACCTGAAAAACTTTGACTAAAAACTGAAAATAAATAAAAAATACAGCTGCAGTTCCACAATACTTTTTTTTTATGATAAATTCAATAGTTTCATTTATTTTTTCCCCAGCAAGATTTCTTTTGATTCTTATAGAGAGAATACAGAGGTCCCTTACTGTTGGTGTTCGGGGTGATGTAAGGCACCTTGGACACGAGAACACACACTCATGTTTGGTTTAAAATCCACATTAAAAGCAAAAGATCCTCAAAATACATCATATATGAAAAATATTTTGGCTGACATCACCAAAATTCACGGAAAAATTTACAATATATCTCTCTTGTTCCTCCCCCTACCCTCTTCTCCACTTTCCCTCCCCTCCCCTTCCTTTCCCACACCTTCCCACCCCTCTCCTATCCTCTTCTCCCCTCCCATCTCCTCTCTTCTCCTCGACAAGTTATAAATTTCACTCCTTGTATAAACTAAACTTCCCGCGTGGGGGTAAAAAATGGACCGCCCAATACACCTCACGCCTCCTGGGCCTCCACCACCGTGTAAACAACTCCTACTTCTGGGTGTTGTCATGCCAAAGGTCTTCAATAATTAACGCTACATCAGGTGAGAACTAATAAACCTGACTAACATGTTTATTAAAGTGTGATGACTGAAACTTTAAGTACGGATGAACTTATCGAGTCATGGTTCAGTTAATAGAGACAGACCATCGATACAAGGAGGCCTCGTTTCTGCCAGAGGGGTTTGTGTGTGTGTGTGTGGGTCTGTCTGTCTGTCTGTCTGTCTGTCTGTCTGTCTGTCTGTCTGTCTTCTCGATGTCCCTCACTGATTGATTAAATTCAAATGAACTCCAAACTATCGAATTGTTTTTTTGTTTTAATCTGTCTATTTCTGTCCACATCACTAAACCAAAATAACATCTTTAGGTTTATCTTTCAAACACATTGGAAGGATGACTGGAGATGTACATGTTATAGAAGTGTAGTGTAGTGCAGTGCAGTGTAGTGTAGTGTAGTGTAGTGTAGTGTAGTGCAGTGTAGAGGTTGGGATGAAGAGGCAATAGTAATTATGGTAAGTGGATGGATGGAATCTCAGTAAAGAGAAATTGGGAGAGAGATAGATGTGGGAAAGAACGAATGAAAGAAAGTAAAAAAAAAATATGATAAAGAAGAAGAAAAAAAATCGGCGTGTCGTACTTTTTAACTTATTTTCAGATAAATTTCCGATTTTTTTTCCTGGTAATTATTAGTATCTTTAGTGGACTGGAATTCACTAACTTAAAATACAAGGACAAAAACTAATTGACTTGACACATGCACAGGAACAGATGACAATCTCTCTCTCTCTCTCTCTCTCTCTCTCTTTTTTTTTCTCTCTCTCTCTCGTATCAAGGGAACAATAGATTCTTAATTAATTAATACATATATCTCCATCGTGGTTAATACTATGCCAGCCGAGGGGATAATTAAGCATAGGCCAGCCAGTTTCTCTCTTCTTTATTTTTAATTCCCGAGTAATTCATTGCAATTAAGACTTTGTTTTCCACGATATGAAACTAATTAAACGACTACTTTTGGGGAGGATTTCTTTGTGGAGGGATTTCTTTTTTATTATTATTATCATACTCGTAATCTCCTATAATTGTTTTTTTTTTCCTCAGTGAAATATTGTAGAGCTAATTGAAGTATAAGTGAGGTAATTGAGAAAAAAAAAACTAACATAGAAATAATCTAGTTGAATTACAAAGAAAAGTCTGAACATTATCCATATGTCACGGTAATGGAGATATCAGATACCTCACACACTCACTATATATAGCTGCTCTACCATTTGTTACTCCCACTGATTTTATTTAAGGTCAGAATTTTCCGCTTCCTGCTGTCAATTTCAATCTTTTTTTTTTATATGTTATAAGTTCTGGGGGGTGATGACAAGTGTATTTGACAAGTTTAAATCGTGGGGAAATTTTATTATCCCATAGAGTGGTGAGGAAGGCCACCAACAAGACGATACGAACTTTCCTGTCAGTCAGTCAGTCAGTCAGTCGAACACAATGGCAAAAGATGATTTATTGGTCAATTTATGAGAAATGGGTTAAAGGTTTTTTTTTTTTTTTTTTAGGCCAGCAGAGGATAAATCAGACTAAAGGTAGCGATTTGTTTACCAGATAGGAAGGAATAAGTACGAAGAAATTGTTTTTGTTTTTTGTTTTATAATTAAGGGCGAGGGAGTCAAGGAACGCGTCTTAAGTCAAATGGATTAAAGTAAAATCAATTGGAAGGTTTCTGGTCTCTCTGTAGGAGTGACCGTTAGGAGTGACTGTTAGGAGTGGCCGTTAGGAGTGACCGTTAGGAGTGACCGTTGTCCACCTTCCTCGACCAGTGGGGGAAATGACGTGTGTGATTTGTTTTGCTCCCTTTGTCAATAGGAGAAAAATTACGTCATTTGCACTTTGCCTTCGCTCATTCACAGGAAAATGACCTCAGTGAACTCTTAACCAATCAGAGGAGACTGGCGTTCAATGTCTGGCGCCAACAACGATTCGTAATTTATTAGACAAGACAAGGAAAGGGAAGTCCATGAGGTTTGATCTGTTTACAAATATAGAATCAACTATTATGATCCTACCCATCAGGGAAATTAATAATGTTCAGGGAAATTTTAATCTTAATACTGGCACCACTGTAATGTATCTGTAGAAAATTATTGACATTTTTATCATACGGAAACAACGAAAAGTTACCCATCTTCTTTACCCTCGGTGTTGTGTTTTTTCTAAGTATTTGCTTCATGTACTTTAACCAACGTCATTTTTTTTTTCATTTTCGTAAACAAAGACACGTTAAACTTGCTTCCAGACCTAACGTACTTACACTGGGTCAATAGCTCCACACCTCCCGCGGCTGAGTGCCAATCCCGAGTTCATGTCGTTTATAACTTGGTGGTATGATTGGATGGAAGTGAGTAGCCTCTAGTTTCTGAGCCTCACATGCTTGTTAGCCAGAGACAGACATACAAATATCACCGGTTTAACGTGGCATTACTATAAGATCCTACTCGAGGGGAGAAAATATACGCTTTTATTTTATTTTAGAATTTAATGTCTTCCCAGCTTGACGTCTGACATTAAGATCGACTCCCACTTCTCGTAATTAAACTAATTCAACGCGATCTGGATTCGGGTGATTACAGGAACTTTTTTCATTCATTCTAATTGTAAAACTTTGCTGAGAGAGAGAGAGAGAGAGAGAGAGAGAGAGAGAGAGAGAGAGAGTATAAGGTTGAGACACTTTTTTGTTTTATTACTTTCGTGTCTTGTTTTATACAGCGCATAAGTGTAGGATATTAAAAGTTATTCTGATCCTGAATTTTCGTGGACTCTCTCATACATACATACATACATACATACATACATACATACATACATACATACATGTTCACAACTCTCAATACCACAGACTCACTCACGTACAGCTGTCCTCTGTATTCTGTTATTCTCACCGTAAGGTCTGACCACTACCCAGGAATTATTCCCAGCGATGAGAAGAAAGTAAACAGATATCTTTTGACTGTATGCGGGAACTTGGTGGAGAAAGGGAGAGAAAAAAACGAAGGTAAATGGAAAGGAAAGTGAAAAAAAGAGAATCAAGAATTGGGAAGAGGAGAGAGAGAGAGAGAGAGAGAGAGAGAGAGAGAGAGAGACGGGGTGGGGTGGAGATTTATGGAATGCGTAAGAGTGAAATGGAGCTAAAAAAAGGAAAAAGAAAAAGTATCGGTGACAAAAGAGAAAGAAAGAAAGGGATAACGAAGAGAGTGAAAGTGTGGGAATACGAGGGACTAAATCTCATAGAAACTTCCTCAAAAAATATAATAATAATAATAATAAACAACAACAAAACTTTATCATTCGTGTAAGTAAAAAAAACCACATGAAGCAAAACAAAATTAACTGAAAACATAATCTAATCTATTCTAAAAAGTTGCGATGAAGTGGTTGAGACGTTTATAAGCAATAGATATCATGAAGAGATACTTGATAAACACAAAAACAATAACAAATAAAAACTGTATAGGGGAAGAGGAGGAAAACAAAAGGAATTATACGTACCACAACACAACACTGAAGGAGAGTAAAGTTAATGGTGGGAGACTCGGAATGGTAACTTATTCTTAGAAAAGGGAAGGGGGTGTCAGGGGGGTCAAAAGAGTGCTGCGTGGAAGCCAGAGGGTGCTAGAACGTGACGAAGTAGTGCTGGCAACTCGGTGACCGAACTGTGTGTGATGCGGAAAGTGAGAGGGGGGGGAGGGGGGGAGACTAACATCCATGACCTGCCAAACACACACACACACGCACACACACACACACACAGTTCAGCATGCTTATAGACAACGCAGATATACATTGTACATAGACCATACAGGTATACAAACTGCGGTAAACAGTAAGGTATTTTTAACCAAGGACAGCCAATGAAGCCATCAGATGCTTATTTCCGGTAGGGTAAATTAGTACCTTAAAAACTCTAACGAGACCATAGATAATAATGACTCTTAATTACTCACAATCTCTCGAGTATCTGACCATCATAGTTTTCTTATTAAATTCGGTAGAGTAGCAGACGTGACGCAACCATTCATCATTCCCTTCAACATGTGAGGTGTCAGGGGGTCACTAATAAGGGCCAGGCACAATGAATCATGGAGGCTGCTGCTGCCACTAGTGCCACACGCCTCTAAAGGTCACATAGAATAACATTTTATCACATTTTACATAAAGGTATAACATTAATAATAATGGACGGCGGCGCACTAGTCCCACACTCGTCATATTTTATTTCAGTTGTTATTTTTACGCTGGCCACACGCGTCACGCCTGAAAAATGGCATCGTAGCATAAAAGTATTGCTCGTGCTTAAAACTAAACTGAACTGCAATGATTTTTATAGAGGGATTTTTAGATATTTTTATTATAGACATACACACGCTTTATGTATGTATGTTTGTATATATACTGTATATATAGATATATGCAAATACTGGACTTAAGGGTTTCACCTACTCTGTGGATCATACAGTCTAGGAATGACAATTTACAGTCAATTTCTACTCCATAGTACAGTTAGTCTGTACTCACCCCTGAAGATGTGAATTACACGAAAGCGTTTGGGAACTTCGTGTTTTCTTTATCTTTTGTGGTTATTAGCAGACAGTATACATGGATCACGCGCACCTACAGTGATTTATATACTGGGAAGCTTCAAATATGGGTTGGGTGTTAACGGGATTGTCTAGCTTGGGCCAATAGGCCCGCTGCAGTTGCCTCCATTCTTATGTTCTTAGGTGTGTGTGTGTGTGTGTGTGTGTGTTCTTAGTGATATGATCACAGTATCAAGACGTTAAATGGGTGAGCACACGATGAACAACAGTCCATTTAGGTAACAAGTGAGGAGTGTCAGTTCATGCACACGGTGGTGAGGTCAAGGAGCAACCACTGAGTGAAGTAAGTTGACCACATCCATCTTTACTCTAACACTCTGGAGTAATGGCTGGGTTTACTGTTCACTGTTCTTCCCAAACACTTCTCACGACTTTCACTATTACTGAATTGATCAAACTCTGCCTTAAGACTGAAACTTAAACTATTGATGGAAAGTCCACTGTTTATGTTGCTCAATATCATATATGTGGAAATCTTTGACATCTGAATGGTCTGATTTTTTTCTACCAAAAGTAAATTGTATAGATACGTGGATGACGTCACCTGCTTCAGGGCTACCAGTAAAATACGGGAGACCTTCCTTCCCTGCCCGAGCACTTTACTCCATTCAGTAACTTTTAGCATTGAAGTAAGAAAAAATAAGTTTGTACCTCACCGTTCCGAGACATTATTGTCCATAGGCAAGGGAACACCCTCAAGCACATTAAGTAAGTACAGTGATCCTACATGTTGGTGTTCGTTAATATTCAGCTCGTGAAAAGAGAATAAAACGAACAGTGTTCTTGCCTGTTTGTTTATGTCTATTTCTGTGCCTTTATGTGTTTGTGTTAGTGTATTTTAAAACACGCCACGATTCTTTAATAAACAATAATTACCCAGTCAAAAATTCAGCTACCAACATCGTCCCACCAGGATCCAACATTTTCTGGTCTCAGTGTTTAGACAAG
Organism: Homarus americanus; assembly: GCF_018991925.1. NCBI lineage: Eukaryota > Metazoa > Arthropoda > Malacostraca > Decapoda > Nephropidae > Homarus > Homarus americanus. The sequence goes on from NW_024715291.1 coordinate 432,357, forward strand.
CGTCGGCTGTCCTGTGGCCAGGAAGCTATAAAGGCAATGTAAACTTTCCCTCTAAATCCCCATCAGCTTTAATCCACACTGCAAAGCTCTGCCGCTATTTGTTACTTTACCCATAATCCCCGCGTGACGATGAAACCACAGTGAATGTAATGTAACAGCAAATGGACCAACACAATTCAGATTCATTGGCAGCTAACTGTTTGTGGTGAACAAAATACAGTGACGCGTTTAATTTTTTTTTTACCACAACGCGGAGAGGCAGTGAGGTCCGTGGTACGGGTCCCTGTCTGTTGCAGATATTGGTTGTGTCACGTAAAGTTTTAGGTTTCATTCACTGTAGAGACACTTTTGTATATATATATATATATATATATATATATATATATATATATATATATATATATATATATATATATATATATATATATATATTCTGACAATTGCCCGTTAAAAAATCTAGAAATATATATATCGAGAAAAAGAGGAAAACAGAATGAAAAATAAAGTAAATTCGCCTCTGCAGAACTTGAACGAGGAACAGACAACGCTGGATTCTCACGTCACGAAAAGACGATCCTCCTCTATACTCACGAAGAAATGTGGTGAAACTGTAGCCTAACCCCCACACCTAACAAAGGACTCGTAAGCTCAAAGTGTCAATATATGAATGACTTCAAGTTGAAACCAAGTCCATTTCGCAGCGGTGTCAGTGATGATGTTGATGAGTAGGACCACTAGCTATTGTTACAGATATATTATTGTGATGTTAGTTAATGAGGCGGAACATAATTGTGATTAACATAATGATGGAGAAGTTTGATAGTTGTATTGTAGAGGATGACTGTTGCTGTTCTTATGTAATGACGATGATGATGATGATGATGATTTGTGTTAAGGTCATAGTATACAGTGTCAGGATTCAGTTTTAGTATATATTGATGTATATTACGATTACTTACAACACAATGCACCCTGTAACACTGGGAGGCTCAACACACCCACCAGTCCTGGCAACACTGGAAGCCTTAACAGACCATATAAATGGATTTTTTGTGTTGATGAAAGGATGAACGATGGCGGTGGTGGTGGAGGATCTTTATTTACCAGGGATCATAATGTGTTCTCTCCCTGAACTTCACTTGTTTGTATATGTACATAACCTATCTACCTACACACAGCCAATATATCCAGACTCATCCCTTAAGCTGGGTTGTTGCAGCAAAACAAGGGGAGGCGCACGGAGGCCTTCTGAATACCAGGAAGACCACTCATGCGCGCACACACACAAGTGATCTCTGCCTCTCCTACACCTCCTTTAACTTTCCCTCCCACCTTCACAGATAAGTGGCCGTAGGATCCCGCTATATGTTAGTCACACCCCCGGGTTCCTTGCCACCGTCTCCAGAGGTTGAATTCGGATAAAACAAAAGCATCATTAACTTATGGATCATTTCCTTTATTTTATTATTCTTATATTCTGGTTCTTGTATTACTGGATTTTTGTTTTTATTTGATTGAAACCAACATCACTATATCACCAGAAAATCATTTATCTCATTTTTTGTGTTTTCTCTCTTCCCCATCTTCATTATGCCTCCCCTCCCCTCCTCTTCTTTCCCCTCCCCTCTCTTCTCTCCCCTCCCCTCCCTTCCCAACTATCAGACATAACATTTGAGTAAAAGGCTCAAACGTTTTAAGCTCACAAACACACCATAAACTTCCCAATGTGACGCCCGAGGAAGAGGATCGATTTTCTTGTCTTCCAGCCATTCACTCACCTCACCCAAAGGCCTAATTACATTACATACCGCCTGAGGAACCAAGGGAGCGTCGTGACTAATTTCTACTCCGATAATGAAGGCAAATGAGGGAGAACTTCACGTGCGTTATATAGGGGAAACTACGTCGAACACCTTGCCAGTCTGATACCTTCCTCTGGTTCACACTCTTGTCGTCGTCATCATCATCATCATCATCATCATCATTTTGGGTATTTTTATCATAATCATCATCATCATTAACAGTAATATTAACCCTATTGTATTTATAACCATTGTTTGTTTTTGTCATCATTGTTAGTAATAGTTCTTGTAGTGATAGTAATCCTTATGTATATGGTCACATTTGTGTACCTGTGTCACACCTCAGCCGACACACTGAAATATATGCTACTGATTATCTCATTATGTTTTCAGGTTTGAAGAACAGGATGGTGGTGGCGGAGGAGACGGGTGCCGGCCTACAGCTGCCCCGAGGCTACAGGGCCATCCTCACCTCCCCCTGGATCACCCCTGCCGTAGGTAAGTCAGGGTCAGGGCTATAGGACTGTCCTTACCTCCCCCTAGGTCACTGACGGACAAAAACGTGATGTAACTAGACACCACCAGACACCACCATATACCACCATACACTACCATATACCACCATACACCACCAGACACCACCATATACCACCATACACCACCATATACCACCATACAACACCAGACACCACCATATACCACCATACACCCTGCTCTTTCACTACCGAGAGAAGGTCGACTAAGATACCGCTGACGCAATACAAATGACAAACTGCTACCATCAACACGGGTCTGGAGAGTGGGGGTGGGGGGTGATGGGGGAGGGAAGAGGGTGATGGGGGAGGGAGAGGGTCCTGGGGGAGGGAGGGAGGGAGTGGGAGGGGGGTGATGCAACGCCACCACGCTGTAATAACCAACTATTGATGACGAACCACCTGCAACAAATCGAGGTCATTTAGCATCGTCCCCAGCCTCTTGTTGTTATGTTGATGACTGATTTTACTGACGTCTACTGGCTATATATTAACAGTGTGACGTCTAATGGCTATATAGTAACATTGTGACGTCTACTGGCTATATAGTAACATTGTGACGTCTACTGGCTATATAGTAACATTGTGACGTCTAATGGCTATATAGTAACATTGTGACGTCTACTGGCTATATAGTAACATTGTGACGTCTAATGGCTATATAGTAGCATTGTGACGTCTAATGGCTATATAGTAACATTGTGACGTCTAATGGCTATATAGTAACATTGTGACGTCTAATGGCTATATAGTAACATTGTGACGTCTACTGGCTATATAGTAACATTGTGACGTCTAATGGCTATATAGTAACATTGTGACGTCTACTGGCTATATAGTAACATTGTGACGTCCACTGGCTATATAGTAACATTGTGACGTCCAATTGGCTATATAGTAACATTGTGACGTCCACTGGCTATATAGTAACATTGTGACGTCTACTGGCTATATAGTAACATTGTGACGTCTAATGGCTATATAGTAACATTGTGACGTCCACTGGCTATATAGTAACATTGTGACGTCTACTGGCTATATAGTAACATTGTGACATCTAATGGCTATATAGTAACATTGTGACATCTAATGGCTATATAGTAACATTGTGAATCCTCAAACACCATCTATAGTATTGACATTATTAATGATACAAAGAGCTTATATTATTCACAAAATATAGCCAGATATTTCTATGGTTTATCAGTGAATAGAGTCAGTCTGGAGTATTTCCCTGATATATACTAACACACTTATACCAACATAGTGTTTTGGAAAATAATGTGGCCATATCAGTGATTCATTGTTGGTGTGTGTGTGTGTGTGTGTGTGTATGTGTATGTGTGTGTGTGTGTGTGTGTGTGTGTGTGTGTGTTCCCTTATTATACCCTGCCATTATTTTCATATTTTAACCAATTATATTAGTGAAATAATCTGAATATCGTACAATCTTAAAATGGAAAAGAAAAACGAACCAAAAGAAAATATTTATAAGACTCTTCCACACGTGTTACATTGTTATTATTTAATGAAGACGTATTTAGAAATTTCCCAAACACTTGCCTAAAATATAAGTAATATGTCAAAAAGTCTTTATTGAAGTATATTGACATTGGTTAAGTTTTGATTGGGTAAGGTGTATTAACTCTTTGACTACAATGACTTAACACCATTAACTACAATGACTTAATCTCCTGAATACACTGCCATCGTACTCCAGGGGTTAAAAGCTTTGACCTTAAACAAGACACAAAGTCTATCGCGTGACCTGACCATTGTCACGTAGTCGAATATCACCTGACTGAAATTACAAATCTCAAACACCACATTTATGAATACAGTCTTAAATTACAGGGACAATACAACATAATTACAGAGGGCGGAATCTTTAACACCTTTTACTTATTGTTTCTCACGATCCTTTTGACTCTTCTTGATTTCAGTAATTTACTTTTGAACTCTCTCTCTCTCTCTCTCTCTCTCTCTCTCAACTCGTTAAAGTTAAATCACCAACTGGTAAGATTTATTCACTTTCTTTAATTGAAATTTTATTATTAAGTCGTGCTTCTTTTTTTTCATATTTTTCATTTATTGTTTTGTATTAGATTTTATTATTATTATTATTATTATTATTATTATTATTATTATTATTATTATTATTATTATTATTATTATTATTATTTCTATTCACAGGTGTTTTCCAGCCTCTCTTAAAGTTCATTATTATGCATTACCTCACTCACACACACACACACACACACACACCATTATCACCATTGTCGTCGTCACCATACATACAGTACAGCAACTAACTTTTCCCATCATCATCACCATTACCATCACCACCAACACCCACACAACAACCATTCAACCACCACCACTACCCACACTAACAACTATTTTCTACCACTACCAACACCCACACAACAACCATTCAACCACCACCACTACCCACACTAACAACTATTTTCTACCACTACCAACACCCACACAACAACCATTCAACCACCACCACTACCCACACTAACAACTATTTTCTACCACTACCAACACCCACACAACAACCATTCAACCACCACCACTACCCACACTAACAACTATTTTCTACCACTACCAACACCCACACAACAACCATTCAACCACCACCTCTACCCACACTAACAACTATTTTCTACCACAACCAACACCCACACAACAACCATTCAACCACCACCACTACCCACACTAACAACTATTTTCTACCTCCACCAGCACCCACACAACACATGTCCACAATGCCGACGTTTCCCATGAAAAATTTACTGATTTTTGTTGAAATTTAGATGGCTCGATCGTCACTCATCCAGACCCCAATGTTGTACAAAAACTTCCCATGAAAATTCTCTTTTTCACCGTTCCTCTGTGACCAACCCGTAGGCGCCGATGAGGAGAGACTAACGGGATAAAAAGAAAGATATCAACAGACAAACGCATCCCTCCACACCCACGTATATACACACACACACACACACCTGTCTACACAATTAACACTACAATATTACCTGTGCCTCCTTGTTAACTAGTACTGCCAGAGCACTCCCCAGGTTCTATACATTCCTACCGACTCTCTCCAATGGTTAACAGTTCAAGAGGTCACATCATACCTTCCCTTACCTGTAATCCTTCCTCCCGTCAGTAGGAAGACCTCAAATGAGTTCCTCCTCCCCACAGATAATAGTTTAGCAGAAGGAGTGGCCATGTGTCTGCGTTTGGACTACCTGTTGGACGGGCCAGACGCCTTCCTGCTGTCGACGAGGGTGATGCAGGAGAAGGATGAGAGTCATTCACCTCCGTCAGCGCTCTTCCTCCTCTATGGTCCCCATGGTAACAGGTCCCTCACTACAGCCGTCAACTTCACCGTCAGCTCACGATTTAAGGTTCGTCTTACTCTTCAGGTAAATCTGTTTTGTTTTTCAGGCAAATGCACTCCTCGGGGAATTACGACTCCAAGTGAATCTACATTCAGGGAGACACACATCCAGATACACTCACTTTCAGGTGCACCTTCAAGTAGGTACACCTTCAGGTAGGCGCACCTTCGAGTAGGTCCACCTTCAGGTAAGATCGATTCCAAATTGGTACAATCTGCGGGAGCTGTTAAGACTCGTTAGTTGCTTCCTTTCTTTTGGTTTTCCTTTATCCTTCCCTCCTTTTATTTCTCTCACAATTCTCCCCTGCCAACTCTCCACCTCCAACCACTCCTCAAAGACCTCTACCGTCTGGGGTTGTCGCCTCGCTGAAAGACCTCATTATGGGACCACTTCCCTTCACTTTACTCCATTTTTTTTTTTTAGGAAATTCATCATCTTTCTTTTCTGCCCTTCACTTCCAGCCATCATTTGGTACTGTGGGTCAGGCTGCCGTGGGTGACTTTATTCTGTGTGTAAGGTGAGTGAGGCAGCGGTGACGACTTGGTGTTGGCGGCGCGGCTTTATTCTTGTTTTATTTTATTTTTAGGAATACTTTTATACATTCTTCTTTTTCTCTTAATAGCATTTTGTTGTTTTCATTTCCTAATTGTAATAATTATTGATCTATTATATGCATTATTTACTTGTTTATAGATAATATTCGGGATTATGAATATTATTCATTTATAATTTTATTTCTTTGTTAATTTTTCCTGCAGTTCTCATGTTTATTGTTTTTCCTTTACGTTTTAAACCAATTATTTGCTCGTATAGAGTTAGCCTTTCCTGACCAACTGGTGGATGTTTTTTGCTCTTGAGAATGTTTTTGTTTTTAAGTGCAGTTTGCCACAGCCAATGACCAGTACTTGTTAACTCTTGTAACTCTCCCCAGAACTAACGTGTTAAATATACGCATTTTTCTCACATTATTTACGGCGTTGACTGATCCTTTACGTAAGAGTGAAAATAAATATCCTCAAGGCAGCGGCTTGTCTCGTCCATAACAGACGATAAAAATATCACCTGATGTTATTTTATGTTTGTTTACCCACAACGCTCGGCAATCTCTTGGACTCGAAAACAATCCCCTTGAGGACGTCAATTACGACTCTTACGACAGAAGATTTGACCAAGGATAAGGAAGACAGATAATTGGCCATTAAATCAAAGAGAGAACTTTTGAGTAGGGAACACAATCAGGTCTCCCAGCACCATGAATCCTGCTGCCCCTCCTACCATCCTTCCTCTCCTCTCTCTCACCCACCTGCCCCTCCTACCATCCATCCTCTCCTCCCCCTCACCCACCTGCCCCTCCTACCGTCCATCCTCTCCTCTCTCTCACCCACCTGCCCCTCCTACCATCCATTCTCTCCTCCCCTCCCACCCTCCCTACCTACTTCCTCTCTCTCCCTCACCCTGCCCCTCCTACCATCCATCCTCTCCTCCCCCTCACCCCCTGCCCCTCCTACCATCCATCCCTCTCCTCCCCCCTCCCCACCCCCTGCCCCTCCCTACCATCCATTCTCTCCCTCCCCCCCACCCTCCCACCATACTTCTCTCTCCCCTCACCCCCTACCCCTCCCACCATCCATTCTCTCCTCCCCCACCCTCCCCTACCATACTTCCTCTCCTCCCCCTACCCCCCCTGCCCCTCCTACCATCCATTCTCTCCCTCCCCCTCACCTCCCTACCACTTCCTCTCTCTCCTCACCCACCTGCCCCTCCTACCATCCATCCTCTCCTCCCCTCCCCCTGCCCCTCCCTACCATCCATCCCTCTCCTCTCCCCTCACCCCCTGCCCCTCCCACCATCCCTCACCTCCTCCCCCTCACCCTCCTTCCCCTACCACCCTCTCTCATCCTTCCCCTCACCACCCCTGCCACTCCTACCATCCATCCTCTCCTCTCCCTCACCCCCCCCCCTTCTACCATCCTCTTCCTCCCCCTCACCCTCCTACCACTTCCTCTCCTCCCCTCACCCCCCTGCCTCCCTACCATCCATCCTCTCCTCTCCCTCACCCCCCTGCCCCTCCCCATCCATCCATCCTCTCCTCTCCCTCACCCCCTGCCCCTCCCTACCATCCTTCCTCTCCTTCCCCTCACCCTCCCCTGTCCATCATCTCCTCCCCTCCCCCTCACCCTCCCTACCATCCATCCTCCTCTCCCCTCCCACCCCCCCTCCCTCTCCATGCCTCTCCTCCTCCCTCCCCTCACCCTCCTTCCCCTGCCACCCTCTCACACATCCTCCCCCTCACCCCCGTGCCCCTCCTACCCTATTATAACCCATCATAACCCACGCCCACAATATCACCACTTAAGAGCGATGATTCCACCATCACCACGACCAGTGACGAGGCCACTCTTCTCTTTACCTCAACTAATTTGTAAAGGAAAAAGATGTAAACTTAAGTTAAACTAAGCTAAATTAAACTAACCTGAGGATTCTAGGTTTATTCCGGTTTGGTTTAATAGTTTATTATTATTGTCTGAGAATGTGTGGCTTCCCGCTACTGTTCGTGGTAACTTTTGGTGACATTGAATATTTACTACCGACTTCGGCACACTGTTTCAAGGAGAATTCGTGATCGTTTCTCTCTCTGGTCGTCTGTGTGTTGTTTCTCAGCCGTGTCTTCTGTCGTGGACGGAGTGTTAATCACATTCATTATAAAGTGACAGGAGAAGACCTTCCAGGGCGTAGATTAATGAAACAAAAGACAAGGTGGTGAAGGTCTTTTGTCACTTTTTCCCCATAACTTTTATGGCTCCGTTAATTATGCATAACGGATAAAATATGTCCAGTGGGAGCAAAAAAAAAATTATAGACGATTTGTTGATGTAATACCGATTGTCTTTTGTTCTTTATTTTTATTTTTTTTTTAACATTGAGTGATAATAACTTTTAATTGTTATAAATAGTACATATCTTCTACTTTATATTAAGTAATTATAACAATATCAAATGCTTTAATGAAATAGTCACTTCATAGGTACGACTTGTGATTGCGGGCACACACACACACACACACACACACACACACACACACACACACACACACTTTATATCATGGCAGGCAACAAATTAGAAGCGATGATAATAATTAAGTTAATGAGACCTGCAGCAGATGGACATTGGTCGTCAACACGTATAGATGGGTGGGTAAGTGGGCGGGTGGGTGGGTTGGGTTTTAGGTGGGTTGGTGGGTGAAAAATAATCGAACAGGCTTACAATTTCTCACCAGTACAAATTAACAATATGACTTTAACTGGAGTAGTAGAATCTCGATACCTTACATAAGAAGAGCATCACTAGGCGTAAATCAGTCAAGCGAAATAGTAAGAAGATCGGAATGCGTTAAAATATCACGACAAAACTAATAGAATTTTTTTTTAAATGCATAAAAACAAGAGGAAAATAGTAATAACTAGAAGGACAAGAGAAAAGGAGAAAAGTCGGTAATAAAGGGAGAAAAATCGGTAATAAAGGGAGAAAAATCGGTAATAAAGGGAGAAAATCTGTAATAAAGGGAGAAAAATCGGCAATAAAGGGAGAAAAATCTGTAATAAAGGGAGAAAAATCGGTAATAAAGGGAGAAAAATCGGAAATACAGAGAGACTAAACACACGAAAATCTTATCATATATTGTTATCACCTGTCTCAAAACACCTCATACCTACACCCACGTCATTCCTCCCTACCCTCCCTCATTACCACCCTACCATCCCTCCCTCATTACCACCCTACCATCCCTCCCTCAATATATCCCCTGACTACCTCCCCTCCCCTCCTGCACCTCCCTCCCTCCCTCCCTTTACCATTCTCCTCCCTCATTAGGTGACCGTGGGTGGAGTAACGTCTCGGAAGGCATCCCACCAGCCTCCCCTTGTTAACCTCACTGTAAGGAGCAGCGGCACCAAGGTTCTGTATAGCTGTTGTTGTCGTTCCTCTCCCCCTACCTCCCTCGCCCTTCCACTCCCCCTCTCCCTCTCCCCCTCCCACTCTCCCCCTCTCCCTCCCACCTCTCCCTCCTACCTCTCCCCCCTCCCTCCCACTCTCTCCCCCTCTCCCACCCCCTCCCCCTCCCTCTGTCTCCTCCTCCCTCACTCCCCTCCAGTGCTGCTGTGTGTGTGTGTGCGTGTGTGTGTGTGTGTGTGTGTGTGTGTCGGCGTTTGAGTGTTTGTATATAAGTGTATTTGTCAGTATGTCTACGTTCGTGTTGGTATGTTTGTTGTTTTACTATGTGTGTGTGTGTGTGTGTGTGTGTGTGTGTGTGTGTGAGAGAGAGAGAGAATGTGTATGAGCGTGTGTGTGTGTGTGTGTGTGTGTGTGTGTGTGTGTGTGAGAGGAGAGAGAGAGAGAGAGAGAGAGAATGTGTGTATGAGCGTGCGTGTGTGTGTGTGAGAGAGAGAGAGAGAGAGTGTGTGTGTGTGTGTGTGAGAGAGAGAGAGAACGTGTGTATGAGCGTGTGTGTGTTTTTTTAAATGTGTATATAGCCAATTTGATCCTCGAAAACATATTAAGAAAAATACAAAAGAACGATGGAATGAGAACAGCAATGTGCGCTTATAGATTTTCCCACTGAACTACCAGGGACATTGTTTCAAGGCTGTCTGTCCGTCCGCCCGTCCGTCTCACTGGCAGTAACCACTTTGCAAGACCTGCACAACTCTTGCACCCACTCTTAAGAGACGTACACCTGTGTAGCTCGTTACCGTCAGCAGGTGTGAGTCACTCTACCTGTAGTAGAGTATGTTGTATACCTCAGAAATGACGACCGAGTTCCCAACAAAGGAAAGAAAACGTTTATTTTTTTTTTATATAAATGTTTAAGGTAACGGTCGTTCGTTAACTTTACGAGAGTTCCCAGCAATTGACATCCACAAGAATATTGCCAAAGGTCATAAAAATCTCCTCACGCTTGGCTTTGATTATCAGTTAAAACTCTACCTTTATTTTTAGCTTCCCGCTTTATACACAAATTGGAATGTGCTGCAATTAGTAACCTAATAACCCGGAATGAAAAACTTAACATTAGTCGCCAAAATCGTCGTAATTCATGTGACGAACATTTCTACGGTTGTTTATCTTATCATCGTAAATTAATAAGAACTGTTACATTTCAAACAGTGTTTTATTCAAAGAACTTTTACCTGCATTTAACTCTGGCGAATTTGGAGTTTAGAAACAATAAGTTATTAGCGGCAAGTTCGTATACACCTGTTAACGCTCATAGGAGCGTTATTGGTTTGTTGCTGGAGAAATAAACCCTCAACGTTGACGCGTACCATATAATTCGGTCAAAACCTGTTAAAGAACATTTCTCATATAACAAATGCTGTTATCTCAGGACACATATTATGAATAATACAATCAATATACAGTACATAGCCTGTTAACATCTTAAATATAACTCGCATGTTATAACTATTGATACAGGAGACAATTGGTATAATATGATCAAATTGCAGTACACAAATATACTTATTAAAGTTATTTAGAGTTTCTTAGCAGATTCTAATACTTCACGATCACTCACGTTTTAGGGTCTAGTGGTCTGAACCAACGTGTTGTCTGTCCTGTAGAAATCAGTTGACTACCCTCGAGGGCAATCTCAGCCCGGAGGCGAGGGCCATATGTTTTCGTATTGAAACACCTCAGCAGATTGGTCAGCAAATTCGTTGTCAACACTATATCTCTTATCTCATCTCATCCCCCCCCCTCTCTCTCTCTCTCTCTCTCTCTCTCTCTCTCTCTCTCTCTCTCTCTCTCTCTCTCTCTCTCTCGCCTAGTTTATCTTATTATGGTTATCCCTCTCTTTCTCTCTTCTAGCTTATCTTACTGTGGCGGTAACAACACCGTCACCATCAAACACCGGCTTGTATAGTATGTGGACTGAGACACCACCACCACCACCCCTCGGCTCTATGGACCAGCTTGATATAGTACAAGGGAGAGGATGTAATTGCAATTCCATGGAGCTGGAGGTATGCGTGTGAGTCTATAGATACCTTAATGATGAAATATTTTCCACCTCAGAGGGCGTCTACCATTTATTGTTCCTGTACATTTATTTTTTATTTTGTCTTTGCCTGTCGTAAAACTTCTTTAATTAACGTTTATGGTATTTTGTGCTCGCCCCATATGTGTGTGTATATATATATATATATATATATATATATATATATATATATATATATATATATATATATATATATATATATATATATATATATATATATATATATATATATATATATATATATATATATTAAGATACTGATTTGACTGTGGCTCCGAAAATTCAGTCGTATTTAAGATAGGCCGCTAACGTAATACACGTAATAAGGACTTTTTTTTTACGAACTAACTAAAATGTAGGGATGTTTTGTGGGGATGGTAGACCTACAGGTCTAACTGCATGATAATTATTGGCCAAATCCTCGAAATCTTATGACAATATTCCCCTGTTGCCTGTATTCATTCCCCTCGCTCTTACACTTGTCTGGATCCAGCCTCACAAACGCCTCTAACAGGGCATCACCGTCGACAGTAACCCCAAGATCTGTACTTCACTCATCCTGTCTTCTTTAAAACCTCAAGCTTCTTCTGTTATCGTTCTGCCTTCCCAATTTGTGTACCTGTTGACGAATTAGACATTATTTTCTCTGTATTGTCGATATCACGTAACATATTGCCCTGGAGGAGGCAGGTGCGTACCGTCATGACCCGTTTTTTTTCGTTTTTTTTGCGGCGAGAGTACCGTAGTTATTACCGAAGCTCTCCTACCTGTTTTACTCAGCACGATGTATTAATCTCTGTTATCCTCGGTACAGATTGTGGTGCAGTATGAACGCGGATACGGCCCCCACTACACGGCGGGAGTGGCGGGCGTGCAGGTGACCCAGGGATCGTGTGGCCGCGAGCTGGATAACCTCACTGCCACCTCCTGCACCTTCACCCACGACTTCTGCGGTTGGACCAATACTCATAGCGACCACAGGAACTGGCTGCTGACGGATGAAGGTAGGATGATGGGTAGCCTCTGGTCGATGATGGATATTGAATTGTTCTGGTGGGTGATGGATGAGTCTGGTGGATGGTTAAAGTATAGTGCGTGGAGAGGTGGCATTACCCCTGTGGATCAGTGGCACAAAGAGATACACACATCCACTTACATGCCAGTACGAACACAAATTCACACACACTCATACACACATGAAAGTATAGGTAAACAATATCCCAGTGCTTGTTTTTCCAACGCTTCATAAACAACAAATTATTAAGATTCTTTCCATTTAGATATTTAACCCCAGACTCCTCAGCGCAGTTTACGTCATCGACCACCCCTCCCGGCACCCCTCTCCCTTCGGCGCATACACCCCTTGGAACATACACCCCCTGGCACATACACCCCTTGGCACATACACCCCCTGGCGCATACACCCCCCGGCACATACACCCCCTACCCCCGGCACATATATTAAGTGAGGCACATGGTGATTAATACCAGTGTTTGTGTGAAGCAGGTGGGGAAAATTTGTCATAAAAGGACTGGATTTTAGTCCACTGTAGGAGTATTTGCATATAAAGTGTCTGTGTGGGTGTGTTGTCGTGATGCGCGTGTCTTTGTTCTGAGTATTGGACTTTAGTGACACACACACACACACACACACACACACACACACACACACACACCATTAATGAAGATTATCATACATTACCTCACCACTCTTCTTTACACTCTACGAACCTAAAAAATTTCCCCAGGTTTTTTCTTCCTCATTTCTCGTGTGATTTCTTTCCTTAATTTTTTTTTTAAACAGAACTCTCCTTTGTGGCGTCCTAGCTATTTCCTTTAGATGTTAAATTTTACAGGAATCGCCATGAGAACTTACATTGTCTCAACATATGCGAACACTCCGAACACTTAAGATGATTCAACCAAAGGAAAACGCTAATAAAACCTTATTTACATTCTCCTCTAATTCTTATTTTTACTTCTCCTCATTAAAGGTTCTCAATTGACTACGAAAATATCTCCCATCAATGGCTTAAACTCGACTGATTGATATTCTTTCTTTTGTCGTCTCTACTAACATAGTTTATCTAATCGTCCATCTGTAGTAAACTAGTCCTTCGCATTTACTTATTGTCTTCCCTAATCCACTATTATTCTATTCCATTTTATTATTTATCCCAGTTATTTATTATTACAAGTTACTCATTCCACTCCATTTTATCTTTCCTTCTTGTTTACTTCGAACCTGAATGCAAGGGGACTTACTTTTTTACTATGCGTAGGTAGCATGATACGCCCACTGTAGGTAGCATGATACGCCCACTGTAGGTAACATGATACGCCCACTGTAGGTAACATGATACGCCCACTGTAGGTAAAATGATACGCCCACTGTAGGTAACATGATACGCCCACTGTAGGTAACATGATACACCCACTGTAGGTAACATGATACGCCCACTGTAGGTAACATGATACACCCACTGTAGGTAAAATGATACACCCACTGTAGGTAACATGATACGCCTACAGTGGGTGGGTGGGTGTAGGTGGTGAATAGTGACTTGTGATTCCTTGGGTTCCATCGTTGTTCCATGGGGCAGGGAAGGCTTACAGCAATATCGAGTTCGTTCACCAGGGAGGAAAGGAAAGAAACTCATTCATTTACATTAATGTTTGGGAGACGTGTTCAATCGTGGTCTGTGTTGTAAGGTATTTTAACGTGTTTATAATATTAGAGGATTATATTTTTTTTAACGTTTTGAATACATCTGGGATACATTTCCACGATGACTTAGAGTTATGTGTTCTGTCTGTTTCCGTATAGACATTAACAGCCATTCAGACAAGAGGAATGACTGGTAGAAAACATGAACTAGCCAATAAGGACGCTACTTGATGAGAACTAACTGGTTTTAACAGTCAATAACACTCCCAAGTTTACTGCTGTGGAATTCCCGCCCCCCTAATATGACTTGAAATTACAGTCTGTTTGTTAACATGCAAATAACGTTGTAGAGTCTATTGGATTACTCAAATTGTAAACTGGGGCCGCGTCCGACCTGTTATCTTTTTAATTACAGTATTTCATCATATATGTCAACAAATGTGCGTGTGTGAGGGGGGGGGGGTATACGTGTGTGTGTGTGTGTGCGCGTGCGTGCGTTCGTTTATGTGCGTGTGTGCGTATGTGCGCGTGTGTCAGTATATCCGTTAAGATACCACCCATCAAAACATACAACAAACACGAACATCAGCACAAACACTGCCTGAATAAACTCTACACTAATACCCCCATTAATGAATAGAAAATGGAGAAACTACATGAGAACGTCACTATTTGCATTGCACCTTTAAAATAGAATGGACGGATTGAGGGCATGGGGTGTCGGAATGAGTTCTGAAAGCCAGGAGACTCACCGGAGCTTAAACTAGAGTAATGAAAGGGGAGAAAAGAAACACGAGAGCTCAGATTTGTGGGGCTTTACCCGGAAGAGAGACTCCCGCCCGCCCTCCCACCCACCCACCTGAGCTTCGTATTGAGACTAAGAGACCAGTAACACTAGAATTATTGCCAAAAGCATCCGATTAACTGAGATGGATTATGGTGAGGGGTGTGACAGGTGAGGATAATGACATGAATGTGACAGGTGAGGTTAATGGCGTAACAGGTGAAGATAATGACGTGACAGGTGAGGATAATGACGTTACAGGTAAGGATAATGACGTGACAGGTGAGGATAATGGCATGAATGTGACAGGTGAAGATAATGACGTGACAGGTGAGGATAATGACGTTACAGGTAAGGATAATGACATGAATGTGACAGGTAAGAATAATGACATGAACGGTGAGTATAATGATTAAAGGTGAGAATAATGACATGAACGGTAAGGATAATGACATGCTAGGTGAGGATAATGACGTTTAGGATGAATATAATGACGCACTATGATATAAAAGAGATACAGAAAAGGGAATATATTTTAAATGGCTTCTTTCACCTGGAGATTCAACGCCCTTACGCTAAAGTAGTCTTTTTTGTGGAGTGGATGCCTTGGAGCGGGGCGAGTGGGGGTAGTTGGAGAAGAGTGACAGGATAAGATGGTAAAAAGAAAGTGGGAAGTTTATAAATGAAGGAATTTAAAATAGAAATCTAACTGTCTTTTTTTTTACAACGTCGTGACCCGCGTATGAAGGTATAATAAGCTAACCAAACTTAACCTAACCTCAACCTAATCTATACAACTTTAACCTAACCTTAACCTAATCTATACAACTTTAACCTAACCTTAACCTAATCTAACCTAACTTAACTTAATCTAACCTAATCTAACCTATCATAACTAATATGATTAAATATCCACTTAAATTCTTTTATACTCTGATGTTGCTCAAGACTATTGCCACCACTTAGTAGAACACCGGGTATTTACTTCCACTTAATAGTATTTATGTGTAAAAAAGTGAATCAAGACGTTCCTCCTTTGTCTTACTACCGTCTCTCTCTCTCTCTCTTTCTCTCTCTCTCTCTCTCTCTCTCTCTCTCTCTCTGAACTATAAAGCCTTATCGTACACTTATCTCCCTACAAGGTATACTGGCGGAGGTACGTAGTGGCAGCATGAGCAGTAAACTCAGCTACAGCAGGACCAAGACCATCTCCAACAGTAACGTTAACAGAAGCATCATGCATGAGCAACAGTGGGCTGATCTCATCTCCCCGGTGGTGACCCAGGGAGACATCACCTTTACACCTCACAGTGCTCCCAGTTTATCAGAAAATAGTTTGGAAGACACTGATCGAGATGAAAGCCTCTCCCTGGTGACGGGCGTCGGCGGAGGAGCGTGTCTGACTCTCAACTATCGCC
This sequence comes from Homarus americanus, assembly GCF_018991925.1. Taxonomy (NCBI): domain Eukaryota; kingdom Metazoa; phylum Arthropoda; class Malacostraca; order Decapoda; family Nephropidae; genus Homarus; species Homarus americanus. The sequence continues at coordinate 449,027 of NW_024715291.1, forward strand.
TCCTGTCAGCAAACTCGGAGTTACGGGTGGTGCTGAGTCGCGTGGCGCCTGCAGTTGTGGAGGGCTACCGTATGAGGGACTCCCAGGGTCACCAGGAGGAGGAGAAGGAACAGGTGCTATGGACCCAGGGCCGTGTCGGGAGCCCTGGGGTGATGGAGGCCTTTGTCAACCTCCTCCCTGACACACTCCCACCACAGTACCAGGTAACTTGCTAACATGTAGGACTTCCGTACAAGTTCACTAATTAACTCACGTAATAATGCCAGCATGTGAACTTATAAAATGCCTTAAAGGTCTCCTGAATGATGGGTTTCAATGCAGAGTGACAAAAGGTATATTTTATAGCTGCAGTAATTATATAACTTTAGAATTTTTCACCCCAAGTTTATGAGAAAGATTCTTTAAATATCAACTTCTCATAACATGAAGTGTATATTTCTTACCGCAGAGAACCAGTGATTCATATAATCTGCCGATAACCACCAAAAACAGAAACACCAAAAGATAAAAGCTGTTGAGTGATTACTTACATCTTGAGGGAGTAAGGTACTCCACCTGTCCTCCCTCAAGACTAAGATAATCTATAAAACACTTCGATATTTTCTTATTTTTGTTTCATCAAGACATAAAGAAGATATTCACAATAATTCCACCATGACGTGAAAAGTAATAAAAGATCGGGGTGGGGTTCAGGTTCTCGTCACTTTTAAATAAAACTCGTATTTGAAAGTCGTAAGATATAGCTTCAAAGGAAGTGAAATATAAAATAAAAGATGAACTATAGGTGAAACATCTGCGAAAGAAGATAATGATAGAGGTAAGAATCAACTAACTTGTACATAAAGATTAATACAGCATTAACAGGATCACCCAAGTCTTGTGAAAACAAATCAGAATCCCCTGACTATATTTAACCTTCACTAAGCTTCCTACATCTTCATTAGCTGATTCTACGAGCAGTGGGCGTAGGCACAGACGGGGCCAGCGGGGGCGTGCAGGTGCGAAAGGTCAGCCTCCAACCTGACATCTGTACGGCCGGACCCTCCTGCACCTTCGATACCGGCTTCTGCTCCTGGAAGGTCTCGTATACCGGAGGCACTGTCTGGTACATCCGCCCTCACCAAGGTACGTCCACACCACCTCCCACACACCAATTTACACCCCCACACTACCTCCCACACACCAAGTTACACCCCCACACTACCTCCCACACACCAAGTTACACCCCCACACTACCTCCTACACACCAAGTTACACCCCCACACTACCTCCCACACCAAGATACATCCCCACACTGCCTCTCCGCTCAAATTCAAGGCACCGTCATTATTAGCCAAGAAGCGTTTGGTGGGTTTCCTCCTATTCCACCAGGTATTAAGTCGCCTGAATCCTCCTTTTACCTGACTGCTGAGGCGCCTCTCTCAGCGCTATCATGTCTTACGGGATAACTACACTCAGTTACGACATGTTCAAGCTGAGTGAAAATTAAACTAAAATCGGAGGAAAGATTGAGTCAGCAAATAGTTTATCCAAGTGTTTTTCTTTCACCCTTTGATGTCGATGGTTTAACCCTTTAAGGAAAATGGTTTAACCTTTTAAGGACAATGGTTTAAAATTTTTGAGGACGATGATTTAACCCTTTAAGTACTATATTTTAACCCTTTAAGGACTATGCTTTAACCCTATGAGGATGATAGTCTAACTCGATGAGAACTTTGGTTTAACCCTTTGAGATTAATTATGTAATCCTTTGAAGACCAGGACGATGATTTAACATTTTCAATATTAAATTCGTCTTTTTATCAGGTGATTTTATATGTGTTTAGTCTATGTTCACTTCGTTATAATTTGTTTCAGGAAGGCACATAGCGTCACAGAAGCAGGTACGATAAAGGTATCTTGCTTGTAGGTCCTGTCTCCTCCAAAACACTCTCTTCTATTCACCTATTCTTATTCACTCACCTGCTCTCCTATTACCTTATTCAGTCATTTACCCACTAAACTCTCTACGTCATAATCACCCAATCTACGTCACAAACACCCCACTCTACGTCACAAACACCCCCACTCTACGTCACAAACACCCCCACTCTACGTCACAAACATCCCCACTCTACGTCACAAACACCCCACTCTACGTCACAATCACCCACTCTACGTCCCAATTACTCACCCACGCCCAGTAGCAGGAGGGAGAGAGTAATTACAAAGATCATAAATAACAGTAAACTCCCTCCCTCACCCTAACACACACCATAACCTAGCCACCTGGTGATGTAGAGTCAGGGAGATTTATCACACCAACGCAAGGGAGAATTATTGTTTTCTCCCTCACGTCTACAATTCAATCATTTTCTGACAATAACAAACACAGACAAAAGGAAGGTATGGACAAGTCTTCAGTTGGGTTTTTACATTTGTTAGAGCTGAGGTAGTGACAAGGGAAGAAAACAATAGAATTAGTTTGAAAAGTACAAGACAAAGGTGAAATTGACCCCTGTATGATGGAGACAGCCAAGAGTGATGTAATTAAGGAGAGGCTTCATTTAGACTTTACGGACTTTACTAGATTTATTGACAGAAAGCCCCCTGCTAAGATCGTTTTAATTAATCTACTCTAATTATAATCCCTGGTACTAATTGTGGATCTACAGTGAACGGGTTTTTTTATGAGAGTGAAGCGAAATTGATGCTGTAAACACTGAACCAAGACTACTTTCTACACACGCTGCTCCCCCCCCCCCTTCCATATCCTGTTCCTCAGTCCCTTTCCTTTCCCAGAGATACATCCTCCACCCATTGTTTCTACTTTATTGGGCGAGTTACCAGGCTTCGTCCGGGTGGAGGGACAAGAGATAGTGTATAACCATCCCTAGCACCCCCACCACACTCACACACTATTTTTTTCCTCCAACCTTCACACTTGCGCGTTATCTTCATCACAGACGAAGAGGAGGGGAGCCACGCGGCCGTCTTGGTGGAGGGAAACCCGAAGGATACCACCTGTCTCATCAGTGAGACTATCACCGCTTCCACCACTCCCAGAGCTCTCACCTTCAGGTAAAACCCGCTCACGGCCTTCATTTGGTTAAGATCTGCCCCATGGTTCTCACCCTCAAGTAGGATCCACCCCACGGTCTTCACCTTCAAGTAAGACCTTCAAGTAACACCCACCTGCAGTGGACGCAGAAGGTAACAGAGGTGACTGCTGTGTCTTCTGTACAACCTGACTAATTGGGTGTTTGTAATTCGTCTCTGAATCAATAAATGGTGTTGATGGTTAACTTTGACGTCACTACGCTTGCGTCGGCTTTGACGTCAGCGAGCTATTTTTATAATGAACAAGGACCCATCTTGAAGTCTTCTACAGCTAAACAATAATGAGAGAAAGGACCTTTGAGTCAGGTAAAAGGTAATTAATGAATTCACTTAGAATAAATCAAAACAGGAGACGTGATGGTCGAGTTGTACAGCGGCCATAATATGGTTTCCATCTGGTAATTCTTCAAGACGAAAGACACGTAATATAACACGTTGTTGTTAAAGAGAGAGAACCAACCGACATAACACACACACTAAAGGATGAACGTCCAGAAATGATTCATCGTAGAGGGGTGGAGTGGTGTGGCGTCAACCAGGAGTCTGGCTGATCTCACTCCATCTCGGAGATAGATACTGGTTAAATAATGGCACCTTTAATACTGATATGGTTCATAATATAACACTTAGTATACTACACAGAAAACCCCATAATGTCCTTATTGTTTGAAAGACGTTTTAGGTTAAGTAGTAAACTCACTTGCAGTATCCTGCCACCTGGCGACTGACGGCAGCGATACACTGAATATTAATATCAACTGGAAACTTTCTCTTATAATAAGTTATCAAAGGTAAGGAAGGTATTTATAGTAAGACACGAGTTTCATCCCAGTGCTGAGTTGCCAGTGAGTCACATTATCTTGAGTGATCACCACGTCAACACTCAACCCCCTCTGTGATGGATCCTGCTGCAGGCTTTGATTCTAGTACCGTGTGTGTGTGTGTGTGTGTGTGTGTATATTTGTTATGTGTGTACGTATTTGAGAATATTTATTTATATGCGTTTAAGTGTGTGAGTAAATAGTTGTATCACTTGTATGTAATTGTGTGTGTGTGTGTGTGTGTGTTTCTGTGTGTAATGTTACAACACCCTCATGAAAACTACAACCTTACCAGCTGTTTCAAGATAATTGCACTTCCCTACATCAGTTTTCAGAGTCCAATATCAATTAATATTCCAATAAAAGAAACAATTGTAAATAAAACAAATATCGATAAAAGTTGTGCTCTTGTTTTTGTAGTCAACTGAGAGTTCGTGCGTGGGTGAGCTGCGTCTCTTAATGATCTGTTTTTTGTTTTTTTTATTCTTAATCTGTTTAGGGATTTTCTTTCAAGTTCCTTTCAAGTTCCTTTCAAGTTTCCTGTAATAGCAATATACTGGAGTGTAGAGAGGGGGGGGGGGTTCAGTGACGTTGTTAGCGAAGTGGTTCGATATTTGACTCCCTCCGTTTTGTTTGTCTCTCTGTCCATTGAATTACTACTTGTCCACGTTTTTGCATTGATTGAATATTTCTGTTCTAGTTGTGTATCGGCTTAAAAAATATTGATGAGTCTTATCAGAGTGTTCAAAGTTGATAAAATACTCTTTTTAAATGTTTTTTTCTGTGTGTGTGTGTGTGTGTGTGTGTGTGTGCGCGCGCGCTTTCATGAGTTAATAGATAAAACCTTCTTTTTATCTTTATCCTGGAATTAAAAGACGTTGCCGCACTCTACAGGTACCGGGTGATGGGGACGAGTAGATGCCTGTCGGTGGGGCAGCGGGAGGTGGGGCAGGAGGACCACGGCACCACTAACACCATCTGGGAGCAGTGCCGGGGCAAGGGTCTTCACTGGCTCACCGAGTGTGTTACACTACAACCCACACAACGTGCCTACAAGGTGATCATTCCACACCCTCGTCAGAACCTGTCTATTGGTCTACTGAAACCACTTTGACAGTGGTAGAAACTCCTTGTAGTCTTTAAACTCACCTTTTTCTGTAGAATATCTCAGGTTATGTAAAGTTATCTAACCTTGTACAGGACAGCTGGCAGTATAACGAGTTTCCATCTATTTTATCTGTGTGTCTCAAGTTTTGTGAAGCCGCTTTGTTAGTCAGAGACATCTTACGTCTTTTTGTTTTAATTATGGTTGTGTGCTGTCGCCGGACTCATTTCAAACGTGCTAATAAAATGTAGTACGTAACACTTCAAATGGTAATTGTCATAAGTTAAGACTACCCACCGACATCAATGGAAACTAAAGTTAAAGATAATATTCATGAGTAATCGACACAGCACAACATATATAAGTGGATAAATTAAAGACGAAATTTTGCTGGTGATTCACACAAAACTTTTGTTCTGAGTCGTGTTTCAGTCAGCAGGTGGCGGGCGTTCAAGAAAACCAACTTTCTGTTTTCCTAAAGAATATGTTTTCTCTTCATTTTCTCCGAGAGTCTCTACCTCCTTACAAAACAATTCAGGCAGACAGCGTTATTTTTCTCAAAGGGCAACAAGAGCCGTCACCTAACACCACTGGTCTGGTGTGTTGTGATTTACCAGACCAAACTAAACTCATCCTTAGGTATAAGAGACTGAGGTCAGTTAAGACGTACATTATGAAGTAGGTTTTGTTAAACAAGAAAAGGAGCTGCCAGATTTACAGTTGATACAATAATTCTGTAAACCAAGATCATTGAATTAAGCTTTATATTGTAAATTCATTTTCAGGATTAATAATCATCTCATTTTTGGTGTTGGAAACAAAGGACGTCCCTACTGGTGCTTTTTGTTTACTTGTTTCGTGCTTCTTTCATTGTTCATTGTTGTCGTTTTTTGTCAGGTGATGCTGACTGCAGGGACAGCAGAGTCTTCGACGGAAGTTTGGGTTGACGACGTGAAGGTGCTTCAGGGAGGCTGCAACGATACCCTACCCCAGGATACCTCCATCTCTAGCCTGGACACGCCCTCTCCCAGTCTTGACTCGCCGCCACAGTGGCACTGCACACCCCAAGGGTCCCTGTGTGGTATGACACAGCCCAAGTTTGGTCAGCGAGACTGGGTTTACGTAGACGCTCCCTTCCCAGGTGTGTTCAACGCTCAACACCCACGTCAGTCCACCTTGTCTACCCAGACCCACCCCCCAACATTACCCATCCTGTCCCATACTAACCCACCGTGTTCTCTCCTGTTCTTATAAACTCTTCCACATAGCTAACCAACACCTCCCATTCTTCATCGTTGAGGCAGAATTACCTCGGTTTCCCTAAATTCGCTTCACCTCATTCAAGATTACTCAGTTTCTTCCTGACCCACAAAACTCATCACAAATGTAAACGTTAAAAATATGAGTCATGTACACTGACTATCCTTTACGGGTTTAACCTTTGCTAAATGCCCGACCCTCACCTTGCAGAAAACGAGGCTAACACCAGCAACACCACCCTCGGCAGCCTCATCACCACGGAGGCCCCGATGGTTCTCGATCCTGAGTCTGTGGACGTGGCTGAGCACTCTTGCAGGGATGGCTCACCCCTGCAGGAGGCCTGGGTGTGTGATGGCATACCAGATTGCCCCGACAAGAGTGACGAGGAACACTGTGGTGAGTATTGACCCCCACAACTTTATTCTGCGGTATGTAAACTAATTTCCTGCTCTAATCCTCTTTCTTACTTTCCATTAATTTCCTTCCCACGTCTCTCTTTCCTTTCATCCTGCTGTTTATTCTTCCTTTCCCTCGTTCCCCTTTATGCCTCCCTAAATCTCTCCTCTCTCTCTTTCTCTCGCCACCCCTCTCCTTTCATTTATTAAACTCTTAACCTCTCTCTCCCTTCACTCTTTCCTTATGTCTATTCATCCACCAGCCTCTTAATCTCTCTCTCTTCTTTATCATATCTCCCATTTTCATTATCCTCCCTCCCTCCCTCCCTCCCTCAGTGTTTCTGTTTACCTACATTCGCCAACCAAATCGCCAGAGAGTCGTCGTGTGGGATCATATGACCAATTTCTGTCCCCCCCGATCCGACCATCATAACCATACCCTCCCCACCTATCCTTCCCATCCTTCCTCCTCCATCCCTCACGTCGGTTAATTATGCCTGAAGGAGGGAAAAAGAGAAGACGTTGTCCCCCACACGAATGGTATTGGCTATGATTTCTGATTCATAAAGCTTCGTACGACACTGTTCCCCGTGTAGCTACGGTAGTCTCGTTTACGATATCGATATAAACACGGCCGCAGTGCCTCTATACCGTGAGCATGTGTCCTTGAGCGCATGAATCAAAAGTGAGACAGCTTCCCCTTACTCTACCTGTCATAGTTATACCTTACATATAGCTCCCGGAAGGACTGCTACACCACCACCTCACACCAACTACATCTCGGATATCACTGCAGTGCCATTATTATCATGACACACGCAAGAAGTGTTTCCCTACTTGTACATTGTTGTTGTTTTTTTCCAGTGGATTGTATCTTGACGTTAGTTTTGATGGAATTATCGTACACACTTTAATGTATTATCGCATCGTGTCTTCAGTAGATAGATTCTCTGAACGCTGGCCGTACTGGTCGGACGTGCCAGCCTTGTACTTTGGGACAATACTGTTGATTTTCACTGGCTGCCTAAGCTTTGCACCATGCCTGGGGTAAGTGATGGGCAGCAACTTGTGAAGGCTTTGACTGGAGAAGAAAAGATTGTGGCTTTCAAGTTGCGAATCGGAAGCAGATGATCCGCGGCCTACAACAATGGAGGTGACAGACAGTTTCCAAGAGATGATTAGTAAGAAAGAAAAGAAGAGGTGGCGAGAGTTGGTGAAAAAAGTGAAGGAAGTGATAGTGGTGAGATCATAAATGATAGATAGAAAAGTACGAAACACACAGAAGAAAGCAGAAAGAATTCAACTGGGAATTAAACGCAGCAGGTTGGTCGAATGAATCATCGTGACAGTACCAATGTGACGAGCAACCCGGGTGGTGGAAACGGCTCAGGTAGGAGGAGGTTGAACTTCCCAAGTGATTTACGTATGTTATTCTGTGAGCGATTACTGTGGGCTGCTACACTGGGAAGAGAGCATAAAAAGTTTGAACCCCTGCTTAGGAAGGTCGAAAAAATTCCTATGTGACTGTGATAAGATAGAGGAGAATTGCAAAGTTTATTGAACAACCTGTTCTGTGTTACAAGTGCAGCAGGTGGGGCCATATAGCCTGGAAATGTTAAATTGAATGTCGGTGTCGTTACTGTGGAAAAAATCATAATTCAATAGAATGAGGGATTAAATAAAGTCTGGGTAACATATTGCACCGTGCTGTTGGAATTGTGGCTCCTCAATTTGCAATAAGAAGCCACAGATGCGTGGTGTGCGGTGGCAGAGCGTGAGGGAAGTGCAGCAACGAGAAGGACGAGGAGTTGCAGGTGAGACAACTCTACCTTCAACTGAGAACGTGTGGAAGAAGAGGATGGAACAGAGTGACACGTTGGAGGTAACAGGAAATGGTGTAGGAGCTGCACCAAAAGTTATTCCAGAAGATAACGTAATTGACAAGTTTGTTGATGGGTATGGTGTAGTAATTCAACTCAGGCAAGAAATTTAGATGCTTAGAAAAAAGGTAGAGGGCAGCCAGAAGGTAATTGACCATTTTTGTGAACATAGAAATGAGGATGCTGAACTACGAGGAAAAAAGGTTGAACATAATACAGTAATAAATTCTGACAAACCATCTTTGCTATGGGGCACGTAAAATGTGGACATTAGGGAAGAGATAGCCCGCAAATGGGGTGATAACCCCGAAGTATTACATAATAAGGTATTAGCTCGAGTGAAAGAAGTAATGGAACAGTTTGTGAATGAGAGAATAAGGTTGTTAATAGGGAAAATGGAGGACACTAGTTTAATATGCTTTCATAGAATGTTAATAGCTCACATCCTAGGACCACAGACGTGCATGAGTAGCACTGTTGTATAATGTGGATGTTATAGCCTTACAAGAGACGGGCACAGAGGATGGTAATGTGATGAATTTATGTGATTATCAATGTTTCTGTTTACCAACTAATAATAGAAATAATACAATAGGTCTGTTAACTTATGTTCGGAAAAATGTACCGGTTGAATTGGTAATAACTGACAAGCAGAATGGGGTTGATAGTTGTGTTAAAATCCACGTCCAAGGGCGGTCTAAGTGTACTGTTAACGTGCTGTAGCCGATACTCTTAGGGCCATTAGGAGAGGAGATAAGAGGTTGTCCCGTACAGTAATGTGCTTAAATGAAAGAACAGATCTTAGCAATGTGTCCAAGTAAGCAAGGCTATTGTATAATATTATGAAGGAGTACGGAGTAGATAAATATTACACTTCATTACAAACTTATTGAAGGTTTAGACCATGGCAGGAAGGATGTATTACAGAAGATATTTTACAGCTTGAGGGGAAAAAGGAAGATTAGCATCCCAGTTATTTACGAAATATATTTTTAGAGAAAATAAATATTTTTCCCAGGCGAAACCCTTCCCTAATTCCCCCATTCCCCAGCTCCCATCCCTCATCTCCCGTCCCTCTCTCCCAACTTCCTCCCAAATCCCGTTCCACCTTACCGCCCTCCCGCCCCCACAGCTCCCTCCTCTTCACCCCCACCCCCCTACCCCAGTAGATGAAGGAGGAGGCGTCAGAGCAGAGTCTTCAGGAGATAAATCCCCGCCGTGGACGTCACTCCTGGTCTCCTCCACCCACCAGAGATATGATAACGTTATACATCACACTGGGTGACGTTCGCCGCCGCCGCCTCCTCCTCCTCCTCAGACCACAGCATAATATTATCCCCTTGTTGGCCAATTTTTATCATACTCAAAATAAAGTCATGCGCTTTTACGACACATTATTTCTCACATGATTTACGTTAAGTGTAAGTAGATCAACAAATTAACTTTTTATTGTTTTATTTATTTTTTGGCTGATACAGTATATTTATTCAAACATATCCCAGCTTTTGTGATCTGACTGAATCTATTTATCATACATGGGGGAGTTTTATATTTTTTTAGTGGCTTTTCATTAATATTTCTTCACTCATGTTTATAGTTAAAGCGAAGTTCAGATTTTATCCATGTCCATTGTTGAAGGTTAAAGTAAAATAAGGATAATTATTACGATTAAATCTTGTCAAAATATTAATAAACTTCGGCAATACATTTAACGGTACAGAGGGTTATACGAGTACACACTTAGCTTTCTTGTTTTCCTTGATTTTTTGTGTACCTGTTATTGTTGTTGTTGTTGTTGATGTTATGTTTGTGGTGCTTGTTGTTATTGGTATCGCTGTTTTCATTCTTCTTCTTTTCCAGGACATAATCAATTTGTTAATCATAGAGAGACGCCCCTCCGACCTTTGACTTTTGAGAAACATGACCTGATTCTTCTGTCTAGTGATCACTTTGACCTCCTTCTGTAGCGCCATATATATTCACCCCTTCCGTCTTCCCCCTACAGAGTGTGACAGAGACGCTGGTGAACTGGGGTGTAAAAGATCAGTTAGTTCCGCCCTTCACTTGGGTGGAGGTGTGTGTGCCCAGGGCGCCTTCCGCTGCCCCTCTGGTGAGTACTATTATTATGTTTGTTTATAACCTCAGTGTGTTTATAAAAGGGGTATATTAAGTTGCTTCTGTTTGAAGTTCCATTCACCTGTGTGTGTGTGTGTGTGTGTGAGAGAGAGAGAGAGAGAGAGAGAGAGAGAGAGAGAGAGAGAGAGAGAGAGAGAGAGATACACGCGCACTATTGATCAAAATGAAGTTTTGTAGAATCTTCAGTAACAATCTTTCGTGTAGTATAATACGAAAACTTTCCCTCCTCTAAAACACTGGCCCCTGTGCTCACCAGGACGGACGTGTCCCCCGGAGGGTTGTGGGGCGCCCCTGGACCCCTGCCTGCCCCGAGACCTCCTGTGTGACGGCATCTCTCACTGCCGGCAAGCCGAGGACGAGGCCTCCTGTAAGGGCGTGGCCAGGACCGTTCCAAGCAGCGGTGAGTACAGTACTGCCCCTCTCTCAGAACCAGTGTTAATTAATCCATTGTGAGTACTATGTAGGTGCTGAGTGTTCCCTTAAGACGAACGTGGGGAGGTAAGAAGCGGTAGTAACTTCCATGAAATTCTCCCGGCCAGGGATGTTTGTTGACGGTGCAGATGGTCCGGAGATTATCTGTTACACGTGTTAGTTCTCCCTCCTAGGAAAAATAACTTCATCATAACCTGGATATTCACTTATACTGGGTCAGGACGGGGGAGCGGCAGAGGTACAGTTTCCCACAGTATAGTGTGGACCTTTCCGAACATGTGGCACCGTAGGATTCATAGTGGAACCTCCTTTACAGATATTACATCTATCATATCACTTAGCACAAACCTCGATCATAAATATTACCGAAAAAAATATATTGTTGGCCACATTTTCGTAAAGGCCACTGAGGGGTGGAACACTACTTTAGGTACAAGACAGCAGTGTGTTTTATTTAAACTCTACACTCACTGTAAAAGAAACTGGTTGGTGTCTTTTTAATAGAGTAGACGAGACACATAAGAGGTTGTGCCATGACAATGTCACCTATACGTAGACTTACGTATATCACCATAGAATTTACGAATCAATTCAGAGTGTCCACCAAGAGGGCCTGGCCACATATCTGACTAACGGTACATACTGTGCGGTGTTTCTCCCCCTGTTGTCTGTATATGTGTCAACAGTTGAGTTTTTCGACGACAATAGGGGTATGGTTGTACAAACAGCGGTGATCCACATCGGGTACTAGCTCCACTTGACCAGGAGAAAAAATAAACGTAAAAAAATACCTTTTAATTTATACTTTAATTTCTTTATAAACTCATCTATTAATCTGGATTTTTATATACGTATAAGTTTATCTTTTCACATGTTTGTGTATCTTCGCTATTTAGCTTTTTTCCAGAATATCTAATAATTTTTGGTAATTCACTTATCTATCCATTTATCTATCAGAGAATATTGTGTTGACAGACGAGGTGGGGGAGGGAGAGAAAATTACCTGCTCCGGGGGTCTCCGTATCCCCGCTGCCTGGCGCTGTGACGGACGTAAGGACTGTCCCCTCGACGGCCTCGACGAGGTCAGTACACCTCGGGCTAGATGGTCTGTAGAACGTGTGGGAGGATACAGTACTTGTTACGATTATGGGGAGAATATAACTTAAATCTACAAAGCGTCATTCAGACTTAAGATTAGGATTAAATTTGTAAATAAAAGTTAGTCTTAATTCTATAATAAACATTTAGAACACATTAGAGAAACTGAATCTTGTTCTTTAATTAACATGTATAGGTGGGATGTGCTTACTGCGGCCCGGCTAAGTTCATCTGCCCCACCTCCGGTGTGTGTGTGCCGCAGGAGCAGGTGTGTGACGGCTCGCCTTCTCTCCCCGCCTGCACCGACGAGGAGTTCTGTGACGCCTGTCCTCCCGCTCACCTGGTGTGTGACGTCTGTGTGGCCAGGTGAGACAGTCTTCCTCCTCCTTCCTTACCTCGCTTACAACATACCAAATATTCCTCCCTTTTTCCTCTTTACCCCCATCCTCTCCCTTCACCCCTCCCTCCCTCCATCCCTCCCCCCTACCCCCATCCTCTCCTTCACCTCCCTCCAGCCCCTGCTTCCTCCCTACAATGTAAACACTCTCTTTAAACAGCAGATGTGTGTGTGTGTGTGTGTGCGTGTGTTTAACGTACCAACAATCATGACTTCCCAAACTGTTGACTCTGCCACCACAATCTACCGGCGTGGCTGTGGTCCGGGCGGGAGGAGCATGAGCTGAGGAGGCCAAATGAGGTTTCCTGCTAATTGCCTTATTTTCAGATTTTTTATTTATTTTATTTTTTGTGTTTGCATATTTTGCGGGTGTATATTTACGTGTGAGGGGGGTGGGGTCTACACACACACACACACACACACACACACACACACACACACACCACACAATATTTAAATAGTCACTAAACAACAACTAACTAAGCTTAAAGTAAATACAAACATAACTAAGAGCAGCTAAAAAAAACAATCAACAACAAAAACCACAACAACAACGATGATAACAACTCCATTCACAAATACATAAACAAAAAAAATAAAAAATAAAATTGATTTACTCCAACACCAAAGTGCTTAAGTTCTTACCTGTATTGATGGGACAGTTGGCAGGTGTGTGACGGAGTGTGGGACTGTGAGGGAGGAGAAGATGAAAGGGAGTGTGTAGGAGTGGACGGAGTGGAGGAGTGCGCCCAAGGACACTATCATTGTCCCTCTGGTCACTGTGTACCTGAGCTCTCTGTTTGTGACCGACGCTTCGACTGTCCTGACGGCGATGATGAACGACACTGTCTTGACGATAATTTCGAAGGTGAGTCTCTCTCTCTCTCTCTCTCTCTCTCTCTCTCTCTCTCTCACATAGACACCCACACACATACGCTCTCACACTCTTTATCCTCTTGTAATCAGACAACTCAGTACAATTCCATTCAGTTAACAGCCGACAGACCATCTTCAGCAGTACCCTCATCCACTGCACTTCTCTGATTATATTGAAAATTTTTGCAATTTATAAACTATCCTAAGATGAATGTAAGATAAAAATAAAAGTTTATAAGTTTTGTGTGTGTGTGTGTGTGGTGTGTGTGTGTGTGTGTGTGTGTGTGTGTGTGTGTGTGTGTGTGTGTGTGTGTGTGTGTGTGTGTGTGTGTGTGTGTGTGTGTGTGTGTGTGTGTGTGTGTGTGTGTGTGTGTGTGTGTGTGTGTGTGTGTGTGTGTGTGTGTCATATTTTTCTGTCGTAATATATATGTCTCTCCTGCACAACCATCATCCCCGCCGCCCCTAGTGTTCCATTTATGATTTTATCCACCACCATTTCTTGACTCTCTCCTACAACAAGTGAGACCTGGGCTGGAAATTCTACCAGTGCTTGTGTGCGCCCGAGATGTGATTTGGGTAACACATACTGCGAATAAAACCCATTAATATCTAAAGGAAAATATGAATTTCTTTATTTCTTTTTTCCTTGTCTGGGAGATTATAACTTTGTCCAATTCCAGGGGTTACGCTCACAAAGGTATTTCTAGTCGCTTTCCTCCAGTGGGTCCTATGGGTATTGGATCTTGTTTATACTTAAGATTCTTCCTTAACCTTTACCCTCTTTAAGATTATACCACTTAAGAATTCATTAAACATAATTACTAATCTGTCTCATGTCATTCTTGTAAAACTCTAGAATTTTCTAATTTATTATACACCAATGTTGATGGTTCCTCCGTCGCTCTCAGTGCCGCGCTACATCTCAGTAAAGCCTTCACCAGTGCCAGAGAAGCCTGGTAAGAGGAGCAACAACCCCCCCAGCCGCCTCGTGACCCCCAGGCTACACCACCCAGCAGGAGGGGTGGGAGTCCTCACCTTCAAGTACCGCCTCGATGCCTGGCTAGGTGCCTCCAACGCTACTCTCAGGTGAGTCACTTAATCAGGTAGAGCCTCTTAGTCTAATGTTACTCTTCATTAATTTCTTACGCCATAGTTACTCTCACATGAGCCTCTTATCACAACAAAATCTTACTCCAGTGTTACTCTCTTACTTCAATACGATGCTCTGATTCACTTACTCAGCCGGCCATCACATCTAAGGATTCACATTTCAGTTTTATCTATTTTTATCTCTCAGTATCGAAGACCAGTAAGGTAACGCTGGTATTAGCTATAGAACGAACTGTATAACTAACTGTGATGTAGGACGCCTTTCTTAACCTTTAAAAGTATAGACGACCACTGTAGAAAGTAAGACTCGGTGATCTGTGCTTCAAGACTCTGCAGTTATGGAGTTGTGCTTTGGAAAAGTGTGTGTGTGTGTGTGTGTGTGTGTGTGTGTGTGTGTGTGTGTGTGTGTGTGTCGCTGAGACTTAGTGAGTGGATTCTTATCATAAACATATTTGTAGCTAAAAATAAAATCCAACAAAAATAAAACATATAAATCACTTATTATTTTTCGTACAGGATACTCAGAGATGGAATTGAATTGCATAAATATGAAATAAAACCCATTTTTTTCCTACATACAAATTCCACAAAAGTTGTCAGAGGATTTCTATTTGATGAGATCCCCTTCACGGACCACAATCGCAAAAGTGAACCACGAACATATCGAAACTTTAATCAGGCTTCAGGAGGCGGAGGAACCATGATAGATTAAACCTTTACTTATTCGGTGTAATAACTCTACTAAGTTTTTCACAACGGCAATAAAACTGAGGTGAGAAAAAAAAATAGCAAAAATTGGTTCATGGTGAAGAGGTTATCAGTCACAATATTTAACACCTCGTGACATATTAAGGAAATTTTTAGCGGTAGTGAGGAAGGTGAGAGGTGCAGAACACATACTGCTTGGGGTGTGTGTGTGTGTGTGTGTGTGTGTGTGTGTGTGTGTGTGTGTGTGGGTGTGTGTGGGTGGGTGTGTGTGTGGGTGTGTGTGGGTGGGTGTGTGTGTGGGTGTGTGTGTGGGTGTGAGGAGACAGTAGGGATAATTGCCGATTACTGATAACTTTATGTATGTTTCTTTTAACTTTTGATTGGCTATAAACAATCATTTAGATAAGCAGTGATAAGCGGTATCCATATATGAATTGCTTCTTATATACCCTAACCTAACCTAACCTAACCTGTCTGTAATTTCCTTCTCCAACACCTCACTCCCCTTTACTCCTTCCTATAGCCTGGAGATGGTGGACGCGGAGGACCCCAGCGTGGGCGTGCGGAAATGGGCGGTGTGGAGACAGAGCGGTCACAAGGGGCGGCATTGGCTCTCAGCGACTGTGCTCATCCCCCCTCCCAGCCCCCTCGATCACTACAAGGTAAAGGTCGATTTGCCATCCTGGAACTCCAATCCTAATACATCCTAATCCTGATGGACTTCCAATTCCAATGATCCCCATCCCTAAAGGAGTAGGAATAGGATTCATTTGACCTGTACAGTGGGGTTTGGTTTGCTTTGGTTTACTCGGGGAAATAACGGAGGAGAGAGAGAGAGAGAGAGAGAGTGTGTGTGTGTGTGTGTGTGTGTGTGTGTGCGTGTGTGTGTGTGTAAAGACTGTCTCCCCCGTAACACCGACGATTATGGATCTTTCCCTCTTAAGTTACATCATTACTGAAATATAAAATTATTTTCATTGTCATGTATGTTTGTGTGTCCTATAGTTAACGTGGAAATAAAATTCTATAGGAGAACAAATTACCAATTTTTCTCACCAATTGAAAACTTTTTATGAAATTTTGAACTTAGAAACGGCGCCTGGGTAGATTAATAAAGGTTTTGCTCATTTTAATATTCATGAATTCTAAATTTTCTTAAAGTTTTCTCCTTAGCTTAGGATTTTACTGTCCAGCCCTCACCCACATTAGTGACACAACCAACTGGCTTTCAACAGGCTTACGTCCACGGGTTTAAACGTGTACTACTACCATTAGTTAACCTTACCTAAGACACTCTAAGCCAGTAACCTATCCGAACAGTTCATCCAATTGGCCTAGGCTTCTGCTGTGTTCTTTTTGCTCAGCCGAACACAACATCCAACTGACCTAAACAAGTGTCATCAACCCTGGTCAAGTGTCACATACATCTGGTCTCTCGTCCCAATCTCCCTCGAGGAAAGAGACCTGGCGTGTGTAATGGTGGGCGTGAGAGTGTATAATGGTGGGCGTGAGAGTGTATAATGGTGGCGTGAGAGTGTATAATGGTGGGCGTGAGAGTGTGTAATGGTGGGCGTGAGAGTGTATAATGGTGGGCGTGAGAGTGTATAATGGTGGGCGTAAGAGTGTATAATGGTGGGCGTGAGAGTGTATAATGGTGGGCGTAAGAGTGTGTAATGGTTGTCCTTGACGATGGTAACAACACTGATTCACTTTTATTTTCATTTTTAGGAATTATTTCTTTCGTGTCGGACTTTCTGTGATGCATAACAAAATTTCTGAGTTTGTGAACATTGTTTTATGTGTTGCCAGATATGTATGTGTGGTTTATTACATTAAACTTAGGGGGTTTTAATTCGGTTTCCCACACTGGTAACATTACTCTAACATCCGAAAGGTTTGTCTGTTTGCTTTATTACATTGTGTTAATTTATATATATATTCATTTTTTTTTATAAAGAGAGGTTGGTTATATAACACAAATTCAAAAAAATTTCAATAACAAAATGGTAATAGATGATTTACTGGCAGTTATTCTTAGTTTTTAATTAAGATATTGTGTATTGTGTATATTAGGAGAAAAAACAAAAAAATATCCATTCGTGTTGTAGATAAACCTTCAGTAGTCTAAATATATATAATGGTTACGTTAAGAATCTATTCAATGTTTCTCTATAGTTTTCACAGTTCATTCATCCATAAGACCATTGTTTACTATCAAAAACACTCTTTTTATCTCTGGCTTGTATGGTATACGTCTCTATCCTTCACAAAAGTGTTATGTCTGAATTTTTTACGTGTCTACTTTCTTCTCTCTTTTTTCCAGAATCATCAAAATCATAAAATAGATTTAAGTTTGTTTGTTATTGTTTTGTGGTGGAATTTTGTCCAGTGGGATTTTGTTCGTTATCCTCTCCTCGTCTCCGGGTTACTCACTCACATCTTGTGTTTCACCAGCTGTCGTTCCTTGTGTCCCATGACGACCACGTCCACGAATCCCAGCAGCTCCACCTGGCCCAGCTGGCCTTCACCGTCGTCACTCGGCAGGCCCTCAACAACTTGGGTAAGTCCTCCTCCAGCAGTCCCTCAACAACCTGGGTAAGTCCTCCTCCAGCAGGCCCTCAACCACCCGGGTAAGTCCTCCTCCAGCAGGCCCTCAACCACCCGGGTAAGTCATCCTCCAGCAGGCCCTCAACAACCTGGGTAAGTCATCCTCCAACAGGCCCTCAACCACCCGGGTAAGTCCTCCCCCGGTCTGGACTCGGGTGTCGTTGTTAGAAGTCTTCCACATTATTCAGTCAATCATCTTAATTACTTCACGAAAACCGTTCTCACTCCTTCTGTGACAATCGTTGACACAAGTTCTCCTTAGATATCGTCTCTCCATTCTATCGTCTATCCCCGTCTTGTAGTTATCGTAAATAGTGACTAACGGGTAACTATCGTAGTCATAAAACTCTCGTAGACACCCGCTATTCACCTTATGTTCGTCTTTGTTGTCATATTAGTTTGTTTACATCGAAGACCGTAATATTACACCGTGGCCACTCTTTAATATGGCAACTCTTGACATATTGACATCACTCTATTAAAAAAGTACCGGGAAACTATGTCATCCTCCACAGATCGCTACTTTTACTAAAACTTTTCGACGACACTTAAAGTTATCAAAGTTATAGTAGTTAGGTATCATTAAATCCCCCTTAGAAACTTTTGCTCGGACGATTTGATTGGCCAACTTTTTTTCGATCCCCTTTTTCAGGTTACGTTTGGTTAGGTTAGGTTAGGTAAGGTAAGGTTAGGTTAGGTAAGGTAAGGTAAGGTAAGGTTAGGTTAGGTAATGTAAGTAGAGATATATCTAAAGGGTTTCCAGGATTTCGTTTGGGTTTTTTCTTTGTTAACCTAAGTACAAAACCTTTCATTCGACCCTTCAGCTCATCTTAAGGTCAAATCCAAACCCCTTATCCATTCTGTTGATTCCATATGCTTCTAAGAAATCCACTTATCCGACTCTTAAACCAAACAGTTTCAATATGCCGTATACACACACACACACACACACACTCACGTACACACACACACACACCGTAGTCATGCACATCAATTCCGCCACCACTCCAGTGCAAGCCCCAGCAGTCACAGTGGGTGCCCATCCTCTCCAGCTGGTGCAGTCTGCCAAACTCCTGGGTGTAACTATAGACAACAAACTTGACTGGAAGGCCCATGTAAATAACATAGTCAAGGCAGCCTCGTACCGTCTCTACATGCTACGAAGACTTAGGTCACTTGGGACACCCACGCCAGAGCTGAGGACCATCTACAACGCCTTTATTCTCCCCAAACTAACGTATGCGTCACCAGCCTGGTCGTCTTCTCTCAACTCCACCCAACAACGTCAGCTAGAGAAGGTACAGAAAAGGGCCTGCAGAATCATGCTCGGCGCAGAATACTCCGGCTACACCAACGCTCTCTCCACCCTGGAAATGCCATCCCTCAGTGACCTCCACCACCAAGCACTGGAAAGGTTTGGCCGTGGACTACTGCACCACCCTCGCCATCGCCACCTCCTGCCACCTGCAGCCCCCCACCCAACTCGCGCAGTCCGCCACTACAACAAAATTCAGCCCATAAGAGCCCGCACCGATAGATATAAGAACAGCACCATCCCATCTATTGTTAAAATAATAAACAACTCCTGATTTATGTACTGCACAGCCCTGTAAATGTATTCAATGCATATTATATCATTATGTCTAAATCTAATGTAAGTCTGTATATTTTCAGCCACCGGCTGAACTCTATTAATAAACCGTTTATTATTATTACATCTCACTCTCTCTCTCTCTCTCTCCAAAGTCATAAACTCTCCACAGGAGCTGCCATGCACAGGCCAACCGGCCTATTGCAGACTCCTTATTTTCTTATGTTAGTCGTCCTCCAGGGTATCAATTTTCTCACTAAAATAAGTCATATATTTTAAGACTGTCACAGGCGGGTGAAAGCGGGTGTAAACTTGAAGACAGACAGACTGCCACAACCCTGCACGTATTATTCTTCAAATGTATGTGAATCCACTCCCCACAGACCCAGCGAAGAAAGACTATTTCTTCTTCTGTAATTAAAGACTCACAAAAGCGGGCTAAATTTTCTCATTTTCTCCAAACCTGTGATTTAAGGAACCCATTACCTAAGTTGATGGAATAATTTGTGAGAATTTTTGTGTTTTAGCCTCCAGGGGGCAGCTCCGTCCCCGGGTGTTGGCGCGGTGTTGGTGTGATCAAGAGACCTCAGATCCCCCTCAGTAAAGGCGGCACAGGAGAGAGGAGTCAAGGAAGCCGTCAGCCTCACCTTTTGGGTAGATTTTTGTTTAAGAAATTGCCTTTAGACGAACAAAACATTAATTAATTTTCTTATAGTGTAATATATCGTCGCTCAGATGTCATATACTACTATTTCTTCTACTTATTGTTTCACATCTGTCTCCCTGGTGTTAGAAAGGTATATCAGTCTGTACTCAAACGGTTTTGTCGTCGGGTCACTTCACACACAGATGGTCGTCTCGTAAACAAACCCATAAGTCACTTCGTACACATATTTAAGCGAATTGAAATTTGCATAATAACTGTTTAAAGAACAACACAGAATTTAGAATAAAGTAAAATAAAGTATAATAAATCATATGATGAGGTTTTATTTACGAAGTGAGATGTAATTCTGAACACAGTCTATTCATCCACTACAGTATACCACAGCTCACTGCCAAGTAGCACAGTTTAGTTATTACAAATTGCACCGTACTATACATGTACAGTTATATACAAAGTTCTTAACGTCATAAAACATATATCAGAGCACATGTTGACGACAGTTTGTAGATTTATGACTACAAAAAGGTTCAGATTTCTTTATAACTAAGTACATCTAATAGTTCAGCTCGACAAGACGCAATAGACGGACACACTGACAGCAGCTGAAGCTTGTACGGTATTTGAACTCCTACTTATTTTAAAGTAGACCTTTTTGACCCTAGCATTAAGATGCTACTCTGACACTTACTGCCTGTGTCAGCAACCTAACCCATGTCAGATTAAGCAGTGCAGTAGTCCGCTCTTGGCTGTGGTGTACCACCCACCCTGTTACTGGTCTGCGCCGTCACATATTAGCATCAAACCAGTCACCTTGTTGGTATATCTCAGACCTCTCTTCTATGCTCATTAATGGCATTTCATAAGTGTTTGGGACTGAAAAATAGTGTCTGCGTTCCTCATTAATGAGGTGACCGAAAATTCTAAGAATTGTGTATTGAAAATGTAGAGTTACATCCAACCGACTTGTCTCTTGATGATATGAGCGTCACGGCCAGGCTACCGTCTTGAACAGGAGCTGGAGGAAACTTTTATTGCCTTATATGCTGTCATCCGTCCTTCAGCTGATGCTGGAATAAGTGAGGATGTTTGGGCAGCGTTAGGTGTACTGTGTGAGGAAAAGGAGAAGGTATGAGGGAATGATGAGGAGAATGAGAGATAGAATGCAAAGGAATAGAAAGATGATGTTAATATGAAAGACGGAGGTTGTTTCTGTGGGCAGTACTTAGGTATGTTACGGTATGAGTTATCCTTTTATAAATATCATCCATAATACACATCATGTTATATGCGGTAACGAATTCTCTCTATGTTGTTTATATAGAATATTACCAGTATGTTGTGAGTATAATATGTTACCAGTTTGTTATATTAGGTCATATTATCTATTGAATTGTCTGACTATATTTGGTTAGATTTTTTTCATACCAGGTAGCTAATTCTGTGTTGTCAGCATATACCATGTTAATCAGGCGCCCTGTTTTTATTATGTAAGATGACTTAATCTATAGGAGTTGGGTAATGTTTACATATAGAGTTGTGAATTGTAATTTGTCGATGTTATGTTTTATTGATTTACAGTGTTTATTATGATATTGAAATTGTATGGGGTATTAAACGATTAATTTGGAAGAACCTGAGACTATATTACTAGAGAGAATATTAAAGGTCTTTATGACACTTCCTCACGTGTTTCACTTTCTTGTCCACACACACACACACTCTTCCTTCCCTCTCTCACACACACTCTTCCTCTCCTCTCCCACACGCACACACTCTTCCTCTCCTCTTCCACTCACTCACTCTCTCCTCCCACAGGTTCGGAGCTGCTGCAGTGTGAGTTTGAGGACAGTTTGTGTGGATGGTCACAGCTCAGTACAGAGGGCGGCTACTCCTGGGTGTTCGCTCGAGCCTCTCCCCATGCCCGACGCACAGGACCTATTACTGGTACCCACCTCTCCTCGTCTTGCCTCACCTTGTCTTGCCTCCCCTCGTCTTGCCTCCCCTCGTCTTGCCTCCCCTCATTTTGCCTCCCCTCGTCTTGCCTCTCCTCTCCCCGTCTTGGTTCCCATTGTATTGACTCCCCTCCTCCTGCTTCCCCTCGTCTTGACTCCCCTCCTCCTGCTTCCCCTCCTCCTGCTTCCCCTTTTCTTACCTCCCCTTCCCTTGTTTCTCCGTCTTTTCTGATCTCCCTCACCTTGCCCTCGCCCCCCCCTCTCTCCTCTCCCCGTTCCCCCATCTCTTTCTCCCCGCCAATTATCCTCTCTCCTTCTCCGCAAATTGCCTGTGTATCCCTCAGTGCCCCGCCTCTCTGTCCGCCTCACACCTGTTACCATCTCCCTGTTGTTATTCTCCGGGCTTAACTGTCCCTCCTCTCGGCCATTATCCACCTGTGTGTCTACCTGGTAATTTGACTTATAAATTGTAAACTACAGGGTGTATCAAAAAATGGACACCAATGGCTTACATATTTTCGTGGTGATTGTGTAAATGCTTGTACACGTATTACAAAACTAGCATTCTCCTCGCTTACTGATGTGTGAGGCTCTCCTAAAACGGTGTGGGAGAGCTTGCCTATTAACAAGTGAGGACAATACTGCTGTTGTAATGCAAAGATGTACACGATCACCACGACAATCAGTAAGCCACCCTCTACATCTCGCCATTGCCTGAAAACTACTGATGCTGTAAACAGTCACTTAAAACAAGTCTCACAGAGCTTATCCCCCCCCCTCCTCCGGGTCCTCCTCTCTAGGTTACCCTGATGTGAGCGGCTCAGGCTTTGTCTTCGCCGACTCCTTGCATGGCTCTGAGGGCAGCACCGCCGACCTCCTGAGTCCTCCACTCCTGCTGCCTGAGGGACCAGAACCCGCCCTTTGTTTCAGGTGGGTGGAGGAGAAAACAGTAAACTTGGTCTCCAATATATCCTTGATCTTATTTGTTATATTTATCTACGCTCTCCCTCTCTTTGCACGTTGTCTTATACTTCCCAGAAAATTTTTCCCAACTTTACAATGTACATCGTTCTATTGTTAGTGAAGACAAATGTGGCCTTTCATTAGGTGTGTGTGTGGGGGGGGAGGGGCAGCCAGTGACTAAATATACGACTTGCCTGTTAGGTTGCTAGGAGCTTCTCTCGAACTCCAAAAGGTGAACAACCTCCTCATCACACCACCACCACCACCACCACCACCACCTCATCACACTTCTGCAGAATTATACCCCTCGCGTTACATGAATTTGTCCAATTTGTTATTTCAATTCATCGTTGGTTTTCTTCTTTATATTTGACCTTTCACCTATTGCGTTTGCTGTTCTTTCTTTATTTCTCTCGTTTGTGTTTCCCTTCCAACAAAGAAACAATACGTATAACTGCACCCAGCGTCACGAGTGGGTTTATATCCCAATCACATTATGTATCATGATATTAGGTTCCACAGGTCAGGGTCGCCACACTCCCATGATACATTAACCATATCAGCTACTTTTCTTTCCTTTTTCAATTTGGCCTCGCTACAAATTGTAATTATATAGTTAAGGGTTAAAACAACAACACAATCTTTTTTCCTTCAATTTCTTTATATTTTTTACTAATATAACAGCAAGAGAGGAAAGATATTAGACATTATGTGTATTTTTGTGAATAATGCTTAATTGTACAGGAAGTCAGAGGCTAATTTCTACCGTAGATTCGAGATTGCGGGTCTGCTCTTTCCTTTATTTCATTTATTCTTGTGCTTGGTGAGGTAGAGGGAGAAAGTTCATGATGAATTAATAAGTTTTGGTTTTTCTCCTCCCAATCCTTAATTTTTCTTGACAATTTAAATGCAACTGTTCACAAAGACGTATTTTGACTTCACGCATTGAAACACATTTTTGGAGTTTGTTTATTTTACTGTATATGGTGAAGATCAAGTGTCACCCAAAAATTTACAAATTAAGGGAGTTAAAATGAAGATTCTTTGTGGTAGTCAACACAGATTGGCCTACATAAGTTTGGGGTTAATACGGTACTAGTTTATTAGCTCTGTTACGATCACTGGTTACAAAAATATCAAAATTGTTAGGGTTTTTTTTATGAGTCAGACCTGAGTGGAGGACATTTGTTGCAGTCATTAACTTATTTGGGTAATCATGTTTTATTCATGTCTCTCCCTTTTTATTCACGCCCTCTTCCTCACCCACATAAAGATACTGTACATCTTTGTCATTAGCGTTGTTTTAATAGTATACTGTACTTGACTTCCTCTGGGTACGGTCGAGTGCTGCTTGTATATGGTTGAGTTACCCCAACATCTAACAAGGTTCTCTATACGTGACTGACTTACCTTCACATAACTTCTAGATTTGCCGTGTTCTTGTTCGGGGCGCACGTGGCCAAGGTGTCTGTGCACGTGCTGCAGCATCTGGATGACGACACACACACCACCGAGCTTTTCCACGCGGTGGGCGGCAAAGGTCTGAGTTGGATGCCTGTGGGCGTGACAGTGGGTCAAGATGACGTTGCTGATGCAGGGGCGCCGCTGGTGCTGGCGGTGCGAGCCACACGGGGACCAGGCACAGAGGCTGACATCGCCCTTGATCACGTGGCTGTTCTGGCCGGCGCCTGCCACCTCCAACCTTTCCTGGACGCCAACATCACCCTCAACGCCTCCCTTACACATCTAGATGCCCCGGCGCTTTCGGCCGGGGCCGCCCTCACGCCTCAGGCCATACCCACACAGGTCCACGACCACGCCGAACCATCATTTCCCACAAAAGACCGATGTGGTGCCCTCACTTCGTGCATGGCGTGTGTCGTTCAGGACACAGAGGCGGACGTAGAGAGAGATACGTGTACCTGGTGTGACCTGACCCAGAAGTGTGTGCCCAGCCTCGCTCCCGTTGCCGCCGCCTGCCCAGACCGACTTACCGTCCATCACAACACCACGGTACTGTCACCTGTTGCCTCTTGTGTACAAGTCTTTTTCTCCGCCTGTCTGTCTGTGTACGCGCTCACGTGTATGCCTGCGTTATAATTATCCCTCTCTCCCTCCCCGTTCTAATGTCTCTTTGATATTCTCAGAGAAACGTAGGAGTCCACAAAGGTCCTCATTTCTCCTCTCCCTCACGCATCTCATTATTATTCTCCCTCACCTCCCCATTCATCAACACCTTCGAATACCCTTACCTTCCACCTTGTATAACTTGCTTGTATATGTAAAGCTTCTTAACTAACTCTTTATGTAACTGAGGATATTTTCCTTCTCTGCAGAGCTGATGTGTTCAGTCCCATCTGGTTTTATTTGCAGGGCCTCAAGATCCACCTCTTTTAGACAGAGCACATCTGCCAGTCATATAGGGCAACAATAACTCCGACCTTTACTTCCCAATTGAGCTGCATTGGCCACCTCCGTTACTCTTACCTTCCCTTTACACACCCACAAAGCTCGACTTGTTTGATCCCTCCTCTCTCCTGCAGAAATCACAACAGCGTCGAGGTTCCAGCTGGTGTCCACAGATGGCGGCGCGGCAGGAGAAGCAGGTCCTAGTGAGCGCTGGATCCTCCCCCATCCTCACCTTCCCCGTGCACAATATTCAGGTCTGCCAATGTCTCAGCTCTCACGAGGATATCAATACATCTCTCATCTGTCAGATTGATAATACACACACACACACACACACACACACACACACACACACACACACACACAGAGCGGAAAAAAAACAGCCTGCCTCTCCTCTCGGTCTAATTGAACTTGCATATACAGTATCATCGCTATCAATCCCAAACCAGGATATCACCTTATGTGTTAACCGAGGCGGTGGATCACGTCAGTCATCCCAAGATTACGGTGATACACAACCCTGACTACGACGTGTTATTGTTGACATTTAGCCCTTTGAGGACGATGGTTTAACCCTTCAGAGCTCAAAGGTTTAAGTTGTAGTATTTCAAGGACCTAAACATTATTCCATAATCGCTATAAATATTAAGGTATTGTCTTACTTTTAGGTTTAATTAACATACGGGTTCTTTAAGGGCTACAGACTCGTACATTTAGTTTATTAGTCTCATTTTAAGGGTTACTTGATAATGACTTAAGGCTCAGTTATCTTAATCGTTAAATTATAGCATTTTAGAGCTTTAATTATTTTATCTTAAGGGTTAAATAATTCTTCTTTAGGATTCAATTATTTCAAGAGGTAAATTATACAACTTTAAGTATTGTTTATTTGTATGCATTTATTTAGGGTTCAATTAATTATGGTTTACTGATTAAAGGGTCGTACTTTAGGTTCAATTACTGTATTTTAAATGAGAACTGATAGTACTTTAGTTCTCAGTTTTCTTACTTAAGGGTTAATGGGTCGTACTTTAGGGCTCGTTTATCTTACGTATGAGTTAAAGGGTTGTACTTTAAGGTTCATTTATCTTACTTAAGGGTTAAAGGGTCATAATAAGGGTTCAAATATGTGAGGTGTAAATGTTTTTTCTTTAATTTAAGGAGAAATATTCGTAATTTAAGGTTTAATTATCATACTTCCGAGCTCTATTGTCTTATATAAGGCTTCTATTATTATACTAAAACAGCAACCTCGTTCATTTAGGATTTAGATAATGCACTTAAAGTATTATATAGATTCAGTTATCAGGGGGACCGGTGGTAGAAGCGGTACCGTTCTTGCCTCGCAAGCGAGATGTCACGGGTTCGATTCCCGGGCCGGTGGAAGTTGTTTGAACTTACTTCCTAGCCCCCATTAGTCCCTGTTCACCTAGCAGTAAAGTAGGTACCTGTTGTAAGTCGAAAGTTGCGAATTCGTATTCAGGTAAAGTTGTTGGAGCTTCCAATAACTTGAAGACATAACCACTGACTCTTCAGGCTTCTACGCCCTTGACTCTTCAGGCTTCTACGCCCTTAACTCATGAGGCATAAAGGCAAGCATGAACTTAGCATGCTTCCCTGTTGGGCACTGTAAACGCTTCTGCGCTTCACCTTACACAAGGATGTAGGGGGGTGCCCCAAAAAAAATTAAAAAATTAAAAAAAAAAAAAAAGATTCAGATATCACACTTTGAAGGGTTAAATACCATATAGGTTAAGTTATAGATGTTAAGGGTTTGAGTGAGCCTATGTACAGTAAATGATTGAACTGCCTTATGCTGGGGGTTGACACATTATAAACAAAAGATAGAGGTGATTTCTCCCTTTATTCCAGTCCTCGCAGACGGAAAGTGGGTGGATATGTATCTTCGAACCTGTGGAGGACGAAGATGGAGACGCAGAGGAGACCACAAGGGAGGAAACGAAAGGAGAAGCCGAGGAAGAGAACCAGCAGACAGAGGAAGAGGAAAAAGAAGCACTGGAAAGGCGACTAAAAACAGATGAGGAATTCGATTTCAAGAAGAAGAGAGCCGAGATAAAGAGGACAAAGAAGGGATTGAAGATGACCAGGGAGGGGAATCTTCGTCTTCCTGGCCACTTTCAGGTGAGGTTAGGTTAGGTTAGGTTAGGTGAGGTTAGGTATCCCGTAAACCATCTTTCAGAATTTTCACCTGTCATCTTGGCCTGTCATCTTGGCCTGTCATCTTGGCCTGTCATCTTAGCCTGTCCCCTGTACGTATCGACACAACAAAAAAACTTACACAGTTCCAACTTTATTTGAGAGTAAAGGTTAATTCAATGCAAAATTCAAATCAGAGAAAAGATATCGGTTAAGAAATAAACAGATTTAAACTTAAGAAAAAGTCATCATTATGTAGTGATGATGTATCGGATAAAAAGTGAAAAATGTAAGTTAAGTAATACTGAAGTTTATGTTGGCGTAAATATATAAAAAGATAATAATAAAAATTAGAGTTGAGGTTAATATACCGGTGTGATATATACGTGTCCATGAGACAATGATAATGAAGTGGAGATAAAAGGACTCAGGGAGAGAACTCAAATGAGGGTCAGGATGATTTGATTCGAGGTAGCAGCTGGTGATAACGAGAGGTGTCGTGTGTGGCTGGCGGCGCTCGGTGGTGTCGAGGAGGCAGGTAGTGAGGCTACGGGGAAAATTCCAGTTTTGAAAATAATAATCTTTAGTGTATAAGCAAAACCTGATGTCATCGTTTTCAATACTTGTTCCTAAGACATAGTGGTGAAGGCCGGATGAAAGATGGTGATGAGGATATTATAATGGTAAGTGGTGCTTGTACATGGTATACTGTAGATACATAGAAGATTATGATTCAACTCGGCAGGATAAAAAGTAGAAATGAAGATGAAAGAACATGGAGGCTAAAATAACATATCACGCCTTTGAACCACAGATATAACTCTTAAAACCTTTGTTATACTAAATTAATTATGGATGTATTCCCCACCTACGCCACCTCCAGGGTCGAGTGTTTGACCTGAGTGGTGGTATAGGGACGGGCGTGGGTGTGGGTACTGGTGTGGGCGTCGGGGCCATCAGATGCGGGGACGGGGTGACGGAGCTGAGGCCTACTCCTGCACGTCCACATGCTCACTATACTGTGAATCTACTTACACCCGCCGGCGCCTTGCTGGACAAGCCGGAGGATGTACGACGTGAGTACTGTTACTTCCTGATGATGATGCTGGTGGCTCCTCCTCGCCCCGTGTCTTCATGTTGCTTCTGTTGCTTTCCTTTACTCCTCTTCTTTTATTGTTGGTGCCTGCAACAGTGCTACTTGTCCTCCTCCTCCTCCTCCTCCTCCTCCTCCTCCTCCATTTGCTACTTCTCATGCTTCCCCTTATTCCCCTCCTATTCCATCTCTACCACTCATCCTTTCTTTATTTGCCTTTATAAGGTATTCTCCTTAACGCAAGTTTAACCATATTTTACAGTTTACAGTTTATGAATATTGTTTAATATTTTTTTTTATATGTTAATTCGGTTATTTGTTGATTTATTTAATTTTCATTGGTACTCCTTAACTTGTTTCTCCTTCACCTTCTCCAATACCTGTATCTTTATTACAGTGTCTCCCTTCCCACCCCCACCTTTACGGTTTGGTTCCTACTTTCTTTCTCCTTTTGCCCCCACCCCCCTCCCTCGCCCCCCACGTCTCTACCTAAGTATGTTGTCTCTAACACCCCTGCCCTCATGTCCTATATGGTACCGTCTCTGTGACCGGCAGTGGTGGTATACAGCTGCGACCAAATGGCCTCTTCCTGCCCGTCCTGCGTGGCCGTCAACACCAGCTTTTCCTGCGGCTGGTGCCTCGCCACAAGTACCTGCACCACTCATGCCCACTGCCTTGGTAACTCCTGGTTCGGCCCCGGGCGGAATTGTGACTCTGAGGAATACCTCAAGACCCTCGGAGACCTCCAAGGAGAGACTCCTCTCGGCCTCGGGGAGCCACCTGCACCCCTATTGGAGGAGGTGACGGAAAACAAGTTCCACAAGAACGATCTAGGTAAATTGGCCTCCTGTTAGTTGGACCAATAGTGGCTAAGATACAGCCAGAAAAGGTAGAAAAAAAGTCGTGCCATGTTCCGAAACCCATGACGAAGAATTTGGGTAAAGTGACAACGAAGCTTCGAGGTTCGATTCAGAACGAAGAACTTTGCTTAAATTCTACGTCATGGATTTCAGAAAATAATGCGTACTTTAAAAGGGAGTAAAAGATAAAGTGAGCGACTAAAATTGAATAGACGTGAAGAAAGTAACAATGAAAGTGAGAGAGAGAGAGAGAGAGAGAGAGAGAGAGAGAGAGAGAGAGAAATAAAGCAAAAATTAAGGGGGGTGAGGGGATTTGGCAAGATACAAATAAAAGAAAATGACAGCGGTATAATATGTTTTAAGATCGGTAACATCTGGAATCCTTGCGCAATAGTTTGAGCGAA
The DNA here is from genome assembly GCF_018991925.1 of Homarus americanus. Classification (NCBI taxonomy): domain Eukaryota; kingdom Metazoa; phylum Arthropoda; class Malacostraca; order Decapoda; family Nephropidae; genus Homarus; species Homarus americanus. The sequence continues at coordinate 479,047 of NW_024715291.1, forward strand.
AATCTCAAGCAACGACATATTATAAGCTGTGATTATTGCTGTTCTGTCCCGCTCTGCCGCATATTATTACAAATTCTGGGAAAATACACAGCTGGTATCTTGGTTTCTTAACATTAATTAAATAATTTACTTGCAAAGGTCATATGTTGTTTTAAATGTCAAAAACTCTTAACGTTTTTGTTCCTTATTGTTTGTGAATAGTGAACGAATGACAGCAGCCATTACCAATTTCACTCCAGACAAGCTGAGTCAAGTTTAGACTGAAATTGAAGTCTAAATGTTTTCTGCGTGATGAACGGCGCCCACAGTCAAGTCTGTTGAAAAGAATTTGTAAATTTTGGGTTTTGGTCATTTAAAAAGAACTAATCACTTTGCAAATTAACTATTTCATGAAATATAACGAAAGTATTTACAAACTGGGAATTGTTTTTCTATGAGCCTATATATGTATATTTCTGTATACAGAGTAAATAGGTGAATATTTTCTTAATACAGTTGTATATGCTTAATGTATACTGAACATTAGTGCGTATGTAAGAAATATGAATATAAGAGTGCATAATATTGATACTAATATATAATTATGTATTTGTGTATACCCCAAATTACTTCTGTTAATCATCATCACGCTTAGTTGACTTCGACAACGTGGAAAACTTCTTGGGCGGCAATGATCAACCTCACGAGGACACACTTGATGTCGAGGAAGACGAGGAGGATGAGGAGGAGGAGGAGAGCATGGAGAGCAAAGAGAATAGTGAAGGAAGGAAGTCCAAGAGAAAGAGAGGACCTAAGGTTAAGAAACTTCAAGAGGACGCTGACGACAACACAGAGAGTGAAGGGGAACAAGTTGACAACATGGTAAATGACTCCAGTGCAAAGAAGATCGGTGAGTAAGGAGAGGATAACGAGAGTACTGGTAAGAAGGAGAGGGTTAGGGGCTGTTGCTGGGAAGCGGGAGGCTGGGGACAGGGGGAGTGGAGGAGGAGGGGTCACAGATCGGAGGGGCGGTATGTATATATACATAGGTCCCTGGATTAACATGAAACCTGGTGAAGCAGAAGGAGGTCGTAAGGGCGAGGAAGGCAGCCGTAATTACCTCCAGCTGCTGCTAATGACGTCTTTACCACCAGGTGCAAGGTGGAGGAGGGTGACCATTAGTCTATTAATGTACATCTTGTTCGATGTGAGGATTTGCCATCACAGCAGCTGGGAGAGGAGACTGTCCCGAGAGACAACAAAGCATCACTGGCAACATCCGAGTAGACGACGCTTCACACACCGACTCTATTCTGAGACTGACACTAAACATAGACTTATTCTTCCATTAAGATGATTTCAAATTTTAGGTTCTACCCCGCGCAGCGCTGGGGCTAGTTTATTGGGCACTCCTGTACATTCTACGTAAGGCAAAAGCATTACAGAGCCCAGCAGGGAAACCTGTTAAGTTCATATTTGCTTTCTTAGATTTAGATGATGGGTGGACGACAAGGGTGCTTGAGGGGCCATTGATTTTGTTAGAAAGTTATATGTCGAGAAGTAATGCTAACTGTATATAGGGAGGATTCCCTCTACAGTTAAAGCGGTGTAACTCCCTAATAATTTCAAGTGCTAGGACTGTCACTAGAAGAATGGGATATCTATCCGGGAAGGGATGTGGCATGGGAGAATGGGCATGGTGGGGTGGAGGGAGGCACCTGAACTTTGACAATATTGAGGGACGGACATACTTTCGGTGTATTTGTGATGCGTGGACATCAGGAGTGTCCGCAGAGGTTTCGGGGTTAAGGGTGTTGGAGGCGCACAAGGCAACTGGGGTGGTGTTCCCTGTCCAATACTTGGGGGCCAGGTCCGATAATTATCGGACCTGGCCCCCAACAACTGAAAACTATCACACGAGAGTTGAGATACTTGCACATAAAGGATTTTTTACTTGAAAAATTCTTATCCTGTGTGTTTGTCAACTCTTGGGTGATTTAGCGCTGCACAGGTAATGATAGGTGAGTGAGTGTGTATATGTGCCGCAGGTCGCGTGGGAGGCAGGAAGAGGTCGGGCAAGCGGACAGTGAAGGGCAAGCTCAAAGTTACCAACCGAAGCCGAGCCTTCCTTCGTTTACCCCAGCACCCAGGTCTCTTCATAGCCAGGTAAGGCTCTGTGTGGACAGGTGAGGCTCTGTGTTGACAGGTGAGAATCTGGACCTGGACAGATAATAGAATACCAAGACACTGCCTGGCTAGTTCTTGGAGTGAGGCATCAGGTGACATAGGAGAAGTATCGTTCTTCACTGTTTGGGGTCTGTGATGTGGATAATTTTATTGCTTCGGGCAGGTTACTCCTCCAGGCGAATCAGTTTTACGACCAATTCGACCTGTGGGTCATTTAGAATTTTAGGTGATCCGAGTATGGTGTTCGAAACTCTCAAACTCACGCATCTCGAGCCAAAAAGAGGATTCGAATCACAGTCCTAGCCTCGGTCCCTGCTTACCTAGTGATAACATCTACCTGTCGCTCTTAATTCGTAGTATTTAAGTGCGAGTAATGACCAAGAGAAAGGCGAGTGTAAATTCCCCCAACACAAAAAAAAATGAAATCGTAATATTGAATAAATGTTTCCAATCCCAACTAGTGAAGAAACGGGACCATGAATAACTCTCAATAGATCCTGAATTAATACCTCTGAGAAGTAATTAATTCCCTCAGGTCATGTCTTCAGGTCTGTCACTTGGTCCAATATTGACTAAATTGGCTTATGTTAACGGCAGTGTAATTCTTAATGCTACCCGTGGTCTTTTTTTTTTTTTTTACATGTGAGTGATTAAAGACTCAGGTGTAGGATAAGTCATGGTGAGTGTCTTAAGAGCAGTAACTAGATACACCTTCCACACTCAAGCTATTTTCTTCTGTTTTATTTGAGATAATTGAGTTAAAAATAAATTATTTCCCTCGTGTGTGTGTGTGCGTGTATGTGTGTGTGTGTATTTCTATGTGTCTGTGTGTGTGTGTCCGTGTTTGTCACATACATGAGACCTCAAGACACCAACGTAGTGTATGTTCCATCCTCTGTTTATAGATTTACAATAACATCAAGTTACTTAACCCTCCTACACCCTTCTCGCTCTTCTTCCAGGGACGTGTGGAGGCTACACACGGGCCGCCAGTACTATATCCCCGTCACTAGGAAAACTCTGGTCAACATGGGCTTCGTCAGGCAGGTCAGTCAGGGTGAGGGAAGGTTACGGGCACCTCACAGGAACTTGAATAATATCACACAAGTCTACATTAATTATAACAATATCATCATCCCTCATCCCATAGGGTTAAAATTTAAGGCATCATCTATAATTAACTCTTACTATGATAAACTTTGTAAGAATACTAACCAAACTTTCTTAAATAAAGCTTGGGGTTGTGTTCAAAACTAAGCCCTATTTTATCTATGAACAGTTGGCAACTATTTATTTAAACGATGTGTTGTCCCAGGTGAAACACTGATGTTATCTGTGAGCCAGTTGTGGTGTTAAGGCACTTGACCTCCTTGATTTTATATAGAAAAAAATATATAAAATCAACATTAATGTCCTCACCAAAACATTTCCCCCACTACACATTCTGAGGGTTTTTTCATCACTTGTTCTACTCAATAGAGAACACTCATTAGTGCCACCACGACGTATCTGACGGATCATTCATACTCAGGACTAACACTCTGTGGAACTTTCTGCCTCAGGGTGTTGTTCCTAAGTTATGCAACCTCTATCGGCTCAAACGAACCTGCTTCAAAGTCTTCAGCCTTTGTCAGTGATACTACCTGTAGTCTGATCTTACCCTGCGCTTTTTATTTCTTAAAAACATTTATACTGACTCTTCTATTAATGTACCGTAAGCTGGACACAGTAAGGTAACCACGCTAGTTAGGGTAAGAAATGTGATTTAAGCTGCAGATAATTTACAAATTCTGATTTTCAGAAACCACTAATTATTTTTTCATGTCAAGCAAAAAATTTTCAAATACAGTGATCTTTGTTTTCTATCTATTCTAGTCAAATGTTGGACTCCAAATATTAAGTTCCAAGTAACTTAATATTTGATGCACTTGTCCTCTAGAGTCTAACCAATACAAGGGAGTAGAGTGACTTTCTAGTATCAGGTTCATAGATCGTGTTGAAAATTACATCTGTATGTCTTGTATAAATTATTAAACTCTTTATATATTTTGTATATATGATGGAGTCTCAAATGTCTTTCGTCTTCATAATTACAACATAATTACAATATATCACTCACGAAATGTTACACCTTTTGCATATCTTATACTCAAAATTGAAATATTAAAATACATTATTATTATTATAGAATATTGCAATCTTCATATTTCTTGCACAGTATATATTGATATATTCTTTATAAATCTTTTATGAAATATTGCACAGCGTATCACCATTATTATAACCTGTAGTTTGTGAAGGTACTGTGAGTGACATTGTGTTGCGTGTGGACAGGTGACGTATGGCAACCTGGCCGAGGTTAAGACCCGCACGGTGCTCATCAACGGTGCCTGGAAGAAAGCTGCAGGTGAGCCACAGTTAATACCCAGGTTTCGATCTTCTCACTGTCTTTACCATAATTATGTTGTGGTCCATCCTCCTAGCAAAAAACATTATTTCATTATCTGAAATAACTGGGATGATGTTTAAAGAATTTTGTATATGTGAAAGATCAAAATTTATATAAGATAGCATGACACTGACTCTTAACACTTTCCAGGATACTTCGTGGACTTTTTTGAGAAGGTGAACCAGGACCCCGTCACCTCCGTCATCACCACCAGTAGGAGTGTTTTCGAGCAATTGTTGGCGCAGCTCATCCCAGACCAGTAGTCCAGCACATCTCAGAAGCCTCCCATATTCCTCATCCGCTCATTTTGCTAACTTCAAACATTTTACTAACCTTATTAAACACTTAGTAGCTAAATATAAGTTTAAAGTACTAGTTTAAACTAGTCATATCAGGGGTACAGTGTCGGGATAGCAACATTTTGGGAACCTGTGTGCGTGCGTGCGTGAGTGGGCTTAAAAATTAGTGTCATGCCAACTTTGTTCCCCTAAGGTTAAACATGTACAAAAGATCATAATTTTGGGTAATATTCAGTATATCTCCACAACCCACAATAATTGTTATTTAAGTTCAAGGGTTCGACGTAGGCATGACACTGATTTTTAGGTCCACAGACGCACTGTACAGTGTGTGTGTTTGTTTTGCCCACATAGGTTCCAAAAGATGTAACGTGCCAATTGTGAACCCACGATTAATTCTAAACCGGAACATAACTCTGACTGATCATGGCCTGATAACAACATTACTCCCATCTAATGTGGTGAAGATTAATGACTTTAATAATCATGAGACAGTACGAACTAAATTAAATGGGAAAAACTGAGGAAACCTTTCTGATATTTCAGTGGAGATATGTCTTACGAGGAGTATTGTATTATGCTGTAAGGCAGTTTAATATATTTTTAATAGTTTTCCCAAAACAAATAAATTACTATATATATATATATATATATATATATATATATATATATATATATATATATATATATATATATATATATATATATATATATATATATATATATATATATATATATCAGTGAGGAGTTATGAATATAGATAAGTTCATAGATATTGAAAGCTGTCAGAAGCTTCTTTGGTTTCACTGAATAAAACTGTAATAAACTGGCGTTCTCTTTTCTTTACCGTTGTCATGAAAGCAGAGAAGAGGAAACAATTGGTAATTCGGACCACAAACAGTGATGTATGTGATATCCGAGTATTCATCCTCGAAAGAAATACAGTTCCATCATATATCGGAAAAATTGAAAGATGGCTCCAGTAACCCCAGATAATATCAAGTTTCTGCTAGCGGTTATCTGATGTATGAACTGGTACATCATATGTGCATAAAGACCCTAACTGTTAATACACATAATGCATTAGAAAAGCAATATATGTAACACTGGTCGATCGGTCAGTAAAAGTTACCCATCACCAAACTACCCACCCTGGCAATTCGTAGCCTCTCCCGCACAAATTTCCGAGGGTCCAGCTGTAGTATGGTTCCTCATTGTTAATAATTGTGAACAACAGGAATGACCGACGGATCAACTGCCTCTCATTGGTGGATTTAATGACCAACTACGCAGGAAAAATATCGTACGATCGTAGATTTTATATTTGTTTAAGTTAATATGAAACGGCAAAAAAAAAAATTTATCATAGAAACCCTAAAAGTAAACTACTTTCTCTTTGTAGTAAGCATAATGCTAATTTTATCTGATTATTTATATTGATGCTAACATTTTATACCAACTAAATCCACATTGTTTCTATTACGTGATTTAATATACTGTTTTAGTTATGGGAGTTTTAGTTCAGCGATGCATATCTTTTGTCTCAGTGTATGACAACAACGGGAACCAGTTTACCTGTGGGGATCTGCAGGTGTATGGGAGTGTGTGTTGGGTTGTTTAAGTGGTTATTTTGTTGCTATGCACTTTTAAGAATGTCACTTACAAAATACTTCTCATTACTTATGCCCATTCAATATACTATTATATCACACTGAATCGGCTATATCAATGCGCACAATTATTTGTTTATATTACATCAATTTACAAGCAGCAGAGTCGCTCCCTCATATGATCGACAAAGGTGTTACGACTTATATCCCACATGATTCCACATCAGTTTCGCACTTTTTACTTTTCCCTTTCATTGCCGCACTGCTGACAGGTTCGAATAATATTTTTTTATTTGAAATTAAAAATATGTTGAATAATATTGAGAGAGTTAATGCTATCTGGCGCAGCTGGCTGTATTGGATCTATTATCAGTGTTTATATATTTAAAACCACACAATACTTTATTTATAAATGTTACAAGTATAAAAATACATACTAAATATACCGAAGCATAATACGAAATAATGTATATATACTAATAATATGAAAGAATTACAATACTTAATATGAAAGAAATACAAAACAAAGAAACGTAAACTAAACTAAATACAACTAAAAACAATATCCAAAATATACTAATTGAATGTTAATTAAAACTAATTCTATTTATAGGCCCTACGTTTTTACGTCCTGAACCCAGAAAACATAGGAAATGACACCAAAATGGTCTTTCAAGTCAAATATTGGCTCCAAACTTTTCACTCTGCTGATTTATAATCAATGAGGATAAATCTACCAGAAACAAAAGTAAAACATTGTATATCAAGGACGGATCCTGGGGGTCCGGGCCCCCCTTTTTACCAAAAAAATCAATATTTTTTCTTTAATGCAGTACTGTATTGTACTCATGCGGTTTTTTTTTTGTATAATAAAAAGTGCTTACTATTGACTTCAGAATATTTCCTAATATCAAGTGCATATAGCTTCAAAATGGCCACAAAATGACCATAATATTAGTCAGATTTAAACAACAACAAAATCTGGCGGGGGGCAGCCCCCCCACCCACAACTTCTTAGACCCCCCTTTTTGATATTCATGGATCCGCCCCTGTATATGCTATGTCTCAACACTGGGTTACACCCCCGAAACCCCATTCTGCTACCCGATTATAATGGGTCTTATAAGAAGGTCGTATCGTAACGTTCTTCAAAAGTGGTGTTGTCTGCACAAATACTTTCTTAAAAATTTTGATGTAATGGAAACTTGTTTCAACCATCGTCTTTTCCTGGTGATTGCTAAGCGAAACTGTCACCCAGCCTGGTCCCGGAGATATGCTAGGGACTGTCAGCTGATTGAAAATGTCCAAAAAAGGCCTTCCAGACTGGTGCCTGCGCTTCGGCTCCTCAGCTACCCAGAGAGATTAGAGTGCCTGCAATTGCCTACCTTATACTACAAATGGGCAAGGGGAGACCTAATTGAGGTGTATGAACATCTCAAAGGGCACTACTCAAAGTACTCAGTCGAGTGTCCATATCTGGAGCTGGCGTATGCTAGCCCCACAAGGGGTCACAGCTCAAGGTTGAAGAAGCCGCGAGTCCAGAAAACTGTAGGGGCAAACATTTCAGAGTGAGAGTTGTGAACTCTTGGAACAATCTACCAGAAAGTGTTGTGACGGCACCGAGTGTGAGCTCTTTCAAGACAAGACTTAACCAGCACTGGAGCAGGTTCAGATACATTCAGGAGCCGGTGCATGCCCAGTACTTGCCAACAGTGCGTAACGGTCCTAACAGAGACTTGACCCACTGCCCAAGCAGCTAACAAGTCGATCAGTGATGAAAATCACAAAAAATGATGTAACTACTTCCGGTTACCTGAGACTTGCTGATGAGAGGTAACTTCACAGTCACATTTATAAAAAGTTTATGGGTTAAGTTTACAAACCCAAATGGTCTTTTCTCCATTTATTTATAAATTAGGCACAGTCAACTAGGATATCACCCTAATTAACACGATAAGCTGTGAGTGTTAGTGATGGACGGAGCTTATCAAGAATAGTTTTATGTCACACGTCGATCTGGGCTGAAAGGTGAATGTCTACTGGGGGGAGCCGGCTTTCTTAATGGCTGACTCTAGCATCTAAGAGATGCGACTTGCCAGTGAAAAATACCTATCACACGGTCTGTGCATCATAGCTCACTGCCCATGGAAAATTATCGTGGGTGATGTAGTTATATAAACCTAATGTATATAACCCATATTTATATAAGTACGAGTGTCTGTTAGACAGGGGCTATTATAAGGAGAGTGTAATGAGTCAAGTCAGCAAAGTATACTATATAATCCTGGATCTGATACAATAAATCAGTTTAAGTTAGTTTAAGTAGGTAGTAGGCAGCTACCAAACAGGGAGGTGCTACTGCCTGGGAAGATATTGGAAGCATAATGTGTTGTCCTCCTCTGAGCATCCTCACCAACCAGCTCTCTCTACATCACGCTTGTAACCATGCTGCCTTCCCAGCACCAAGCTGCATTGTACATCCAATACAACATATATACAGAGAGCACATTGTGAGTTTCCTTTCTCCGTCCCATCCTGAGTGAGAACCCAAATATCCCATACCCCCACACGCTCTACAAACTCCCTCTATTAATTCATTAATAGCCTTGTCTGAGGTTGTGAAATTCCAGGGTGGATGTATAAATTTTACACCAAATCAGAGGATGCCAACTTCTATTTGATATTTTTTGTTTAATTAGTGTTTAATGTTCCCATGTTATGTTATAATATTATATGATTGTAGGGTTTTTGTATGTGCATGTTTATATTTTGCCTAGACATTACAATAGTTATACCTAAAATTCATTCTTTTTTATGTCCACTAATACCTAATGAAAACGTGATGAAAAATGACGTCTTAGAGTTGAGGAATAAACGCCAGCGCCGGTTGTGTCCCTGAGTGGAGCTGAATTGGCTTCATTAACAAGCAGTGAAACTACACTTAGCAGGTAGTACTGTGAAGGATGATGGGGCTCACAAGCAGACTCTTCACCAATAAGGTGTTTAAGGTGAGGTAAAACAAGTAGTGGTAATTAATAACATATACGTAGTGTGTTCTGGCATTAGGTCTTTATGATAAGTGTAATTTATTTACTATTTCATAATGCAATTTCACAATAAGAATAGTTCAGTATGTAGACAGTGCAGACATACTAACTTGGTAAACGGGAAGGATATTTGACCAATATAATTGCAAACTAACCATTAAATGCTAATTACGATTGTAGTTCTGCTTATTCATATGAAAGCAGATCCTGGAATGGTTAAAAGTATGTAATTTACAGTAGAGGACATAATTAGATTTTTTTATTTGTGGGGTAAGGATTCGTTTTAGGACTAACAAGGAATTTCATATTTCTCTTTATGTAGGGGAAAAGAAAACAAAACTTATACTTTTATCCTCTTCACCATTAATCGGCGGGTCCGACTAATTACCCAAATATAGCCGGAATGAAGTCAAATGATGGTCCTACATGAATAAATCGGACTGCCAATCATTTCTCGACTAGTATTTGGTGTCACGAAGTCACAAAAAATTAGTAAACTTAATTTAATCTGAGTTAATAGATCGAGTGCGTGTACCTAACCTGACCTAACCTAACCTCGACTAGTATTTGGTGTCACGAAGTCACATTAAAATATTACACGACCGTCAGTAGAGGCGGGAAATATGACTGCGAATAACTAAAATATTTTTCCTGCCTCTGCAGACGGTCGTTTAATATTTCAATGTGATTCTGATATTTTAAAATGTTGATTTTGCATAATGTAGTATTACTGATGCATAATTAATCTTAGTACGCCTTATTGTGGGTAAAAATAAGTATACGTATATTAAATGCATCCTTTGAAAGCGTGAATTTGCAACCAGAGTTTAACAGTTAATTCATGAATAATACTTCTGATAAACTTCCTACATGCTCATGTTTGAAATAATGAATATATGTATCTTTACGGTATATAATTTAGCTAAATATCTTTCTCGTCAGAAACGGTCATCTCAGCGATTATGAATAAACTCATTTAGAAATACATCATTACTTCAGGACAAAATCATACAATGTTTGCAACAGCCAACCAGCTGTAACTCTTGGGGAGGGGTAGGGGCGTCTTTTCTCAGCTGAGAAAAGACTCACTATAGTGGGTCACATGTTACTGTACTGACCTGACCTGATGCAATTACAGATCCACCCATTATACTGTATAAACTCTTCTCTCATATGCAGTGGAAGTGTGGTGGGGCATTGATGGTCAAATATTACTTACTGGTGTTCGTTAACCAGTGCTTTATGTTTTGATGGTTGGTTGATTTTGAGTACATCTTGGGTTGCAGCACTTGGGATAGGAGTGTAGTTATAAGTAGTGTTGACAGGTCTTGTATAATTATAGTGAAGAGGAAAGATACGGGATTTACTTTACTCACCCGGCTAGGCCACTGGTCGGCAATCAAGCTGGTAGGCAGGTCAGTCATTTCTTTGTTATGCACTGTAGGCAAATATTGAGCTTGTACTGGGTCTAGAATGCACCTGAACGTGCGGCAACTTTGGTCAAGTCTGGTCTTAAATGAGTTTGCACTTAGTGGCATCACAACATTATTCAAATGGTTCACAACTTTTGCTCCCAAAAAGTTAGCTCTGACAATTTTTTTTACTTGTGGCTTCTTTACCTTGAGTGGGGCAGGCATCTGCAAGTATTAGATATGAATACTGTACTGTACTTAGCCGAGTACTGTACTTTTATCCCACTCGTGTTAAATTAAGGTCTACTGCACCAGTATTTAGTTATAATTGTAAAGGTGAGCTTTCTTACCATTGACTAATAGTGTTTAGACTGAAATCCATGAAAGAAAAATCTAAGGCTCCATTGATACCTTTCTCAAATAGGCTGTTCTTTATTAAAGTGGTGAACGAATAAGGAATGGTCGTGTTCCTGCATCCAGTGGACTCCTTTGTAATGTGACTTATTATGGTTGGCTGTCTCTGCTTGGGTATTTCAGTCCTCAGACAAAACTGAAATGAAAAGGGATCTGGAATTTCAAAACCTAAACATTAACTTGAAGGAATTTTTGGTGCCAGTACTTTATGTCTTAACATGACCCAGGTGACATTGTTTTTATTACATGTAGTACCTTTCCCTGTAAAGCATTGTCATTGTGGATAATGCTTAATATCTTCCTGGTTTACTGAAATATATTACTGTATTGTACTTAGGTGTAGTAGCATATGAGTTGATATTAAAGCATTCGATATGAAAACAAAATGTCTCGACCTCCTGATTTTGCAAAATATGTACTAATTTTGTTTCAACGCTTTCTGTTGTTTTTGTGCAAATAACCTTTTACACTTCATATGGCAAGTTTGATGGGAAGATTTTACTCTTCCAGGTGTCAATTGAGGGGATTATTTTCCCTCTTTTCTCCCTAATGGACACAGCACTGATGGCTCTCATGTGTGTACTGTACTGTACAGTGCCATATTACAGTAATCCTCATCATACAACCTTCTGGATTTTTCCCTCTTTAAATGTAGCTTAAATTTTCTTTTCAATGTACTTTTTAAATAATGATGACAGGTAACACTAATGTTATCATTTTTTGTTTTCAGAAAAAAATCACCGATATCTTTAAAGTTGCTGTTGGTGGAGGAGTGGTTTTTGCAGGCATCAATGTCTACTTCAAAAATGAGAAGTTTTATGACACATGGATTATGCCTGTTTTCTCTCTACTGGATCCTGAGACATCACACACCTTGGCAGTGACTGCAGCCAAGTATAACCTGGTGTCTGAAGTTAAACTGAGAGAGTCTAAACTCCTGGTCAGTAATATACTGGTTTCTAATTTCCCTTCTTTACTTCATTTCTATTGCTGATAAAAATGGATACAATATCCATCCTGTGTGCATATACAGTAGTTTTCGCAGCCGGAAGGAATTCCTTATGAACTACAATACTACTCGTTCCTGTTTGTTTTTTTGTTTTTTTATCACCCCATTACCACACCTTTTATTGCATTACCATAAAGAAGTGAGAGCTGAAAATATGACTGGTGTGTCTGAATGTACAGTACAGTACTGTATATGGATATCAGCAGAGTAATAAAAGTAGAACAACTGAAATGAGAGGAGTGAAGAAAATCTTGGATTTTTTTTTTTTTTTTTTTTTTTGCGGCAAATTAAGCTAGAAGATATAGGAGAGGTACGGTAAGCTGGTGACAAGTGAAGGAAGTAAAGTAAGGTGTGTCTGAAAGGGCAAGAGTAAGATGTAAGATGTGTGGTAGTACTTGTTTGATAAACTGTGGAATTGTGCAAGGAAATACGAGTGTAAGAGGGTCGGTCTCAGATTGTTTCTGTTTGGGACATGATAGAATGAAGAGTTTCAAGGAAAAAGAAGAAGAAATTATAAAGGAAGGTGGTGAGACTAGCTGTGTCAGACAGAGGTGACCAAGGTGGTAAAAAGAATATATAAGCCAGAGGTGGATGATAGAAAGGAGAGTGGAAGTCCGAGAAGAAGATGGAAAGATTGTGTAAAATACACATCAGAAGTTAGAGGGATTGACATATAGGAAACAGCAGTTCCATGAATGACCAGAGAGCTTGGCATTCAATGATTTTTAGGGGTGGATGTGTTGCTAATGGGAAATTCTAAGTTGTGTTATGCATCAGGAGTAAATGACATCGATATTGTATTTAGGATCATTTCATGGAATGGAAATGCTGTAAGAGAATTTTTATGTTACAGGGTGGGTCTGTATTTTCTTACTCCAGCCAATTCTACACTAGTAGGAATGACATGAAAAAGTGAAAAACGTTAATAACCAACTCTCAGAATACAGTATGACCATTAAAAATCTACTTATTTTATCATGTCAGATTTTCTGACTTGAATAGAAAACTTTGCTTTCTGCCCCCCAAAAAAACATTTTAATATGTATGTTTTGTCTAGGTTTCTCTCCTTTCTGTAGGACCCTCCAGGACAAAGCTCTTCCTTATCCACCCCCATGGGAATCACTGCACAAGAATCGGTTGAAGTCTGACATCTATAATGTATCAGCTCTTTTTTAAGATATATTAATGTCTCACTTCATTGAGACATAGTCAACCTATAGTGTTGGTTACAAAGAACCTCAGGGTATATTTTAGATTATGTTTTACAGTACAGTACAGTATTTCTAATAATTCCATAATTAGTGGCTACTGTATACAGTATTGTCCAAGCAATAGTTTTAAAGTGTTTGATCATAGAGTTTTACTGTAAACAAGAAAACAATTTCTCACTGAGTTTGCCAAGCTGAAGTCAGTGTGTATTTAATTACAGGTGCTGTAGTGAATGCACTTTGACTAAATCCATTATAGTGTTATGGTCTAGGCAGAAGCTGTTGCCAAGTTACATAAAAAAAACAGAGAACATGAATTCAGCTAATAGAATTTTTTTAAAAAGAAGGTTACAGTAATTAAGCACAAACATTGTACAGTATTAAGTTATGTACCGAACTTAACCATATTTTTGTCAGGCTTTTTTTTTTTTAGAGTGCAGTACAGTATCTACAAATGACGTATATTTAAATTTTAATCAAGAAATATGTACTCAAAACCCTTTTTAATGAATTATAGTACTTCAACACAAGCACTACTAACATAGTACGATTATTTACATGCTAGGGTTTGCTTGCAGCACCATAGATCATAAAATTGTTGGGGTATAGAAACTGGGATTAATTTTGTTCACTTCTGTTATCTATAATTAGTTGGACAGGAAATGTGTGAACACTTGGTGTCCAATACTTTTTGAACTCCGTTGAGTATTGTGCGAGGTCTTATGCATTAGTTCTATCCCATGGGCAGATTAAGAAAGTAAATTTTCTGGTCATTAAGTGCTGCAAATGATTTACAAGTTACAGCTCACTAATCCCAAAAAAGTTGCCTTTTCACTCACTGGAAATATCAGCAGGGCACTGCCAAGGCAGCTACTCTTCCATCCTTACCCTCTACACTTCAGTTGTAAAAGATAAAATGCTTCTGTGATATTGTTAATGCCATTTAGTTCAACAGAAAATGTGGTTTAGGACACCATCCTGTCAGATACGTACAGCATTTCTTGTATCAGCTGTACATACAACTGGTAAAATTCCACAATTTGGCTTATCATCCCTGCTGGTTTCAGGAACAATTAATGGATAAATATTTCTTCAATAATATATATTTTCCTATACAGTACTGCATAAAGAGGTAAAGTTGTCCAGACAACCATCCAGTTGTTTAACACAATGCAAGTTGCTTTGACTTATTTTTATGAAGTGACTCCTAATGAATTACATTAGATTATCAGTGTGGGAGTGACATTACTGTATCTATTATATGAAAGTGAAGCTAGACACAAAAGGGAATTTAGTGTCTTTAAGACATTTTTCTAAACAGAATGATTATTTACCTCATTATTCCTATGACATTCATAAGAGAGAGGTCTTGTTTTTGTGTGTTGTGGAGTTTGGTATCCTACAAGAACCTGTTTCAAGTTATTAACTCAGTATAACTTAGCTTCTTTGTTGTGGTGCTCATACTTGTAGCATTTGCAATCTTCTTTTTCTGCCTCCCTTTATCTGGTGGCTTTTATAAATCTTGAACCATATGCAATACCTTGTGAGCATAAATGGCGTTCAACTCTGAATATTGTTTTATGTTCGAGATAGGAGCAAATGACCTGCCTTTTGGATGTATGGAATGAAGGCAATTAGATTTAACAAACAGAGGCTCAGTGACTCATGCTTTTATTGGTATCGTTCATATCAAAGGAGCACCTTTTTCTTTTAAACCTGATTACTCCATTTCCAAAGCATGGTAAGATAGCTTTGCTACTAGGATTAATGAGCCATGTAGAGTCCTCAAGAAAGTATCCATAGATTTTCCTGTGCTACAATTTGAAATGCAAGATGAAATGTTTTGAAATGATCCCCAGTGCTTCATTATAAGTTGGTGTGCCTACTTGCCATATCAGCAACAGCTAGAGTTAGGGGTAGGGCTTCATCCTTGCATGGCATACTAGATATCTTCAATATAACAAGAAATCCATTAATCTATACAGTATTAATGTATGTATCATGCTGGGTAGAATCAAGGCATATGTAAACAAGCCACTGACTGATGATTACAATAACACTGAAATATACATTAAATTGAAGTGTTTTGGAACATCCTAAGACAGACAGACCAAGCAGACATTTCACCATTATATCACTGTACGTACTAACGGAATTTCATTCACTCAGAATTTCACAATCTCAGACACAAACATGAAATGGATACACTTCCCACCGTAAGTAACTCACCCTATGGATCGCTCTGACAATGACTCACGTGTGATCTGAGGAAGCCCCAACGGCTGGGGAATCTGTCTGCAGGTGCTGCTGAAGAGAATGGTCCCTGCGGGTGCTGGACTCAGCTAGCTGGGTACTCGGTGCTGGGGAGGGAAGTCCCTCTCCCGACCTCGACTTGTGACGAGTGTGACTCCGTCTTTCTCTGAGTCCTGTCTCTTCCTGTCTGTCTGACGCTGGGAAGGAGCTGTCGGCCTTGTATTGGCGGTGTCAGGCCGGCAGATGTCATCACTAATTAACACAAATCTGGGTGTATCGAGACAGCTGTGTTTGAACAGGTGTGATTTGGGCTTGAGTTAACATGGTCATGACGCTGGTTTGA
The DNA here is from genome assembly GCF_018991925.1 of Homarus americanus. Classification (NCBI taxonomy): domain Eukaryota; kingdom Metazoa; phylum Arthropoda; class Malacostraca; order Decapoda; family Nephropidae; genus Homarus; species Homarus americanus. The sequence continues at coordinate 495,257 of NW_024715291.1, forward strand.
TTAATCACGCAGCGATGAGAACTCTGTTTCATTGTGACCGTGACCTCTGCTGGGTCAGATCTTAATCTCACTTTAATTATGAAGGGTGGTCAACTTACGTGGATGTACACCTGTGCATCTACTTACTGTTATATTTCATGTAGATCCACAATGGAAATGTGGATAAGATAAATCTTGATAAAATCACACAGGGAAAAGGGAAGCAATGGACAATTGGTTCCCTTTTCCCTGTGAGTTTATCAAGATTACTGTTATATGTGTTGTTCTTCTCTGGGCTGTAAGCTATGGTCTGATGAACAATCATTACACGTTTACCCTCAAGTCCACTCCGTGCTTTGTTATTAATAAAGCACAGAGTGGACTTGAGGGTACACTCAACATTTTTAGTACATTTGTTTCTGATTATTTGTGAGAGGATTTTCCAATTGTTATATATTTATTTGTGTGTGTGTGTGCACACACGTATACTCATATATAATACAGGTAAAGGAAATTACTGTCTCTAGAACGAATGGCTCCCTGTCCTGCTGCAAAAACGCCAGCAAATTTAAAACTGCCCTTAGACATTCTTGGGTACATCCAGGATGTCATCCGTGAATAATCGAGGTCCGCAAATTTGAAGGGCATACTGTACTCATTCATGCTCAAAGGTCGCACATGTACCAACCATTCAGAAACATGTTGAGTAACATTGTTCAGAAAGCCTCGAATCACATTGACCCCATGGCTAACGATACTTCTTTTGGGTACTGTGCATCATGAATCATTTGCTCTCTTCTTAATCATAAAATGGGATACTGTATCAGGTTACATTCTCTTACTTTTCATTTTTCATCATCATTATTATCATCAGTCAACAGCTGGATGAAAACCATCTCCTTATGCTGCTGCAGTCCCTTGTCTCCAATGGTCACTGTCCACAGACTGACTGACAAACTAACTAACTATATATTGTATAAAGTCAGAGGTATACTGTACAGGTATAGGTATATTTCAAGATGATAGTTGTTATAGATATGAGTGGTTTGTTAAGTGGTGTGTTTGCTCTCATAGGCCGAAGAAATAGACTTGAATATTTGACATTTTTCATGTGAGTATTCAGTTTGTTCTTCATTTTAGTGCATAAACACACTATGGAGGAAATTTGGCACAAACTCTGTTGCTCAAATTCTGCTCTTAAGTAAATCTAGGTAAAGCATTTTTTTTTTTTTTTAATGCACAATACTGTAGTATACTCATATGAAATTCTTGGATGCAGAATGGAATATTAATTTTAGTGTTCCTCAAATAGCAACAAGTAATGTTTAATAAGGCAAATACTGTAAATTGATTATCTTTTCTCTTTATTTATCATTTTTGACACTTACCAGCTTACTAGCCATTTGGGCGGTCTATCCAGTGTTAGTACAGTACCTGTACACCTACTGTACAGGAGGAAACCGGGGACCGGGAAACCTTTGATGTTTCTTGGTATGTTCACACTGGATAACACCCTTCTCACGTGTGTCTGGGCTGAGGCTTGAACCCTTGACATACTGTATTGGTATTGGGAGAGTTACGTGCATTACCACTGTACTGTACCACCAACACCCCTTAACTTTGTTTGCTTAGTAAAGCTCTTAAGATGAAATTCTTGAAAAAAAAATTGAAAGGGGAGAGCAAGATAGATGTATTTGTATAGCTGTAATAAAATTGAGTCAATTTAAAAGTTGTCTTAAAACTCCTTTATATGATGGAATGTTAAACTATAATGTACATTTGTGTAGGATCTTGGTTGTTCAGATACTAAGTTATGATGTTGTACTTCATGATGCCTCCTTGATTAACATACAGTACCTCAGATTACAGTCCTTAAGCACCTATTATAGTTTGTACATTCTTTATCTTCACCTGCTGTTGGGGTACAACACATACAGTATAGGGTGATTGAAAAGTCCCTGTGCATCTACCTGCAATAATTTATGATGTAGTTGTTCCTTGTTATACTTGTTATATATATATATATATATGTATATGTATATTGTACCTTGTTCTATTTAAAGCTAATACTGTACTGTAGTGCATGTGTTACTGTATCCACTTAGAGCATTTACTGTAATCCATTTCCAATATTTAATCTAAGTAGGACAAGGTAAATAACAGTAATGTTAATTATTGAAAGTCCATATACTTTTCTATCACCCTGTAGAATACAATGCAGGAAATTTTTGGGTGGCATTAGTGAGCCCCAATAAATACTTGTCCTGACTGACATGAGAGACTTTTTCCCAGCCTGACCATCCACCACAGCCACTGAACAATTTTTGGTCATCTTGTTCAACAATGTACTGTACCGTAATCAGAAAATATAGGTTTGTAATAATACTTTTGGAAAGTACTCATTAGCTTGAAGTATGCCTGATATACCTGTGAGGAGTAATAAGCAGTTGGAGGAGATATAAGTGGTGGCACTCCTTTGACAGCTGTTGTGAGTGTCTGTAGGGCAACAGTACATAATAGTTGGCCCCTTCACATCATAAGGTGAATATTTTTATATATTAATATACATGAGACTGTCATATGTGGTCGATGTCGCATGACCATATTGGTATATTGCATGTACAACATACTCCTGTAGTGAGAGCATTTGGGAGAAATATAGTTATGTACACTATTGATGAACGCTATCAAACTTGGTCTGGCGATGCAGTGTCAAGGTCATTGCTATCAAGTTTGTAATTTAGTGCTCACTATGGGGTATGTGCCATTCCACTGGTGGTTCTGGCTAGCTGAATTTATAGCAGTTTCAGTGTGAAGAAGATTAACAAATAGTATATGTACCTTTGAATTGTCTTTGTAAACACAATACAGTACAGTGTATAGACTTCCCTCTTATATCAGAAGGGTTATGTTCCTGAAAAAATTTTGATAACAAATTTCCATTGAGACCCATGATATACAGTACAGTAATTGGATATACAGTAAGTCCTCGTTTAATGTTGCCCCCGATAACGTTGTTTCGTTATAACGTCGCTACTCTTTTGATATCAATAATTCGGTTAACGTCCCGACGACTCGATATAACGTCGTTTTTAGCAACGTCACAGACTACTTTTTATGGCGTATCACCCTCTCGTCTTGGCGTGCTACCTCTCACTCGCGGAACGTCACAGCTTCCCCAAGCGCCGTCAGTCTTTGTTAGGCTTCCTCGTAGTCTTTGTTAAGCTTCCACAGCGTTCTTGCGTGTTTAAGTATTTTTGCTCTTATTACTGTACTCTAACAATTTGAAATGGCTTCCAAGCACCCATCAAGTGCTACTGATACTAGTGTTGTGAAGAAGCAACGTAAAACCATTAGCCTTGCTACAAAAAATGGGGGGTTTTAAACCGCTTTGAAAGGGGAACATGCGGTGGACATAGCTGCTGCTCTAGGTCTAACCCCCCACAGCAGTGCATGCTATGCGGACAAGTTTAAGGTTAGTGCTGGAAGTGGTACTATTTTCTATAAAAATGCCATTGAATTTCTGTTTATGTAATGTATTTCATGGGGCAAAGGGAGGCTCAGGAACGTAACTCCCGTATTTTATCTATTCCTGATGGGGGAAATTGATTCCGTTAGCGTTGTTTCCGTTAACGTTGTGGTTTTCAGGAACGGAACCACGACGTTAAGCGAGGACTTACTGTACATTCTTGAGGAAATATTTTGCCTCTTAACACACTCAGGCACCGACTTATTTATAGCAACTACCCCACCCACGCATGGGTTAGTTGTGACACACTTAGTACATGGAAGAGCCCCATGCTGCATCTTTTTTTTCTTGGATAAATTTTTTGGTAACCAGTTAATTTTTTTCTCGATATAAAACCAACTATTCCACTTACAAATTATTGCTCTTTCTTATGAAACCAGAAAAAATGTGAAAATGAAAATACAGTATAAGAAATAATTTTGATGTAAAGTCATGCATTATAGTTTTCAATATCAACTTGTATTTTAACCAAGAAACAACCAAGTAAGAACAATTAGTGTTAGCTAACAAAAGAAAGCGGACATTTTTGTGCTTTATATTGGTGAAATATTTTTTTTATGAGTACAGTAATAAGGCTGGTAAATTGAAAAAATGGAATACTGTATGTATATGGTTTCTATATTTTCTTCCAAAATTGTTCACTCTTTTTAGATTTTATCATTATTATATATATCATCCACAGAGGGGCATTTATAATGAACTTCACGCACAAGATGCTTACATGTTTGAAGAAGTGAAATATCATAAAATAAACATTCGTAAAGACTTATAAAACATTTCACAAGACTTTACATCACTTTTACAGATAGCTCAAATGTGTAATGTATCCACAAAAGGGCATTATTACTCATCTTACACACATGATGGTTCCAAATTTGAATACTAAGTAAAATATTCTAAAAAATAAATAAATGAACTCTTTATAAACACTTTACAGACAAACATTACTGCACAATGGATGGCACAAGTGTGTGGGATGAATAGCAAGATAAAATGTTTGCAGGACTCTCTCCCTCTACCTTGTAGGTGGACTACTAGGAGAACACTGTTTTATGGTGTCGCTCTTTGGACATTTGTCATGTAGCTAATTAGTTATGAATTACCATGAGAGAGAAGGCCTACTAGAGTGACGCGCAAAAATCTCAAGCGTCAATCGGAATTACTCGATGTTTTGTGATTTTTTTCTGTTAAGTGATGGGATTTTGTGTCGGTTCCGATTGGACGAGATTATGAATCACATAATACACGTCATGGTGCCTGAAAGTGTTAAAGGGGGAAATTTTCCTTCAAAATGTAATTGTATAAACATACTGTACATCTATTTACAGCAATTCTAATGTACTAAAATAGTGTAATAATTACACTGACACATGAAATCATAGCTCTAAGTACTGTATCTTATTGTGCCCAAAATACACATAACAAGCCCTCTAGCCTTAATTTATCACAGTTTCTGACCAGCAACAAACCTTCTTAACATTTTCAATTTTATCCCTGGTACCTCACAAGCACTTGATGAATTCTTGTCATGCATAATGAAGGCCTTGAAAGGTGAACAGTGGAGTATGAAATGCATGCCCTGACAAAGAGGACATAATTTTCTACCAAAAAATATTATTTTACTTATTTAGATTCATTTTGTACTTTGAAATACCCCCTCCCCCCTAAATGCCATAACTGCAAGTTACATGTACAGTAATGTTAAGTGAAATGTGTAACCTAACTTCACATTCCATAACTTGGAAATTTCATACAGCAAGCTTCTGTTATATGGGAGATTCCTGTACTGTACTGTATTTGGTTATGTGATAGAAAATGTGTTGTAACCTCAGCCTAAGGCAAGGACTTTTTTTCTTGATCTGTTTTTATATCTCTCTGTTCATGAACAATATATCTTAGAAACAAGTGTATTAATTTGGATGAAACTTGGCAGGTATATTGAGTACAGTACCAAGAATAAGCTAGATTGATTTTGAAGATACATCAAAGGTCGAGGTGATGAGTTGCGAGGGAGACCTCAGCACTGCCGGCACTAAAGTGACCATACTGTACAAATTTTGATTAGAGCTTGACAGATAACTTGTGTTGACCAAGGGAGAAACTATAAAACATATGTCTTTTACAGCTCAAGATCATAGATCACAGATCACGATTTTTGAGAAAACACACCTGAAATAGTATTTGGAACAATATTGTAAAACAGCCAGTGCAGTGGCTGCTGATGAACAGAGAATGATTTTTATTTCAGACAAAGTAGATCACAGAATAAGGTAAATGTTTTACTTAGAATGAGGTATGGTGCATTGATGCTTGCCTTGTAGTTTTATTTCCAGCAATCTTTTTCATTCATTTTGTCCTGAACTCTTCACTTTTATTTTTCAGCATGTTGAGTGCATCATCTGTACTCTTTAATTTTTTTCATTAGTTTGTGTTATGGTTCTTGCTTGTTCTTTGCGGTGTATATTATCCCCAATCAAAAAGGTTCAGGATGATATAATTATGGTTCTTTTGGTCTGTGTGTGTAAAGATGAGTGGTTTATGCATGTAAGCCAAAGTTCTATTAGGCACATTGTAACCAAGCTTTGCCCATAAGTCTTTTATACTGAAATTATGAATATTGGTTTGGTGATGAGCCATACCATTGTTGGTACTGTACTTAAAGCTTTCTTATTTAGATAGTAAATACTGTACCTTATTATGTGTAACTTCTTAGTTGTTGTTGTATCAAACCTATAAATAATAGATCAGTTGGTAGTGCCTCAGATTTGAATTATTGTTTAAACATCAGTGGAACCTTGATACCTTATGAATGAGAGCATTTATTTTTCTGTCCTGGGCACAGTAAGCCCTTCATATATAAGATATCCAGTATTGTACCATAGTTCTTGTTAACCAAATGAACAAATATAATTTTTCCCTTGCAGATCTCTTTGTCTAAATACAGTTTCTGTGCCACAAACTCATATGGCAGGGCAGTTTGGACCACCAGGCAGACAACATATGGTGACCTTTCTCACCATGATTTTTGCTCTTGTTTTAATTGAGTTTTAGTGTTTCTTTATGAATAATTTTTTCAGGGGGACATAGCTCAGAATAACACAAAATTGTTTGAGGACAACTGTTTGGACAAAAAATATTAAATTATTCCAAATTATCGTATTGTGAATACTGTATCTAATTAATGTGGGTTCAGCATTTATCCATGGAAGCGTTTAGTTATGGCCAGTCTGTTTTGCACCTTTACTTAGGTGGTTCAAGCATATTGTTTAATCTAGAGAAGACCAGATGTAAGTACAGTAGGTGATCTAAAAGAATGGTGAGGTGCTCATCAACTAGTGTAATGTCTAGTTTTCTTTCAGATCTCCACTGTCCACAAGGGAAAATCCATTACTGTATCTAAATACCCTTTATAAACTATGGTTGCATAGAGTAAGTTATTAATCTAAATACCCGGTAGGTTAATCCTAGCCACTTAGGTTAGGTCTCCAAAATCTTCTTCATCAGTGGCTTAATGTAAGCATTCTACCCAAGCTGCCTAGGTCAGAGCTTGTTTATAAGGCAGTAATTCATTTTGAACATATTTTTAATGAATTTTCAAAAAATATTTTTCACTAAAGAGGACATCTCACTCAAGTGAGCACTTACCTTGGGTCCCACGAATGTCTTGAATATCAACGTTCCACTGTATGTTATACAAAAAAAATTTTCCTCACAGTAATATTATTATTTTTTTATACAGAACTATCATGTAGACTAAATTATAAATTATCTTTCTAGCAATTGGCCTTAAGCCAGGTGGCTTTTATGATACAGGATGGCTGCTTACTGAGGGATCAGGGTTTTAACCTTTCCATATAATGTAAAGTTGATCTGTTAACTTATTTAATACAGTATATGAATAACCTTTTACTTCCCATCTTACTGTCATCCTTACATGTTGGGGAATAAGTGCAATAGTTGCCTTTAAAGGCTGTTAAGCCCCTTTTTTACACATCAGGAATGGTTAAGACACTTTGCAGTTCTCAGTATTTATAATCATTCACATGGCTACTATTGGGTCTTATATTTATTTAAGGTTTATGCTCACACAATGGCTTAGGTGACTCGTAGAAAGTCAGCATACTTAAGGGTTTGAGAACCCTGGGTTCCCAGGATCCTTGACATTTGTGACTGGGGCTAAATTCTAGAAATTCAGAAACAAGTAGCTCTCCTGACATTACCACAACCATAGGACAGACATGTCTCAGAGAAGACCACCTTACTTGTGTTCAACAACTAGGGTCTTTAAGTGCATAACAAGGTTAGTAATTAAAAATAATGAGAGAGAGACCTCTCTATATTCACCATATCTTCAAGAGGTAACTGTTGCACCTGGTTCTCCTCAATTAAGGCTGACAGTGTGATGGAGTGGGAGGGGTGACTGGTATACCCAAATAGGTTGATATATCAACCCTCACAACCATTAATGGGATGCAGTAAGTGGACCTTGATTGGTCTATAAATGGTGTGCGTGCGTGCGTGCGTGTGTGTGTGTGTGTGTTATAAACATTGCCCAAGTACTATACTGTACAGGTTCTGCTAGAAAACAGGATTTCAGGATTACAGGTAGTTTTCTATTTTATAAATTAGTTCTGGTTTTGTATATACATCACTGTACATTACTGTTTACTGGATATATCAGTAGTGTGTCTGGAAAAATTTGGCACACCTGTTTACAGTTTCATTATGAATAAATGACAAGCAGTGACTGATTGTGCTTTTCCATCTGGTGTTATGCATCTATTACTATGGTAGTGTATGTAATTTTTTTAGCAGAGTTAATTGTTGCTGTAATTAAATAATTAATGTAAGTATAAAACAAGAATTTTTTTTATTATTTTGATCTCATTCTTTGTTACATACGTATGAAGTTCCTTAATTACCTGTATTTAAAAAGTTTTTCTGTAATTAATCAGTAATTTACCAATCTCTTTCTAAATCATCTTAACTTTATCTTGTAGGCGTGTAGTGTACTGAACCTGTCCTTCAAGACACCCATTGGTCTCGCAGCTGGGTTTGACAAAAATGGGGAAGCTGTAGAAGGACTGGCCAACATGGGTTTTGGTTTCATTGAGGTGGGCTCAGTGACCCCCTTACCCCAGCCAGGCAATCCCAAGCCTCGGGTGTTTCGCTTACCTGAGGACCAAGGTGTCATTAATAGGTTAGGTTATAGTATTAAGTTGTATACTTTGTTTCATCAATTAATTATTCATCATTTGTTCGTAAGTGCTATTAACTTAAATTTTTTAGTACAGTCGACCCTTGCTATTCGCGGCTTTGTGATTCATGATTTCGATGATTTGGGGTAAGCAAATGGTGACTATGGTGGCTAGCTTGCAAGCCCTTTCCCTCAGCAATTCATGTTGTACTCTCAAAACTTTAGTGTTTCTGTGTGAAAATGGCCCCTAAAAGACTGCCTAGCGTCAGTGCTAGTGATGCTAGTGGAGTGAAATGTAAATAACAGAAGTCAGTGATGACCCTGACAAAGAAAGTTGAATTATTAGACAAGTTAAAGGAGGGGATGAGTGCTGCTGCGGCTGGTCGGTTGTTTGGTATAGATATACAGTTGTGCACTAAGGTAGTATAAGTTGCTATTCATGGTTTTGCCTATTCACGTCATTCCTTGGAACCCAACCCCAGCGAATAACAAGGGTTTACTGCACTGATGAAAGTCACTTGAATTAGGTATGTGCTCATTTTATATAGATACAAGGGGTCCTCATTATATGTTGGGGATGAGTTCTACAGAAAAGCAACTTTGGTGAAACATTTTATAAGAAAGAAATTTTCCCCATAAGAATTAATGTAGGTAGGGGTCAGTGGTGGGCACAGCTAAACGAAAAGTTAGCTTCGCTAACCGCCAATCCGCTTACTAAAAAGTTAACTTCGCTAATGCTAAACAGCTAAAAAAATTAGCGGAAGCTAACACTAACCGCTAACTTTTATTATATGAATTTAGCTTCGGTTTTTTTTGGGGGGGGCGGGGGGGCTCAAAAACCCTTAAAAACAGACCTAGAGAGCTGAAATTTTCATATGTTGTCTTGTAGCTTAGACATAAAGCTTTCCAAAAAGGTATAGCATGCCAAGATCAGATGGTGATCAAGGTGTACACAAATAATTAAATGAACAAATGAAATTAAACATTAGTTTCCATTCAAGTTTCAACATACACTTTATAATCTTTATTTACTGTACGAAAAGACACAAAGTATTAAACGAATCCAAAAACTATAGTACTGTATAGCATAGGTAGCAAATGGCATCATGCCAAGATCAGATGATGATCAACTTATCATGGTGTACACTACACAATTTCACAAATAATTAATTTGCATTCTCATACAACCTATCGGCCTTATTCATTATTCATGTACAGTAAATATGCAAAACCAACCACATACACATTATACCAGTACATTTTTATATAACTTATTGTTGGTCTTAGTCATGTAAATAAACAGAAAACTCTTAACTTTAATGAAAAGTAAGTTTTTAGAAAATTTTGTTTGGCGTACACCAGGATTTTAATACTGTACAGTAAGACCTCGCTTAACATCGTGGTTCCGTTCCTGAAACTCACAATTTTAACGGAAACAACGTTAACGGAATCAATTTCCCCCATAAGAAATAGATAAAATACGAGGGTTACGTTCCTGAGCCTTCTTTTGCCCCATGATATACATTACATACACAGAAATTCAATGGCATTTTTATTGAATATAGTACCACTTCCAGTCCTAACCTTAAACTTGTCCGGATAGTACGCACTGCTGTGGGGGGTTAGACCTAGAGCAGCAGCTATGTCCACTGCATGTTCCCCTTTCAAAATGGTTTAAAACCTCCATTTTTGTAGCAAGACTAATGGTTTTATGTTGCTTCTTCACAACACTAGCATCAGTAGCACTTGATGGGCCCTTGGAAGCCATTTCGAATTGTTAGAGTACAGTAATAAGAGCAAAAATACTTAAACACACACGAACGCTGTGGAAGCTTAACAAAGACTGACGAGGAAGCCTAACAAAGACTGACGACGCTTGGGGACGCTGTGACGTTCCGCGAGTGAGAGGTAGCGAGCCAAGATGAGAGAGCGTAGCACGGCAAGACAAGAGAGGGTAATGCACCATAAAAAGTAGTCTGACGACGCTGAAAACGATGTTATATTGAGTCGTCTGGACGTTAACCGAATTATTGGTTTCTAAAGAGTAGCGACGTTATAATGAAACAACGTTATCGGGGGCAACATTAAACGAGGACTTAATGTATTCTAAAAGAAGAGGAATTTGTATATCTTATATTTGTGAACTGTATTTTTTTTCAGTACTATCCTCTTCCTCAACTTGAATATGACCCACACTATCACCATCACAATTGCTCAGGTCTTTTTTTTTTTTTGCACTACTTTCTGGTGTTTTTAAAAGCACATATTTTTCTAGAGAACCTTTCATTGACATTTTTATTTTTTCTCTTTTCCTTTTTCTGCCTTTTCTCTGCACCCGAGATGTATTTTCTGTATCTGTCTCTATCCCTGCTGGCCATGGTATAATTAAAAACGAGGGCTGTGTACGATACATAAAATAATGTATATCAACAATTTCACAAAACACAAATCGTGAACAACTGGAGATTTAGAGTTTCGACATCATTGACAGGTGACCACTGTCAACGTCCTCACTCCTCTTTGACAGAGAGCACAGTAAAGAATGACATTGTTCTCAGTCTGGATGTGGTGGCTTATCTTACCTTTGACCTCATGTCAGCAGATGCATTGCCTATCTGTGTTGGCACTAATCCTTTAGGTGGTCTCCTGAATCTGGGTGGTAAGGTGAGGTCAGCTTAACGCAATCACTAGTTCTGGTGTTGGGTGAGGTGGGTCCCAGGGCAGTCGCACTGGTTGCCATATCCTCAGGACGGCCCTGGTCTCAGGACCTGAAGATGTCTTGAATCAAGACGAATGGTAAAGTATTTTTGAGGGAGATTGTGATAAGTGTACGTATAAATGAGCAACGTTGTATCCCTTCAACATTATGTTGCCTTTAACATTTTAAAATATGGTGTGAGAAAGCAGAAAGGTATGGGTGATTAGAGAGATGTAGTGGAAAGGAGTGGTAACATGCACCAGTGTGTTGCCAAGCGCTCTTTAACAGCTGATCTTTAACTTGCCACCACGCAGTCTTTCACACTCTCAAATTTGTCATACAATAAGATCCTCACTGTGTAAGCTTGCTGTCTTAATTCCCATGTTGGGGATGTGCGGGTAGAGAGAGAGAGAGAGAGAGAGAGAACGGTTTATTGAAAGAGCATGGCAGCCAGAAGGTTGAAAATATACAGTTACATAATTGGGGAATGGGTCACTTGATTGACAAATAATATACAAGTAACATAAGTGATACAAATATAATATATAATAACTAGGTGGGGAGAAGGTTATATTATAGGGCATTTCAACATAGTGACAGCGCAAAAGGGTAAGATTGGTTGGGAGTGAACACACTGGTTGATTACGAGTTGAGTTGTTGATAATTGTTATAATGGTTGGGACTGGGCTGTTCTTATAGCGATCAGTACGTGCTCGTATGGGCTGGATGCGGTTGTGGTGTTGAACAACAATTTGCGGACGAGGGATCTTGGGTGGAATTAGGAGCCGGTGTCGAGGATGGTGCAGAAGCTTCTCACCAAATGTGCAGATGAGGTTGTGGTGATGGTCAGAGGGTGGGTGGTGTGGGAGGGTAGGTGGGTGGATGGGTGGTGTTGGAGGTTGTCTGTGGGTGATGTAGGAGTGTGTGCCTGTTGTATGCGAAGGGTACAGATATTAATAACCACAGATTATTACACTAATGTATCTTTACTAATTATTGAATAACAAATAAACAATATTGCATCATCAATGACGGTCGTTTCATGATTAGTAGAGTGTGATTGTTATTTGATGAATAGTAGCATACCCATGAATAATCAAATTCATGAAAGTTAAATTCACTAAAGTTGAGGGTTTATTGTATACAAAGTTATATAGAGGTTGAGTAACTTGCACTGAATTGTGGAGACTCTTGTGATATTTTGCTAGTTTTGTGGTGTAACATGTTACACAAAACAGATTTAACCGATGATGGTCACAATTTTTTGTTTGCCTCAACAGATGTGGTTTTAACAGCGAGGGTCATGAGGCTGTTTATGAGCGCTTGTCCCTGTTGCCTCCTCCAGGGAACAGAAAAGCAATCTTGGGTATCAACCTCGGGAAGAATAAGACCGCACACGATCACGTGCATGATTTTACTCTTGGGGTTGAGAAGTTTGGTCCAATAGCAGATTACCTTGTTATCAATGTTTCCAGGTAAGAAGTTCAGTATTACAATGTTCTTTGTTTAGTGGTGTTAATAAATGGGATTATGAATTTGAAAAATACTTTTGTTTATGGGATATGGAGTGTTGTGAATCATTGTAGAGGTTAAAGAGTATTTTTTTATAATCTGGGACACCATGCCATCAGGTAATCACAGCTAACTCACACAAATATAAAAAATGGCCACAAAATGGTAGTGATGCTGAATGCTTACGTAAGTTCAGAATGTGAGCAAAAATGGGAGGGTTTTGCTAATTGTTGCCTTATCTCCCCCCCCCCCCCTTGTTAGATTATCTCAATGGACTGAGGCAGAACACACAAATGATTCCTGGCAGTCTGTAAAGAGCTGAATTATAACTAAGAAATTTGTTATACCTAATGTAAAGACTACCATATTTCACTTTTCTGAACCATGTTAGAAGTGTAATGATCACATAATTTTTTGTTATAAGAATTCTTCTTGTCTTAGTAGTATATTTGCAAATATTGGGTTTTTAATTGTTTTCCAATTAATAAATATATTTACAGCCCCAACACTCCAGGACTGAGAAATTTACAGCACAGGGAGGAGTTGGAGGAGTTAATTGAGGCTGTGGTGACAACCCGAGACAGTTTACCGGGCACACACAAACCCCCTCTCCTGCTGAAGATTGCACCAGATGTTTCAGAAGATGACAAACAGAACATAGCAAATGTTGTCTTAAGGAGCAAAGTATGTTTGAGTGTTATAGTAGTATCATTTTATTTTTTAATTTCGAACCCTTCCTTGTTTCAGCACAAGGTGGGCAGAATCAAGAGCAACACAGACCTTCCATAATTTGCCATTCATATATTGTAGCTACTTTTCCAGATGTGTTCTGCTATGGTATTTCCTTTTCAAAACATGACCCAAAAGATTTCCATATTATTCTCGGCACTTTAAGTAGAAAGTCTTTGAGAATGCAGGTATTTCAAGTGGTTGCATCTTTCCATATGTCAGGATCTATGTCCTCACATTAAGGAAGACTCTGATGGACATCTCGGTGAATACTTTGCCCATCTGTTATTTACCCTCATTCATCATTTCACTAAAATAGAATTAGGATATTGTATATACAGGGTATAAGTCTGTTTTCTTTGGTTACTGGTTCAGTAATTTTTATACCTGCCTTGTAAGTGACCTCTGAACAGCCCAACATAGTTCTGTAGGCAAGGCTTTCCCCAGAAATAATGAAAATATTGAAAAAAGCTTTCATGAGTGGTTTTTCCTCGCATTCTGTAAACTTTGTGGTTTTTGTAAGCAGGTATGTATGTTCTGAGAGCGTGTTGTGTACCTGCACAGTTTAGTTTTCATCCATTTGATACAGCTTATAGTAATTTAGGAAGTTCCCTGTAATTACCAAGAAATTTCTTAAGAAAAGAGATTAACTGATCAAAAAGTGAGTGAAATGATAAACAAGATTGCACACTGCACATCTATCTTGTTATGTTTTGAAAAAAGTTTGAAAAAGTTTTTTGAAGAAGTGCCAGTTCTTCTAAAGAATTCACTAGCGCTCGAAACACGTCAAATTCAAAGACTTGAGAGAAAAAAAAGAAGTACTGTACTGCAATAAAAGATCACAAAAAGTGACAGTTTGACTTCCATCATTCATATACCCGTAAGTCTAATACTTCCTAAACCCTGTAATTCTCAATCACTGTATCCTGTTCAACATCATAAGCTTTCAAAAAAGAAAGGTCTTAAGTTATTTCTTAAAGGTCTCCACAGAAGTCTGCTGCTTCATGGATGCAGGTAACCAATTGTACAATCTGGGAGCTTTAGGCTCCTCAAGGCATGAAGGATCATCTCTACCCAAAATCATTTCAGAATGTGTTGTTGATGGAATTAGTAGGTTGGCCATATACTTAGGCTCACCAAACATTAGTGTCTTAAAAGTCATTAGGCTGAGTTTGAACTCTATCATAGCTTTAACTGGAAGCCAGTGTAATTTGATCAAGATTGGAGTACTGTATTGGGAATCCTCGGTGGGAGAGCAAAAATAAGCCTGGTTACACTGTTCAACACTGTTTGAATTTTCTTCAGTAAATAATTAGGTAGACAGACCCACAAAGAGTTACAATAGTCAACCCGAGGCAAAATAAGTGAATGTAATAGAGTCACAAGACATAGTAACAAAACTGTATGCCATATTACCATTAAAGATTAGTAATGTAAGACTTACTTTTAGCAGTTGTTAACTGATTTTATTCTGGAAAGTTTTCACGGTTTATTTATTGTGTAACATAATTTTTTTTTTTTTAATAAACAATGTCCTCATATTGCTTGACTACTTTTCTACCAATTGATATTATAATTTCCACAAAGAAAACCTTAATCTAGAAAGCCTTTTGAGTGTTTAACTGTCTTTTATCATTTGTACCACAGGTGCTTGTTTGTGAAGATCACATGTCTGTAGTACAATAGAATTGCAGATAGGATGAGATTTGCTGCATTCACCTTTTAACCATATAGTTTTATGATGCCTTTCAGAAGCGGATCGATGGGCTGATCGTGAGCAACACAACAGTTACCAGACCAACATCACTTCAGAGTCCGGACAAAGAGGAAGTGGGAGGCCTCAGTGGTCAGCCCCTCAGGACTATGGCTACACATGCCATCAGAGACATGTATCGTCTCACACATGGTAAAGAATTAGTGGAATGTACTTGTGGAATTTACTTTTCAGTATCTTATTAATCTCAACTAAAAATTATATGTTCCAGTAAGTAACATAACAAAAGGACACATAAAGACCCCTTTTTGTATATATTTAATCCTCTCCCACTTTTGTGTGGAGTAAGTCATGGTATACAGAAACCCCCTAAAAAGGGGGAAATGATAGGCAAGAGTGATTAAAAACAAATGTTGGAAGCAACAGGAAAAGTGGAGCCTCCAAATTGATTCATGATCCTTCATTACTGTCCTAATACTTCACATCACCAGTCACTCTATTGCATTAATTACCAATACTCTCTTAAACCATATACTGCACCAATCATGAAAGCTTACTTGCATGTATAATATTTTTTATTATTACTTCAGATATATAATATATACTGATAAGTGTACAGTGATCCCTTGGTTAATGAACACCTCGGTTAACGAAATTTCGGTTAACGAATTACCTTCCATAAGATTCTTCACTTCGGTTAACGAGCAAACCCTCGGTTAACAAATTCCTTACGAGCTCCCCTCAGCATGTTCTCGCTTGCTCACTAGCTGTAGTATTAGTCCGCCTATACAGTAATCGGTTCTAGGGCTTAAATTTTTTACCATTTTAGTAAATATCAAGAAGGTTGTACTATTCAATAATTTTAAAAGTCTTATATTAAAATTTTTAGTCATTTTAGCAATTATTTAACATAATTGAAGTACAGGAAACTAATTTTTAGCGCGCCAAACAGCCACTCAACACACCAAACAGGTGTCAGTCTGTGTCTCTTTTCAGTGGAGGTAACATCTTGCTTCAGACTCTTCAACATAACTGTTTTTTCCATTTTTACAGTGAAATTATTGGTCATTTTGAAATTTATTTTACATATTGATGATATATAGCGCAGTGCAGTGTTGATTTAAAAAAAATATTCTTTATTTACTGCAATTAAACTTAAAATTTTAGTGTTGAAATTGTTTTTGAATCCAGCATGGGTCCCAAGAAATCTAGAAAGGCGATTTCAATCCAGGTGAAACAGGAAATTATTAAGAAACATGAAGAAGGCATTAGAACAAATGTGCTTAGTAAAGAATACGGCATGTCGACATCAACTGTGTCGACAATTCTTTCACAGAAAGACAAGTTCAAGGAAGTGAAAGTGAGAGACAATTCTACCAGAGTGTTTAAAGGTAGATCCCTAATAGCAGAAACAGAGAGGTTATTTCTCATTTGGATTAGGGAAAAACAAATGAAAGGTGATTCAGTTTCGACCGAATTTATTTGTGAAAATGCCAGGGAGATTTACGAACATTTAAAGGCAGATCAACCTGGTTCTTCAGGCACAGAGTTCGAAGAGTTTAGGGCCAGCAAGGGCTGGTTTGAAAAATTTAAGAAAATAAGTGACATTTTCAGTGTTATTAGGCATGGTGAAGCTGCCAGTGCTGATAAGGAAGGAGCAGCAAAAATTTTAGTGGACTTTAAAGTACTGGTGGATGAAGAAAATTATCTTCCACAGCAAGTGTTCAATGTGGACAAAACTGGGCTGTTCTGGAAAAAACTGCCCAAAAGGACATTCATCACCAGAGATGAAGCCTCTTTACCTGATCATAAACCCATGAAAGACCGTCTCACTCTATTGCTTGGTGCCAATGCTTCAGGGGATTTCCGACTGAAGCCTATGCTTGTCTACCACTCTGAGAACCCCAGGGTGTTCAAGCAACAAAAAGTGGTAAAAGGACGGCTTGGAGTTTATTGGAAGTCCAACCGTAAGGCATGGGTGACAAGACAGCTCTTTAATGAATGGGCAGTTGAGGTGTTTTGCCCTTCTGTGAAGAGCTACCTAACCACCAAAAACTTCCTTTAAAGGCTCTTCTCCTTATGGATAATGCCCCTGGTCATGACCCTCAACTTGCCAGCACTTTGGAGTCTCAATTTGACTTTGTGAAAGTGTTGTTTTTGCCTCCCAACACTACATCAATCATACAACCAAGGGACCAGAATGTGATCAGCAACTTTAAGAAGCTACATGAAGAAAATGTTCAGGTGTCATCATCAGGCAACTTCCACTGATCCTGAACTAACACTGGTACAGTTCTGGAAGACACAATTTAACATCCTGGAGGCTGTAAAATTGATTGTGTCCTCATGGCGAGAAGTCTCCACTAGATCCCTCAATTCTGCATGGAAAGCACTGTGGCCATCAGCAGTCCATGATTTTGAGGGATTTGAGGAAGAAGCAGAGTTGGACCAGGAGATTGTGTCCATTGGTCAGTCATTGGGCCTTGAAGTGGAGGAGGATGATTTGGAAGAGCTTGTGATGTCTCATGAGCAGGAACTTACTCCTGATGACTTGCAGCAACTGGATGAGATGTTAGAGGCTGACAGTGGTGAGGAGGAAAGGGAAAGTGATGACCATATGTCTACTTCAGATTTGAAAGATGTTGTTCACTACTGGGAGAAGTTCAGGAAACTGGCATCAAGGCACTCTAATGTGGAAAAAGCAGAACTTGCTTTGTGTAATGTTGAGGACACAGTGGTCTCCTTCTTCAAACATCAGTTAATGATGAGGAGAGATGCCCCACAAACAAAAATTGAGTTTTTTCACTAAAAGGCAGCGGGAAAAAGATGCTAGCCCTTAGCCTTCCACTTCAAGAAGGAGAGAGGTTGCTCCTGCTGGAGAATCTGTCAGTCCAGAGGTTCCTGACATTTTCATGGAAGGTGACTCACCTTCCAAGAAGCAGTAAAATGCTTCTCCTCCACCCCACTTCCTTCTCTTCTCCCTTCTCCTCCTCCACCTCCCACTTCAAATTCACATCAGCATCCAGGAGCCTTCTACATACACACATCAAAGTAAGTGTACTTTACTACCTTTTTTGTTGACTTTATGCAATTTACAGTGAGCTGGAACCAATTACCCCAAAACCCATTGAAACAATGGTTTCGGTTAACGAGCAACCTTCTGGAACGAACTGTGTTCATTAACCGAGGGACCACTGTATGTGTTGAGTATTTTTTTTTTCTCCCACATTCTACACTTGTCTTCCTCCATTCTCCCTGATTTGTACTTCCACCTTTATCCTCCCCGCTCAAAATTAGAAAAAGAGTAAAGATGATAGGTAGAATGATGATCAACAATATTCTCAATTTTGCAAAGGGCCATCTGGAATGTTTACTTAACAACAGGGTCAGTGCCTATCATTGGTGTGGGTGGTGTTGCGAGTGGCCACGATGCTTATGAGAAGATCTGCGCAGGAGCCAGCCTTATCCAGCTCTACACTGGTCTCATCTACCATGGTCCACCTCTGGTAGTAAAAGTCACTAGTGAACTTGAAGAGCTTTTGAGGTAACATCGAATATTTAACCTTAAGAGTTTTCCTGCCCATTACTAGACATTTTAGAGCTTTGCTTTAAAAGGAAACATTAGAGCAGAACACATTGGGTAAAGCAGCTAGAAAGAGCCAATGAGGGGGGAGTGTCTAAATTAGTCATGACTCCAGTCACTACCTTATGCTATAGTGGGAAAAAGCCTGCAAGAAAGATAAAGTACTTGAATTTAAATAGAGCATTTGACAATTTTGGTCAAAGATCACTTTCATAAGTATTTGTAACTTATTTGCCATACAGTAACTTGAATTAGTATGTGTAGATTCCTTTAAAAGTGCATTTTGTTCATAAACGTTTTCTGTTGTAAGTGTTCATATATTTCACATATATAAAAAAAGAAACTAAAAAGTTTGCAGCAGCCTTGGGCAAAGTTAAAGCAGTTGTTTTTCCCAATTTATGGTCATTCCTTTTGATAACTTTAACTTAACCAGTGGTGAAGCATGTTAGTTTGGCTGCAGAAAAGACTAGTTGGCAGAAATGGCTGTCCTTAAATTTTTTCCAAAATATTGCTGCTGAGTATGACCAAGTGCATTGTTTTAGGGATCAAATTTTAGATGTCTGTAGCATATATTATTTTTCTTTTTGGACACAGATAGACTTAACCTGCATATAATCTCTTTTTCTTCTATATGACACTTACAATGTGTGTGTTTGTGTGTGTGTGTGTGTGTTTATCACTTTTTTCCTCCAAACAGACGTGATGGATTCAGCACAGTGACTGAGGCAGTTGGAGCGGATTGCAAACAGTGAACAGTGTCTTTGGCTATTCTTATATGTAACTTTCTCCCCTGAGAAATCCTTTATCTAATTAACCAAATAGGGATTTGTTGCATTTCCCCTTGGTATTTATAATCTTATTAACTTAATGAACTGTAAGTCATTGCAGCACTCCCAAAAATTAGGTACTAAGAATACCTCAGTGGAGTATGCCAGGGAGTGATTAATGGACCACACACATATTGGAGAAGAATCATGAAGGAAAGCAGAAGACTGATGCCAGAGATGTGTGGGAAGGTTAGGTTACATTGAATTGAGTTTAGCAACAATTTATTTTCAAAATTAATATTATTGTCTGTGTTACACTTGGGACTGAGTATCAGTTGACTTGACCCTGAAAGTTTCACCATGACAAACAGGTTTCTGTAGGAAGTTGTACAAGTTTGGGATCCTTTTTCTTGCATCCCTTTATCCAAAGGGTCCAAAAACCGGCAACTGTAGCTGTGGGTAGGAATTTGAAATGTGTGCCTAGTAGTTCATCCAAGCTGCCGTTTTGATTCGGTGGAGCCACCGATGCAGCACTTCAGGTTAAGAGTTTGGTTTGCGTAAACACACATCTTGCATTTGACCCAGGGATATGAATTCAGGGTACAGTGATGAGAGGCAAGCATGTTACTGCTAAACCACCAACACATTAACTCATTTCCTTCCATTGTACTTGTACCGGTATACTTGTTCATTAATCATACTTTACTGAGACTAAATATTGAGGTTTTTTGCAGTGTGAATAAGGTAAAACAGGGTAATTAGGGATGGCCACAATCCAGGTAAGACACCAGATTATATTAGGATGAGTGAGTTGCAACTAGAGAGTATCTATCATGCTGCTGCTGCCTAATGTTATTAGTTGGGGTTACATTCCAAGGGGTTATTTTTTATGACATTTTGCTCATGTAAATGCTACTGTACATCACTTATAACATGTAAAAAATTAATTAATTAAAATAATGCATAAAACACTGAGATTTACTTCGAACAAAGTGTTTTGAGGAACATGCAGTTCCAGAGTTACAACCTCCTGACTTACAGACACTCGCACTTATGAACGGGATCCCAATATATTCATCACAAAAAATTGGTAACTGAAATCCCATTTTTACATTACTTTCATTGTTCTATATTGTTTAACATGATTTTATTTACAGTATTTACATTATTTGTTATGTATGGGATATTTTGTTGTCTTGTATGGGCAGGGTTGTGTTTTAACCTGACCTAAACTATGGAATTAACACTGTTCTGACTTATGAACAGGGTCCAGGAATGTAACTTGGGGACTGCCTGTACTTTGAATGAAAAAACAAAAAAACATGAAACACTGGAAATTATATTAAATACAGTATTGAAATATGAAACATTAGAAATGTTTAAATATTGAGATGTATGTTGAACAAAGATTTTAGGAATTTTGTACTAAAAAAAATTCAAAATGCTTTAAACAATGTTTATAGAATTTCCAGGAAGGGAACAGAAAATTAATTAAAAAATAGAAAAACGTCAGCAATGGTGTTAACCTTTGAGAAATATTGATATCTACTTTGGAAGAAGCTTAGAAAAATAAAAAAATGTAACTGTCAGATAGGATGTTAAACATCAAGCCTAGAGCTCTTGCAATATACACAGCTTGTTCCCCCTTTTCAAAATGCATATCACCTGTGATTTCTTGAATTTCAGCTCCAAGGAAATAATGTGCATATGTAAGATAGCCCCCATGGTGTGATGAAAGTGCCAAGGCAGAATAATTTCTTCCTAAGTATTAGGCAGAAATTTTGAGTTGCTGAAGCTTCTAGTGAAAGATACCTCAGTGAAGTGTTTTGAGTGAGACACTGTCAATGATTTTAAGATGCAAAAAGAGAAGTTACTTAAATCCTGTGGTGATAGTAATTTACCCAAGCAAATTGGTTTTATTTTATGTTGGTACATTCTAGACTCTGTGCTCTAAAATACAGAAGAAAAAACATCTGGATCTCCTTGGGTTTAAAGCTTCCCAGATAAGGGATCCTATACTTGTACAATGTGCAGAAAAAATAACAAAATAATAAAGTACCCAAAATAGTTAATACCAAAAAATTTACCAGAGTAAGTATTGCTATGTTCTTACTTCCCAGTAGTATTAACATTGGGGTAAATAATGAAACTATGTTTGTGTTTGGAAGTTAACTTTAATACAGTACTGTATTGTATATTAGAATATTTAATGTGTTAAACAGTCAACTGAATGAGTTTAGTGGATCACCTTCCATATAATCCATAAAACAGCTGTACTCTATATACTGTACTGAAAATTTTATACTTCTGAACTTGTCATATAGCATTTCCTCATCATAAAGTTCCTTACAGGCGAGATGAGAAAAATAGCACCACACGCATTTTCCAATACAAGGGAAATAGAAGAACTATTACTAATACAGTTATTTTTATATAACATTATGTACTTTATATTTTATACAAAATAAATCTACCAACCTTTCACTTTGTCTTATTAATTATCCACAGTTGAGAAGGAACAAAAATGAAATGTGAAACCATTTTCAAAAAATTACTTAAAACTAGTTACATTATTTTAACAATCCTTTTATGGTCTCTTGATGCACATGTCACTAAGCCCTCCTGTGCTGGTGCAATACCTCCTGCTCAGCCGTATCTCACACAGAGCACTCCTTCCATAAGCAGAAACACGGGAACCACCTAATTCCTCTCACTAACCTCATGGGCAAGACGATGCATCTGTAAAGGTGCCATTAGGGTCCGGATTACTCTACTCAAGTACAATAAAATGGAAAACCACTCCTGTTGCCGACACAACCTCTGTTGAAAGACTGACCATGGTCGAGTGTGCCAGAGTTAAAACATTTATCCTGATGGTTACTTTTCCTAGATTGTTTTTCAATGTTGTCCTGTAAAATGTTCACATTTTTTTGTCATAACAATTAGTGTATTATATGCATCACTTCTACATGATGCAGACCAGACTTGACTTACCCATGACATTGACTGCTGGTGCTCATCAAACAATTAGTAAAGCACCCATCATAAGAACAACCCTTAAAAAGGAGTATTAGAAATTAAAATTGCTAGTAGAGGTTGAGAGGTGGACAAGTTCTGGCTCCATGGGCGCTAGCACAGCCTAGACCTCCTCATTCATATATACCAATATTGGATTTCCAATATACAAACCTTAGTCCAACTCAACTCCACAATAAATTGATTGGGAGGGGAGGTTTAAGTATGAAATGAGATTTCCAGAATAAATGCTTCACTTATAACCTCACAGCAGTACAAGGAATCGCATGTATATGAGGTCGGCTAGAAAGGGGTGGTGACAAAATACCAAACTAGAGGAGGGAATCAAACAGTTACAGTGAGTTTAAATGTAGAGGGGAGGAGAGCTAGGGGTAGGCTAAGAATGACATGGGATTGGTTTGTAAGAAATGACAAAGTTATGAACCTGACAAGAGGTAATGCAACATGAGGAGCCGACATTTCATCTGCATTCATCCTTACTAGATGGCCCACTCTCAAGAGTCCAGTCCAGTAACAAAGTACAATTTCATATGAGTGGACATCAGGTAATTTTATCTCTGAGGTTTCACAATGTGATACCCACAAGAAAATCAATTCACTGAACACAGCCAGATTGCAGAAATCTGATAATTTCCACTTCATCAGTGCTACACCTTGAGTTATGATCCAAATTCAGTGTTTCAAAGACATACTGTGAAACTCTTAACAAAAGGAAGAAGAAATAATTACCTTAATCTACAGGTTGTTTCATTTCCACAGCTGAGGAGAAACAACTAGCTGCCAAACTCATGTGCTAAATACAAATAATGACCTCTAGGATCTTTATGTCAAACATGGGCTAGATGAAATCAAAAGGTCAAGGAAGAAAAAACATAACAGTACTGTGCACTATAAAATCTGCTAACACTGATCAACCAAGGTTAAGGATTAGTTGTCATAAGTTTGGTGGCAAAGCAAAGCAAAACTGAGGGACTTATCCTACAGTCTGATTTCATAAGAGCCTATACAGAACAACTTGGGCATATATTCAGTGAAGGTTTAAAACTTTGTAAGCCAGAGTTGCCTCCTCTCTGATGTTCTCTCTTCCAACAACCCAAGTTTTTAAAAAGGAATGTGAATAAAGCTCCAGTTGCCTAACAAGTCATGATCACCATACATTGCATGAATAACCCTCTTATTGTTCAGGTTAAAGTTACCCGAAGAAAGACAATGGAAAACAAATCATTCTATTAATACGTACAGGCACCCTCGCTATCCAAATGATTATACAAAAACTCGCTTATCTGAAAATTCCATAATTACACCTCTTTTTCACTGTCCAAATGCAATTCTCACTTATCTGAAAGATGGTGCTATTGAAAATTAAAATTTCACATGTCAGACATGGGCCGGGAGTCAGCCAGGTTGCCCCCCCTCCCTCTCACATCCCCCTTAGCCTGTGTCATCTCCATCTCATGGGCTATTTGCTTAGTGTTTAGTGGAAGTGAAGTGATCTCTCTTTATCCGTGTATATTTTTGCCATATTTTCATGAATCTGTTCAGAATAGCATCCAAGTTTTGTGCTGATTCCTTGGCTGCAAGCCTATGATAACTGAAAATAAGCTTGAAATAATGATGCCATGAATGCGAATAGACCCTAGCCAATTTTGTTACGAGTATTTTTAGATATAATTATGGGATTTCCGTGTAATTAGGGACTAAATTACAGTACAGTATAGTCTCGATTTACGTGGTCAATTAAACCCATGGAGGTCCGCGTATAACGCGAAACGTGTAAATGAAATAACAGATCATATGGGATTAATTGAAATAGAGACTGGGCCGACCGCCAGACTACCCTTTTTCCGACACAATACGTACGTTGTAGTAAAAATAACATCTTAATTTTATGATGGTATGCACACACAATTAATATGTAAGAGAAATATCAATAATAATAGGTTTTTTAACACTTACGTTAGTAGAAGAGATGGCTGGGCACACGGGGATGGGGGGTTGGTTCCGAGGCAGAGGGCAGATTATTGGCCCTCACCTGTATCACTTGTATCACTATCCACCACAGAGGCTAGTAGGGCCTCCTTGTCAAACCCCTCAAAGTCTATATCCTCACTATCACCGACTTGGGCTGGCTGTGGTGGGTGGTGGGTGAAGAACTTGGTAATGTTTTGTTGACTGGGCAAGCAAGGTTAAATAGACCAATCACAGCTTGCGGCGGAGGGGATACGTGGGTGGTAAAGATGCGTGGCCCAATCACAGTCCGAAGCGTCAGCGGTGACGTAAGAGTGACCTAGCGCGCAGCTTGTCCGCGCCGCTTCCCGCGTAAATTCAGGAATGTACCGCGTAACTAAAAATTGGCGCGTCTGGACAGGTGCCGCGTAAATGACCAACCGCATACGGAAAATCCGCATAAACCGAGACTATACTGTACTGTACATTAGACCCTTGCTATACGCAGTTTTATGGTTCTCAACTCATTCCCAAAAAAGTACATAAACGAGTACATAAACAGCACCTTCCCTTCTCGTAACCATCCTCTGGGTGACACCACCACATCAATAAATAAATAACAGGGTAATTATGGTGAAATTCCCTCTCCACTTCATATTTTCTTATTTTATACTTGTTATATGATTTCATTGTTTTGTTACTGTTTTATAACAATGTACAGGTATCCCTTGTTTTAGTGTCAATTCACTTAACGATAATTTGGTTTAGTGATATAAAATTTTTAACACCCTTTCTTGTTCAAAGTTAGGTCAAAATTTGGTTTAGCGATCACTTGACTCGCTATGATGAGGGAAAACCGAGGATGATGTGGCCTGTGAGGTAGAGCATGTTTCCTTTGTTACATGTAATGTTACTATAAAAGTTGTGGAAAAATCATTACAATACTATAGTGTGGCTTAGAAATAAAGAATACCCTGTATGTAATATAAAATTATAAAGTAAGACAAATATAGAGCATGAGTGTGCATGTGTGTTCTGAAGCTGTGAGCTGTAACTGCAGCCAACCGCACTCTCCCTCCCCCCATGGTATGCACAGCCAGCAGTCATACAAGTCTCTCAAGTCAGCAAGGTGACTGCCTGGCTGAACTGTGTCGCTTGTATACTGTACCAGTAAATCTGAGGACTAAATAATATAAATAAAAAAAATGCTGTGTTGCCATTTGGCAATCGATTCTTTATACATGGGACACAGGAGAGAGCCAGCAGCTGAGATCCACCCTCCCCAGATCTGTGTGCTAACTCCCAAATGCATAAGAAATTTTTATTTCCTTTATGTTTTGACCTTATGACAATTATTTCATTTATTTTATTGCACATTCTCTATGAATGATTGTGTGCAAACAATACTGTAATAAAAAAAAAACAGCTCAGCCTCACCCGCTCTGAATACTACTGAGTAGCGAGTCGGCGCCTTGAGAACACTGTTACAGTCCACTGCCTCCACAAGCCAATGCATATGATCAACTGTCACACATGCACACCCATGGTCTTAATTTATCTTATTTTAGTTTTATATTATATTTTCTTTATTTGTAAGCCACATTAGAGTATTGTAATGATTATTCCACAACTTTTAGTTTCATTACATGTAACACTGGCAACATGCCATTTCCACAAATATTATTCCTCGTTATCCGTTCAGTGATAATTTTGCTTAACGTTAGGTATTTCAGCAATGCATCCCCATCGTTAAATGAGCAACACCTGTACTGTACCTGCATCATATTTAAAGAAAACATATTGAAAGTACCATATATGTAACATTATGTTTATGAGTGACTCAAGTATCTCAAACATAATGTACAAACTGGTTTGGTACACCTTTATAGTAGTGTACTTTATACAGTATTGTACTGTATATTGTAAATAATATTTTTTCATTAATGTTTGTCACCACTGTACATCTATTTAATGAAAATCATACCAAAATACCATTTATGGGTGACTTAAGTAATACAGTGCTGCACTAAGGCCATATAGGGAAACATATACAGGTAAGGTCCATGAAAAGTCGGTTATTTTGCATTGTTTATATAGATGTTTGGTGTTAACACAGTACTAATATATAAATCTTTTAACTTCAAAACCGTTTAAAACAAACTCATTTATTATTATTACAGGTATACCCCAAAAACCGTCGTTCCATTAACCACCGATTCGCATAACCGACGATTACATATAGGGGAAATACTCCCTCAAGTTTCGTTTACGCCACGGAGATCCAACGATCGGGAGATGAGCGGCAGAGCTGTTCTTAAATTTGACAGGTGGTGGTGTGGTGCAAATTGTTGCCAGGAAAGGGCTACCTCTGACTCATTCCAGCCTCTCTGCACTTGTTTACACTTACCATGTGTCTGTGTTTTTTCATTATTTCCGACTTTGTGTGTTATGCAATCTTGCCTACATGCCTCAGTGATAATTCCTCTTGTGCTTATAAGCCTTAATAAGGTGTAATAAGGCATAATAAGAGTGGTGATGGATCAGGAAAGATTGGTAGAGAATTTAACTTGCCACCCTAGACTGTCTACCATCCTCAACACAGTTAAATAACAGTCTCTATTTATGCTTTACATTCCTCAATTAATGCTTATTATGCTTACTTTATATGTCTGCTTTATTTTCTTGCTTAAAAGTGTGCACGACAGATATATATGAAGGGTAAATGGTTTTTTTTGGGGGGACCAGTCCCTAACATCCTGAATTTATTATATTCTTATGTGATTAATTGCTTCGTTGGGGTTTCGTCAGTTGAGTGTAATAGTCTAGCGCTAGCCAGATGAAAATACTAGTTACAATAGGATGAGAGGGGGATGAATTCATGTTCTAGCAAGGTGTTCCTTTGCAAATGGGGGCGTTTATTAGCAAATGGATTATGGATATTTGAATCTATACGAGATGAAACTTCCCCAGCTGAATAACATTGTCTGGCGGTAACCAGAATAAAGTAAATACTAGGATGCCGTAGTGAAGGGATTAATTAGCAATCAAAACAATCAGGAAATGGGCAACACATATTAATTGTAATACAAACTTGATGTGAACAATAGTTTAGTTGGCAGCAGTCCGGTATAAAATCAGCAAACCAGTTTAATTGTGCCAAACAGATAAGTTAAACGGGTAACAAATATTGACAGTACTGTACAGTAAAACCTCACTAAGGCAGACCCCGCTAAGGCGGACCCTTCTTATCCCGGACACCCCCTACCCCCAATTAGTCCGCCTTAGCGAGGTTTTACTGTATCATAATTATTATTTTTATCAAATGACCAATTTATGATGCAAAGCGATATAGCTGTTGCTTAAAGGTCGTTAAAGTAATAAAGTTTCTATGTTGTG
Source organism: Homarus americanus (assembly GCF_018991925.1). NCBI lineage: Eukaryota > Metazoa > Arthropoda > Malacostraca > Decapoda > Nephropidae > Homarus > Homarus americanus. The sequence continues at coordinate 523,344 of NW_024715291.1, forward strand.
CAGAAGAGGGAACCCTTGACTCCACCTGCCCTGCTTCCACCACACCCAACTCCTACTCTGGGTTACTGGTAGTGGAATCACTGCAGACAATTTACAGAGTAGAATAATGTTGTTTTCTCTCATTTTGATGAGGCAGTTATGATGAAAATACAAATACAAGTGGTGCCCAGTATTTCAAGCAACGGTCATGATCTTATGAAGTAAAATCATATTTGTTTGATAATCCATTACCTGGTAAGTGTATCGCATAGGTAGACTGACGTCAGGGTGAACCGAGCACAGAATATAGAGATAGCAGACAAGTAGTATAACGTGCAATTAAAATACTCAGAATGTATGGAAAAGGACATTTATTCTAAATAACAATAATGTAAATGAGTAGCTGAAATGAAAAACTCCCACACCCTGGTCACCAGCAACTCCGTCTATAGGCGCTGTCACGTCACTGTAAAGAAATAATTTTAATTAATTTTTCTCCTTATTTGGGTATGTAATTTTGATTAGCCCTCTCACACATGAAGGGGTTCCCCTCAGCTGAACCAAATAGTCTGACGTTGTGATAAAGGATTAAAATCAGTTGTATTTCACACAGCATTCAACAATCTCCGATGAGCAAAATAATTACTGACCTTAAACTTTAGTTTTAATTCATTAAGTGGAAATATAAAGCAAATTTGTACTGAATATTTATTGTTTCGCATAGCTATAGTTCAGTAATTCACAAGCAGTTTCAGAACAGAGTTCAGCCACCCTCCTTCTCAATGACAGCCTGTAGCCAGTCTTGGTATAGAAGCACCATGGCTCCTCACCTGCTGTGGTTTGGCCCGCAACAGCTCCCACTGTGCTCTGGTTTGGTCCATTAATGCTGCTGGAGTCTTCTCCCTCTCTGACTCCCAAGTGTTTACAATCTTACCCCATTGATTTTCTCTGGATTTCATATCACAGCCCCTGCTCAGCCAGTCTAGCACCTATAAGTTGTCCTTAGTGGCAAACCCCTGCTTGACTATCTTGTCTATATGGACTGGGCAACGATCTTGAACAAAAATTATGGGGCCAGGAGGGAATGGGAAATTTATGTCTCTAAGGGATGGAAAGAAAAATCTTCTAATATTTTGACATATTGCTGCGCAGTAAAGCCGCCGTTGATCTGCATCACGTCACCTACCCCATTAAGAGTCACGTAGCCCCAAATATTTACTGTGACTGCCACTCCGCGCCTCCTCATAAATATTGTGGTGATCATATTTGAATAGTATAAAGTCTTGGATATTAGCTAGTAGACATGGATAACATTGAGAGTTCTTGAAAATATTGGACCCTCTAATAAATTTGGATTTTGGATAATTATACAGGATAAGTGACGAGAGATGTGAAGAGGGCTCACAAGTCGGAGGTAAGGGGACAAGGGAAGTGGTATTCTGAGGAAGAGATGGAACAAAACAGACTTTGTTTAACCAGCTTTGATGTGTAGGAGGATTGGAGGCGAAGCGGCTGGGGAAAACAGGTGCCAGGCTATGGTAGTTTTATCTTGTCTACTTAACTTTCTACCATGAGGAGCAGGGGTGATTGAGCAAATGAGAATGAGTTTGTTTTGGTTATGCACATTTTCTCACATGATCTTGAAAAAGAATAGCAACATGTCAGTAATAGGTGTTAAAACTTCATTTATATATTCAACAAGATTAAGGGTTATTACGCTTACCGTGTATTATTCCTCCTCCATGTGTGAATGCGGCCATGGTTGCTGGTGGTGAAATTTTTTCCTATGCGAAGACAGTCCTTTCCCAGAACTCCATATCATTGGCTACATAATGCTGGGAGAGGGCACAGGGCAATCCCCGATGGAGGTTCACGTTGCTCAAAAATAAGACGAATGAACAGGCTTTGTGTGAAATAAAACAAAGCCTAGAATTGCTTTTGTTGTCCTTGTGGCACGGTGGTAGTGATCCCTGTTCACATACATAGATCCAGGGTTCGATTCCCGACTAGTGAGATACAGTAGAACGTCGATATAACACGAGATACATTCCAAGAGAGGTCGCTTTAAACCTAATTCACATTAAATCGAAGTGTTGTTTCAATGGAATAATTTAGTTTGGTACTTGAGAGAAACACAAAATACTAAAATGACTGAGAGTCAACCCAGATGCACCTCAGCCCATCTCCTAGAATAAACAAAACATTGTTTTTTGTAGTACAGTATTATGTTAAAACAAACACTCATAAATCAACACAACTAAATTTATGGGTCGTGAAATGGTCTGTTTACTAGCGATCAGCTGATGGGAAGATGGGGGGTGGGGTGAGGTGATATGTTTGACAGTTGATGCCAAGGTCTAGTGCTTATTTATTTATGTCCTTAAGAGTGACTAAGTTTTCTCTTATAAAATGTCACTGACCTGACATGGGAGAATATAATTAACATTGCTGGAATTCTTATAAGATAGTGATTGGTTTGAATATAAACACGCTATAGTTTCCATTAGACATACAAATTTTAGTTCTAATTAATTTTAATACAAATGGCTAAATTTTTTATCTCGTGCAAAATACTGTATATGACGTTTATATTCAAATTATTCGCTGTCTTGCAAGGATTCTAGCAATGCAAATTATATTCTCCTAACTTTAGTCTGTGATATTATATAAGATATAACCACTAAACCCTGGCTGGGATGAGGGGAGGGAGGGGAGGTGAAATCTTTGACAGTTGTGCTTAAGGTATAGTAAAGCATTAATTTGTTTATTTATGTCCTTTAGATTGAGTTTTTGCTTTTTGTTTATAAAATGTCACAGAAGTGACCGAGGAGAATATAATTTACATTGCTGGAATTCTTATACGATAGTGATTAATTTGAATGTAATCATGCTATAGATTGGACTAGACAAAAATTTTAGTTATCATTTAGTACATTATTTTGAGTACATGTACAGTACAGCTTTGCCCTTAGGACAGTGTAGCGTGCCCAGAGAAACATTAGGTGCGAATTTTAAAATATGATGCGCCAGATTGACTCGTGCAAAATAGAAATGATTCACTTTAATTTAAAACATTGTCCTTAATTGTGGGCGTCGCTTTAAATCAATAATCTTAAATTGAATCACTTTAAATCGACAATCTACTGTATTGTTTGTAGATGGAAGTCTTGCCAGCAATGGATCCACTTGAGCACAGTGGGCCGCAAAATCCCCAGCCGTTTAGCGATGTCCTGGTTACAAAAGCCCTCTTCGTGGAGAGCGATGATGCGACCGTGTTGAATTAGAAGGTTGTCTTGATGGTTCATAACGATGAGTATTGAAGGCCGAAAGTGATTGTGTAATTCTTTGGGGTCACCATATCACCTCGGATTAGCGGTGATTGGCTGTCTCTTTAATCTATGATTGGCTCACGCTGACCTGAGTTGCCTCTGCCCCACAGCAAACCAGATAATAGAAAATCAAACAAATGATTTTACTTCATAATGGGAGAACACATCATTATTCTACTCTGTAAATTGTCTGTAGTGATTTGACTACCAGAGTAGGAATTGAGTGGTGAAGGCAGGGAAAGTAGGGGAATGGATGGGTAGTCGAGGGTTCCTCCTGCACCTTCGTCCAGGGTTGCCGTAGCGTCCAATGCATAATATAGAACTTTATTATCTAACATCTTTAAACAACAGCTTTGCATCACAAACTGCACATTTGATAATACAGGTTGACAACCCTTTATCCGAAATTCCGAAAACCGAAAGTTTTTTTGTGGAGCAATTTTTTTTTTTTTTAAACAGGGATTAGCCCACCCAGGCATAGATCACTGACCCACATCGGGGCCTGGGGGGCGAAAATGTAATAGTAATACTAATTATAATAATAATAATTATTCATAGTAAATAAAATTTTTAATTAAAAAATACACCAAAATAAAATAATAATGATAACAATAATAATAATAAAATATAATAATAAAATTTATAATAAATAAAAACAATAATACTGTATTAATAAAATAATAATAAAGAAATACAAGAATGAAAAAAGATAAAAAGTGAGAAACACGACCTAAACCTATGAATTTTATTATTATTATTATTATTATTATTATTATTATTATTATTATTATTATTATTATTATATGTTTGCCCCCTAGGCCCCAATGTGGATCAGTGACTTGTGCCCGGAGGGCTAATAAAATATAAATAAATAAATAAATAAAAAATAAATAAATAAATAAATAAAAAAATAAAAAAATAAAAAAAATAAAAAAAACACTTACCATTCTGAAAACCGAAAAATTCCGAAATCCGAAATGCCTCTGGCCCCAAGAATTTCAGATAAGGGATTGTCAACCTGTAATAATAATAATAACTTTTTGGCATTACGGTATTGCATTTTCACATCCCACATTCCTACCACTAATCTATTATCATATTCAAATAAGAAGCCTAATTATAAGATAATTTTCATCTATTACATTACTGTCGCAAATGTATAATAACGGAGATAGCATATCCAAAACTTTCTCTATTTTCTTCCATTAATCTTCTGCCATTATCGCCTACCTCACCTCCAACACTGTGTGTGTCTCCTTCATAAATCATCACGCGCATGCGTTCCCGTACACGTCACGCGGCCAATCAAAGGCGTTTTGGTTTTTTTGCATCCAATTAAAACGATTTTTTATTTAATTCACGCTATTTTTGACCCAATCAAATTTGATTTTTATTTTGGGTCTCATATTTTGAAATTCAAATTCATTTCCAACCATGGAAGTCTGCGATGGGCGTCACTTAAATTATATGAAGCAGATTGCGAGTTTTTGGGAAAAAAACTTAGAAACTATAGCATTTTTCGATCGCGTGGTGTTCTTCCAACCTCCGTAAAGTGTCCTAAGTGCAGGACTGAATGTAAATATCGCAAAGACCAACATACTATGTGGCGTTGTGTAAGAATCTCAGAATCCTACGACGAACAAGAACCCGGCCAATAAGGTAAGAAATAGGTGATTCCATCATATGGTGAGAGTCACTTAGGTTAGGTCTTGTTTTTGTTTTTCTAGTGTTTTTTGGTGTATTTTTTATTAGCTTAGCCATTTTTTTTTTTTGGAAAACGTCTCATGAAAAAAAATGATATAAAAAAGGCCAATTTCCGACGGAAATGAAGGTCATATTCGGTCTAAACACACACAAATACACTAGAAAAATATATTTTTGACTTTCTAACAGAGTGGGGTGCACTTATGCAAATTTACCAATTTTTTATCCATTCAACCTGTTTGGCACAATAAAACTTTGTGATTTGCTGATTTTATACCGGACTGCTGCCAACTGAACTACTTTTGTTTACATCAAGTTTGTATTACAATAAATATTTGTTGCCCACTTCCTGATTGTTAATTAATCCCTTTATTATGACGTCTTTGTATTTACTGTATTCCGACTCAGACAATTTTATTCAGCTGGGGAAGTTCCACCCCCTCTCATCTTATTGTAAATTTAGTATTTCATCTGGATAGTGTTAGACGATTACACTCAGATGAGCAAACCCCATCGGTATTGTCAAAGCATTATTCTGCAATGTAATCTCTCCCAAACGACCTACTGTACACTTTCCACCCCCCCCCCTCCACAGAAAGACACCTAGCTAGACACACCCCACCCTCTCGCTCACTGGTGAATGCTTCGAATTCTCACTTCAGAGTTCAGGGGTTCATACCTCAGGGAGAGAGAGAATTGGCAATACTAAGTAGTAAAGTCAGGTGTAGAGCCAACTGTACCTGGCTATTCACTACCCTGTTTGTCCATAATTGATATTTTAACACCCCTATTCGATATTCGCAAAACATACCATGCTTATTCGCAAATGAAAACTTATGATACCCTACACTAATATTTATAACTGGACGGGTTAGCTGCAGCTCTCATATTCTGATATACTGTACTTGTAAGACCCAATTCACACAAGCGTTTTTTTCTGCACGGTTTAGAAATTAATAAAGGTCAATGGCATAGAGAACACGTGGGAGACACTGACCCCATGCCTGTACCTATACATCCAAACCACGGTGAAAAAATACACTGAGTGTTCTAAAACTCTTCATATGACGAGCATGTTTTTTCCGCATGTCAGTTATGATGCATCTATGGTAGATGCTGGAAGTGCCTGTGGTTATTTTTGTCAGATGCAGGCAAACTGAAGCATAAATAAATACCTGTGTAAACACATGCCTTCTCCCGTACAGGACAAAAATGCACCTGTGAAGTAGACCTAAGTATGGCCTGATGTAATGAACATGTGTGCGTGTGTGTGTGCTGACTTGACAGGCCGCCAAGTTAGACGTCACCGTAGCTACATCACCTTGCCTCTCCTCTTACCAGGCGAAGTTGTGTTATTGTTATTTTTCAACACGTAATTTCGAGTAGATATACGTATCTTTATTAATTTTTTTTTACTGTTACATGCACACACAATTTTTCATACAGAATGTGCAAAAAAAAAAAGTAAATGATTATCTCAAGGTTAAAAACAAAAATATAATACACATTTCTTACGTCCACGGTAGTTAGTATGCGATCGTGAGAGGGGAAGGGGGGAGAGAGAAAGGGGAGTGTTGGTTGTGGTGGCGAGTGTTACTGATGATGGCGAGTGGTCGTGGTAGTGAGTGTCGGTGGTACAGTAATCTCTCGATAACTTGGCATTCGATATCTCGGAATTTCATATAACTCGGCATGGATAAGGTCTTGGAATTTATTATAAAATAACTCGGGAAATGCCGAGTTAATTTAATGATCTGGGAAAATCTCGGTATATTTGGCCACGTGGGTAACACTCGCCACACTGCACTCACGCTTGGTCAGTCTGGTGTTCGTTATTGTTTTGGTTGGGTGCGTGTTGGCTCATTCCACCCATTACATGGATGTGGGAAGGGAGGGTGCTGTAGCACCCCAATATTTTGGACACCAGAATTAATATTCAGCAATTCCTGGTAAGATTTGGTTCCTGCGGTACTGACCCAGTAACACCGAACAACCTCCCCCATTCATGTCAAGCCAGCCGCTGTATGCAGAACGTCTCTACAATTACGGTAAATCCAATGTCGTAGATTTTACTTAATTTACAGTGCAATTCAGTTTATCCAAATTACAACTACAGTATCTGAATCTTCCAGGTATCCCAACTTGTCCCCTTTGGTACAAACTCTAATTTAGTCCAACAATCCAAAAATAACTGAAGTCATTTATTCATGTGTCTTACACCTGCAGTACTACAACGGTTTTATATAAAAAAATTGCTGCGATAAACAATAAAATTAATACACAGCATATCATAAAATGCAATAACACATTTTATGTAAAAAAAATAGCGCCTTCCACACTCAAACCATCATCTAAGTGATGCCACGGTTCAGCCTGGCAGTCAACCAGCTGACTGAGATGTGTGTATGCCGTGACGTCACAAGGGAGGGAGGGAAGCGGGAATCAGCCACTCAGGACAGCTCACTGCGTGACCTTCACACACGTTCACCTCACACACCTATGCTCTTAATTTTTCGTATTTTATAGTTTTATATTATATTTTATTTATTTCTAAGCTACATTAGAGTATATTTTTACTCTTTTGCTCTGTAATAAAGAAAAGTTTTACTAGGGTGGACTATAATATCCTCAGTGATATACTGTACATAAGTTATGTGTTTATTTACATACAGTGATCCCTCGGTTAACGAACTGCCTTCCATAAGAATCTTCAATTCGGTTTACGAACAAAAATTCGGTTAACGCATTTTTTACGAACCGACCTCAACATGTTTTCGCTTGCACTGACCGGGCAACCAGCTTTAGTATCAGTCCGCCAATACATTAATCGGTTCTAGGGCTTAAATTCCTTACTATTTTAGTAAATATCAAGAAGTTTATACTATTCAATAATTTTAAAAGTTTAATATTAACTTTTTTAGTCATTTTAACAATTATTGAACATAATTGAAGGTAAAGAAACTAGTTTCTGGCGTGCCATCCAGCCTGTTAACACACCAGACAGGCGTTAGTCTCTCTCTGTTTTCAGTGGAGGTAACATCTTGCTTGAGACTCTCTTCAACTAAACGCTTTTTTCTGTGTTTCCAAGCAAATTATTGGTCATTTTGAAATATATTTTACATATTGACAATATATAATGCAGTGCAGTGTTGATTTAAAGAAAATAATCTTGAAATACACCAAGAGAACTAAAATTTTATGGATGAAATGGTGCCATGGGGTGACTTCTCTTCCACCCCAATGCCTTTCCTTCTTCCTTCTCCTCCACCCCCATTCTAATTATCATCATCATCCAGGAGCCATCTACATACACACCTCAAAGTAAGTGAACTTTTCTACCATTTTTGTTGAATTTAGGAAATTTTCGGTGAGCTGGAACCAATTACCCAAAAACCCATTGAAACAATGGTTTCGGTTAACGAACTTTTCGGTAAACGAACAACCTGCTGGAACGGATTGAGTTCGTTAACCGAGGGACCACTGTATTCAGATTTGAATTATACATGGAGAAAAGAATTATTTTTGTTAAAATTTATTCTTTATTTTGTATGTGACCAAATTACAGTAGTATACATAAGCGCCGCACTGTTTACTGTTTATGTAGCGTTTCCCCCCTATCACCTATCATTCCCCTGCATTACCAGATTGTGGGAGGAGGAAGTGGTGGTGGAGATCTCAGCCACTCCAGTCTCATAGTGAAACGGTTGCCAATTGGCAATGAGGTTTTCTTTTTCCTTTATTTTATTTATTAGTATAATTTTGACATATTCCTCACATTTACTGGTACTATAATATACACACGAAAAATATGTAGTGAAAGTTGCCAGCTGGGAATGCATCCCCCCTATATACATAAATTCTTTCGAAGAAAATTGCCCCGATATTCGCAATGACATTTAGGAACACATCCTCTGAAATAACCGGGCTATTCCCTTACACACCACCTTAAGAGACAGTTAAAGTGATAGTAGAACTCCCCAAGGCTTTGCAGTTCCTTGGTGTTGTCCGAGTTTTCCAGTGACTATAAGAATGAGAGGCACAGAAACTCTTAGCATAAGAAACCCCACTGGAGCCAGATATACATCAAAATACCAGTTGGTAAAAAAGAATACCAATCTTCAAATTCAGGAAAATCGACACTTGGAGAATAATGCACACCAAAACCTTTACCAAACGAACTAGTGAAATCTAGAAAATCCACATATCATAAATTTACAAACTTAGGTGAGGGAGTCTGAATAGGAGCCAGGGACAGCTGAAGGATAGTAAACTAATTCTTGCAAGGTCAAAAAAAAGAGTTATCAGTACAGTATCCTGTTGAACTGTATGACTTGCAACACAGAAGCAATTGAGGGGAATAGTGAAACTTGATACCATCTATTTCAATCCACAGAAGCCAGACAGTCATCCGGTTCACAAAAACTTTCTTTCAAGAAAATGCCAAGTTATGTATACTGTTAGTGTTAATTTCCACCTGCCAATAAGCTAACTGAAATTATTTTTAGAACTTAAAGTGAACAGTCTATATTATGTTAACTATACTGTACTAATAATGCAGGAACTGTGTGTGGCAGTGCAGTAATACTTCCACCATTGCTAAATATATAGGGATAATACACTTTGTTCTATGTAAGTAAACAAAGCTGTCAATATACTGAATGTTATTGATTGAAGGTCATGGCTGGACTGAAGCTCATATACTGGAAATCCAATATGGCAGATGATACAAAAATGAAAATTAGGTTGTGTAAACTACATTGGCACCAAGACTTATTCACATCTTAACCTTCAGGGGGAACTTTTGCTTCCAAAACCTCTTTTAAGGACTACCTAAGCAAGTGACAGAAGAGTTTTACTAATTGTTTGACTTGTACCAGCCATCAATGTTACAGGTGAACCTGGTCTGCAACCTGTGGAAATGACGGTTACAGAACATGAGATTGAAGGGTTATAAAACAATAAAATGTTGTACACATCATATAACACAGTACAAAATTATCAACTTTTGACATGAGGGTTATATTTAACAAAATCAATACACTGAACAACTTATTTCTGTAAAATATTAATTATATAATTTTTGTCCTGTTTTTGTTCATTTGTTATGGCATGAACCAGTCCTCGACTCTCTGCATTTTTGATAAGTGACAGCCAGTCCTGATTCCCTGAGAATGAAGAAAGGCTTGTCACAATGTAACAGCACTTCCTTGCCCTTGTGAGGGCAACATTTAAGCGTTGACGATGAGAGAGAAACCCGATGTTCGCAGTTGAGTTGGCGCGTACAAAAGATAGAATGATGATGTCACGCTCTTGGCCCTACGGAAACAGGTTAGATTTTGAAATACTTAATCTGGTATGTATATACAAAATGTGTGTGTGTGTGTGTGTGTGTGTGTGTGTGAATAATAAACAGGATCATTTTCAAAAACATGCTTATAGTATTCGGGTCACCATGAAAAGGTTTAGAAAAAAAGGGGAAACTGTCCAGCAATCACTGACTTACAAAAGAAGTGACCAAGAACTAGAAGGATTGTAGAGTACCACAAAACTTCAGAAAGTCAATAGAAGGTAAAATTTAATGCAATATACAGCTAATATTGATGATAAGAAGGTTTAATAAATAACAGCAGATTAATGGACCTTATGTATCTGGGAAACATGTTAAAGCAGTCTGGAAATGGAAGAGTATAAGTAAAAAAAAAAAAAAATTACAAGGATAGAGTTGGATATCCTCTACAAGACTGCCACTAACACCAAAACACACACAGTTTGATATTTTGTGTATCCCTACAAGCAAATCCCGAATATAGTGTAGCAAAGGTGTTATGCGCAGTTGTGTAGAACCAAAATGTAAAAAATCAGACAAACATAAATTGTAAAAAATATAAATAAAATAAAAGATCTGATACCCTGTAATTACACATTATCATAAATAAACCATATGTTAATAGTCTACTTGACATGTTATAATACAGAAATCAAAATGTTAAGTCTAACATACACTGGTTATCTTACAGAAACCAAAATGTTAATACAAACACACATCATTATACAAATAGCAAAAAAGGAATTAAACTCAAACTTACCTGAAAAGCATCAATTGTATTTATAACAATATTCATTCGACCAAAGAATTTTGCAAGTTCTCCCTCAAGGAGGATCTTTTGTCTTTGGTATGGAGTAATGATTCCGATTTTTTGTTTTCCAATTTGTGGCTCCAATGTCTCGATGATGCAGCGAACAAGTGCTGCCTCTTTTGGATTATACAATTCATGGTTCTGATCTCTTTGTTCTTGTGATGTCTAGCAGAGAAAAGGTAAAACAATACTGTATTAGGAATAAAAGGACAATTAATCCTGAAATCCAAATTTATGATCGATCCTAGACCAAGTGACTATTTATTTGCCCAAGAAGTCCTCAGGCTGATAACTTAGGGAAACACCAGACATTACCAGCTGGGACTAAATCATGAATTAGTTACACTTCCCATCATAACTAAGTCCCTAATATGCAATCTTAAAAAATGACCACCATTTAAGCTATAAGGTTAGGAGTCTTTAAGACTCATTATCATGAGTCTGTGTACTGCACCTGTCACTTGGCTCAATTATAATATTATGCTAAGTTTCAAACCTCAAATTTCCCTTCATATGAAGCATGCAAAAGTAAAGTGACAAAGTGACCCACCTCTGAAATTCCATTTTCTGTCATATCAAAGTGTCCCTGAGTTTCCATTGTGCAGCTTTGTCACTTTTCTTCCCAAAATCCACTTTGTGGGTATATAAATACACACAGTTGGTTTAAAATCCAGGCAAAACACCAGAAGTAAAGCAACAAAATCACACTCTATTCAGCCACTCAGCATCCTGCACATGGTCATGTGACTGTATGCTGCCAATTAGCAGCCACCCTTAGTACACCAATGAGTATAGTCTCTCCCCAACTTACGACAGGGTTAGGGACCCAAATCCAGGTCGCAAGTCAAAAATGCGAAAATAATACATAGAAATCTAAAATGGATGTCTATTTTCCTTCTCAGGACCACAAAATTCTCACTTTTAAGCTTGCCAGCCATTTTAAAGGGAATTACAAACAAAAATTTTGTCAGTACACAGCGCAATCACTATCGTCGGGACTTGAAAATACGCAATTTGAAAAAATTTTGGTACAACTGAGGCGGTCTTATGTCCGGGTGGTCGTAAGTCGAGTAGGTCGTAAGTCGAGGAGTAGCTGTATACTGTAGTGTTATGATTCTGTGAGTGTGTCCATGTGCATTTATTTTGTGTTTGTGATTGGGAATGTTGGGATTTTAATTTCATGAAATAAAATATCTACCGTATATACTCGTCTATAACCCCCCTCATTTATAGGTCGACCCTGATTTTTTGACCAAGAAATCGTTAATTTATGATATTCCTCGTTTATAGTTCGACCCACGTTTTTGAGGGTAATGGAACAACAAAACCTTCAGTAAAAACGCTCTACGTCCTATAAACTGAGACTCGCCGTGCCTGAAACACGAGTGCCGAAGGCAAATTGTTTACCATTTATTATTACGACACTTTACACTGAAACGCGGGTAGATTCAACAAAAATATTGTATATTTCCATTCAAGTATTTATTCAAGTCAATTAGGAGGGAATATTATTGTAATACAACAGTTTTTTAACTAAACCATTCGAAAAGAGATTACGGTAACATCTTTTGAACGAAAGAAAGCGAAAGTCATTATTTTCGTCACGATTTTATCCCACTTTCCACTGTAATACGTACGTAATTTCAGCAAAAATATTACATTTCCGTGAATGTATTATATCAAGCACAGTATGAATGGAATATCATTGTAATATAACAGAATTTTAACCGAAAACTATTAAAAAACGAGTAACATCTCAAGAACATCGGAAGCTTAGGTAAAGTCTTTTGTTTTCGTCATGTATTTTATCCTATTTTACACTGAAATACATCACGTTTCAGCAAAACTACTATTTATTTCCGAAAATATATTCATTCAGGCACAGTTAAGGTAAAATATACATGTGATGTAACAGTTTTTTAACTGAAAACGATTCGAAAAACACGTGTACCGTCTAGCTGACGCAACAGCTGGTGATGCGTCATGCATAGTTGTAAACAATAGGAGATTGAAGTAGATTACCGGGTATCATATTAGGTGTGAAATATCGAAAAGGTTTTTATTACCGGTATTTTTTGTAGATCAATGAGAACTGTGATACCGTATATGATATGATAAGTTAGCCTGTGCTAAGAACTTCAACATAGACTACTGAAAGCACGTTGTAAGGTAATTTAGCCTATTGTAAGTTGGTGAGCTTCATTTGCTAAAGGAACTGCACAACTTTTCATTACTAATTGGTACATATTTTACGTTTCCATTGTTTACTGGCAGTAAATGGTAAATATTTTTCATGTCTGAAGCTAAAAGTTGCTCCTCGCCCTTCCCATCATGCACGGGTTCAACCTAACAAAACTATTACGCATGTATAGGACAACCCCCAATTTTTTGCCTAAAAATTTGGTCTTAAAAACTCGAACTATACACGAGTATATACGGTATTCAATAAGTGATATCTCCGTTAGCCGGAACAATTGATGCAGAGCACTTCTGGGAATGAGAGATTTCCGGGTAGCGAGACGACTCTCAAAGCCGGAAAAACATCTCTCATCCCCGAAATATTACGGGTAACAGAAAAATGTTCACGGAAGTTCCAGAAATTGCCCTTTACATCATCTCTCAAACCTGAAAAACTCTCCCATCCCCGGAATGTTCCGAAAAATGTGCACCTCAGAAAATCGTTCCCAAAGCTGTAATTTTCCGGAAAATTCCGGCTTTGGGAACGATTTTCCAAGAAAATTTCAATTCAGGCTATTGGAGATATTATTGTACATAATAATACATATTTTATACCAAACCTGGGTACAGTCAGACCATAAATTACTTTTACCCCTGAGTACGATAGATTTCAACATGAACACTAGCTCTCGTCGTCTCAATAGGGTTGATACAGTAAGTTTGATTGCAACGTCATTTCCCTTATCTTTTTCTTTTTTGATATTTGAATCATACTGTATTTTGAAACATATACTAATGAGTTAAACTCTAAATACGGCAAATTCCACTTTTAAAAGTTAGCAAACAATTATTTTTTAATATGTTAATTTTTTTTTTAAATTATCAGAAGTAAAGTTTGTCATTGCAATAAATTTTGTTTTGCATGTGAACAATAAGTCGTTGACATAAACTCCTGTCATGACCTTGCCACTCTCACTATGAGATGAGGCTTCTTTAACAACCAGAGCAGCTGTAATTACTCCCCACAATCTTGGCCTCAGCAATTGTGAAATTGTTGGGAGGGTGGGAGTGTCTAAGCCCACGGTAGCTCTGTGGATTAGGCGTTATGAAGACACTAGTGCCACTGATGACAAGCCAACTTGATCGAGGCTGGAGGAGCTTACAGGGAAATATGAGTTAAATATAATGGATGTTTGAATATTTATTATGGTTCTATCCAAGAAATGACTGAAGATCTACCAAAAGAAAATAGAATTCTATTTTGTTTCTTTGATTTTTCATTTTTAACCATTAAATCCCGGGTGACGTCCCTCTTCGTCCACTACTGTATAGTGACCCCGGGTGACGTCCCTCTACGTCCACTATAATGACCCCGGGTGATGTACCTCTGCGTCCTTAATTTTCGCGGCACAGTTTGAATGTCCAGACGGGACGAAGTTCCTTGTGCTGTATAGGATATATATTTAATTGGTAACTCAACTCCAGCGTAATCCTTGTCTCAAGTCTCGTGGTCCAGTTACTTGCCAGCTATCGTGATGGATGCACATCCTTTGACTTCTCGTGACCTGCCACACTCCTCCACACCCAAGCGAAGGCATTTGTTCAACAGTGGTGCTACATATTTGTCAAGAGTTGCTTGATTTGATACAGCATCGGGTGATGAAGATAGTGATGGGGAGGAATTGATTGATTGACTGGGTAAAATATTTGGTGTCGCAGCCTGTGGCCATTTGACGCCAAAATGAAACTTAAAACTTAAAACTATAATATAAATAAAATAAAATTCTATTAAATTTAAATATCAAAATTAAAATAATATAAGATCCTATATTTACTTAAAATTACACGTGGTTAAGTACCTTTATTCCAATTAAAAATGTAAAAAGTCCACCATTAGGTGCTGAACTTCTCTTGCTGAGCACCTTTGAGATGGAGAAGGATCCATCCTTCTGCTGGCACTTGGCCGGAAAATGACTCAAGTCCCCATGACTGGGACAATCTACCAGTAAGTACTGTATCTCACAGTTAGTGGAACCAGACAGTCATCACAATAGGGGTGTAGTCCTCTGGCCATAAGGAAACTGTGGGTGAGGTGAGTGTGTCCAACATGTAGACAGGTAAGGGCAGTCTCATAGCGGTGGGGCATCCAAGGATATTCCCACAGACAGATCTTTTTAGTAATCTCACAAATTGTTGGGAATGGAAAAATTGTCCCGTTGTAGCTGCCAGGAGGTCTGGATGGCTGACCTGACTGCAGGGAAGAAATCCCTGTGAGAGAGGGAGTAACGAAAGACAGCAAACTTGGCCACCTCGTCAGACCTCTCATTACCTTGTATGCACACATGGGCAGGAACCCAACAGAAATCCACATTTTCCCCCTGCCGACAGAGGACCACTAGTCAGTTAAAAACAAAAAAAAAAGAGAGGGGGAGGGTGTGATTAAAAGAATCCAGAGAAGACTGTGCTGCTCTTGAATCACTAAAAATAGTAAAACTCCCAGCCTTATGCATGCTGATTAAATCTGTCTTTGACACTGGTGTACCAGGAGGAAGGCATAGTCAGCAGACAGTGTATACCCTTCTTAGATGGAGGCAAACAGCCACTGCCTGTAGGGGCGAATGAAGCTGCATAGTGGTGAATGAAACATTCATGGAGGTGGAGACAAAGATGGTGATGCCTCCATTATGATCACCATCTCCTATTGGGACAGAATACAGTAATGTCTATATTAGCCGGAATCCCTCTTAACTGGAACTCTCCAATAGCCGGAATTGAAATTTTCTGAGGGACACATTTTCTGTAAAATTCCGAGAAATTTTTTTCCAGTATCTGGAAAATTCCGAGGATGGGGACATTTTTCCAGGTTCGAGAGATGATGTAATGCGCAATTTCTGGAACTCCCGAGAAAATTTTTACGTTACCCCCAAAAATCCAGGGGCCTGTTAATATCCAGTGTCACCAGCCCAGACCTATCAAAAATCTTTAGAACCACAGGTCCTGTGGTTGACTGGCTCCTGCTGTTGATGGCATTTTGGCAGGAACATTTGTAGAGTCCTCCAACTATATATCAGTCGGTGACTCTGAGGAGGGAGTGTTGACAGGAGCCAACACCCTATTAGCCCTCAAGGATCCCATTGATGATCCGGTGGGCTGAACCTTTGGAAGGAGTGGGCTTTTGAGATTCATTTATCTGAGATGCAGATAGTACAATAACTAATGATGTGGATCTCTAGAGATTAACATAACTCGATGGACTAGATATCTTTAGGCTTGATGTTTTGGGTCTGTATTATATAGGTTTTATTGTGGATGCATGATTATTTTTATTCTGCTTCTGGTTATTGGAGGTTGTCTGAGACACTACATCAGCAAATGTAGAGCCAGTGTGAAAAGTGGTTGAGACTCTCTTTTGCCTCTTTAAAGGAAATGCACTCCTTAGCCCATAGGGTCAACACTTCCTTTTGAAAGAGGAAGGCTTTGCATTATTTTAAATGTTGATGCATGTCCCTCTCCACAATTAATACATGATGAACAGCTTGTACACTCTTCATCTTTATGAACATCAAGCCCACATGAACCACATACAGCAGGTAGACCTAGTTTAAGTCTACAACAGTTCATGGACACATGTTCAAACCTTTGGCAAGAAAAACATCTTCTTGGCATGGGCACGTCCGGCCTAATCTTTAGTCTCTACCAAGATGTCATCGGGTTCTCCGCAAGAGTCAATCGATTGAATGTGATGATCAGAGAGGATGTACATGTTAAAATTCCATTGACCTTTTTCTTGATTCCCTCTACCTATATTACCTCTTGATCAACACACTCCTGCCGAAAGGTTTCTCCCGAGTATCAGAGTAGCTGAGTACTATACGCCACACCTCTGGTCTGGTTCATGCCGCTGTGTGGGGAGTAAGACACTGTAGCTCCAGCAATGCATTTAAGAGTATTAGCTTATTACTCATCTCCAATGATGACATCTCCTCCAACAGGCCCCCATCTGCTTGGGGCACAACTTTTGGTGCAGAACCACTACAGTACTTGTACAATTTCTCAGTATGTCTGAAAAATATTCTGGTCTTTTAGAATAATCTCATGTGATGATAAGATTAAATATTTATGAGTCAGGTTCAAAGACACCAGGTAGGGTCTCTCTCATGACAGCAGTCTGCCGAGAAGGACGTCCCCGATGCTGACGAGAATGTCGGCCACTGCCAGGCACAAAACCCTCCAGAGTGGCAACTAAAGAAGGCATCCCAGGAGATTGGTCCATTGACGAGCCGGGGTCGTTAAGGTTGGAGTCAGGCCAGGAATTTAAGGGCATGAATGCCATAAAAATTATTACTAGTTTTTCACCTCCTTACTCCACCTACCCACTATGGAGCCCTGCAAGGGGAGGCCACACAATAGCTCCAGGGGTAGTGGGGAGGCATACACAGACTATCCACTAAGTTTGATGACACCGACGGGATCAAATGGGGTGTCGACTTTGTGACACCTGCTTGACCCTAGCTAAATGACTGGCCCAGAGGCCAGACATAATGACCAGCTCATTGAATTGATCGGGCCACAAGTCAAGCCTCCCAACTTACTAGAATAAGGGACCAAATAGCTGTATTGTTAGCCACAGGGTGTAGAGTGCAACATCACTCAACCTCCAGAATTCCTGTCTCCAAGCCTTACGGGTTACCACGTAAGGCAAACACATGGGAGAGCTACTCTCCAGCCCTTGCGACTGGGCCGGAGGAAAGATGCTACTAGCCAGCTGTCAACAAGGCTAGCAGCTCAAGAGAACCATTAAGGAATGGGGGACCAGCCCCTCCCTGGTGTGGCTTATCAGATCAATAGGACCTAAAGCCCCCCACACTACTTCAAGACAGTTCCCACTAGGGGAGGAAACAGACCCAGATGATGTCGAGTTTGTTGAGGCAGCCAGTGGTGAGGACAGTGATACAGACAATGGCATTCATTCCCCCTTTCCACCCCGCTAGCCACCCCCTCAGCGAGGTCGTGGCAGCCATGAACATAGGAGACCACATGCACACAAGCCACAACAGTACGCTTGGAGTGAACTGCACTAATTTTATGACTGAAATACCACATTTGACCAGAACATAAGGACTAAGTGAACCAAAAAGTACTGGAAACTGCCTGGCAACTAAAGAAGGGCTCCTGAAACAAAATACTTATTTATTTAAACAATCACCAAGAAGTTTCTATTTGTTGTTTAATAATGCGACTGAGTTAAAATTAGAAAACACCAACAATAACTGATGTATGAATTCCTCAAATTAATAATTTAACAGGGATATGCTATCACTTGTTTACATTAGATTTGTATTCTTCAATTTACAGTAAACCTAAAAATTTAAGGATTACAAGGAAAAAAATTGCATTATGACAAATGACAAAAAAAGATGTCACTGGTCACTGCCCCACATATTCACCATACTGTACTGTATAAGGAAAGCAGGGCTACCAATGTGAAGCCAGATGCGAGAGCATTGTACGGTATTTTTCACCAGGGTGTCATATTGTTTGACACCGAAGGGGTAAAAGAAATTTATGGTCTGACTGACTGTACATCCTGTCAAATATAAAATTTATGAAGTCTATACCTGTATATTTACAAATTATAGCAAAAATACACATATTCCACAATGTGTATTAAATTTCCTTTTCAGAGATACCAACTCCATGTAAATACCCGGTAGCTAATTTGAACCAAAATTATGGTGATTTCAAGGTTAATAACTTCAACTATATTTTTCTCAAAACCTATATTTAAACATCTTTGCCACTTTATTTCTAAGACAGCTTGTATAACCTCTGTCAATTATATCTTCCTACTTTAAATGCCTTCGGTCTTCAACATGGGAACACCCCAGAAAATAATTGACATTATTGGTGTACTTTGCATTTAAAGAGGAATTTATCCAAAGCCCAATATTTATTTTATTTTTAATTTTAACCCCTTGGGTATAAGTATTCTTTCTGCGCAAATAATCATCTGGCGTTAACTAAATAAAATAGTAAAAGCAACATCCAGCACAGTAGCTAAGGGGTTAATGACAATACAGTATCCCCATCAAAGCAGAACTCTTTCTTTTGGAACTGTAATCCATTTGCTGAAACTTGTGATCATCAATAGTGTGGGAGATAATCAGTTGCTGCTTGTTGGTGACATTGTTTAAGTTGGTAGTACAGAAGACAAGTTACAAGGGAGTTGAGAAATATGTGTACAGGTATACCTCGATAACCGGCGCATGTGCAGACTGCGAAAAATCAATGGACAGGGAATCAACGGTTTTCGAAACAATAAAACCCCTAAGAATATAAAAAATTTGGGAAGTTAAAGACCAGCCATCCCCCAAAAAACTCCCATCTACCCACGATATATCTCTGTCACTCAGACTGTCAAGCAAGAAAAAAGAGCAGACATGTAAAGCAAGCATAATAAGCACAAATTAGGGAATGTAAGCACAAATTAAGACTATGTAATGTATTCACCAGTGTTAAAGCGTTGAGTCCACGTTGAGATATCATTCCTCCTCTCAGCCAGCACCTCTGGCTGAAGGGGTAGCTGATGCTTTGGCCATTGTTTCTGCCATTAAGAGTTTTAAAAGATATTCCCACACATTTCAAAAACAATAATGGGCTAGTAGAAATTTCTGTGGGTTAATGGATTTTTTTTAGATTCATTAGGCCTGCCATCACAGGCACGCCCTCACTATGCTGAAGTCGTCCCATGCCCATAAACCTGTTCTATGCAGTTACTGGAGAAATACAGCAATCTGTATACATAATAAATGGTTTCTCTCATAATGAATTTTTTTGTTAGGTGACTACCTGTATGTTGTGGGAGGCAGGAGAGAGAGAAGATAAAGTGAGACGTCACCTTCGATACAACGTATCCTTTTATTCACAGCAAAATACAAATTATATACACCCACCTCTCGTTTTACGGGGGGATTCGTTCTTGAAAACCACCGCTTAATTAAAAAATGCGTAAATTAAACATAATTTTCCCATAAGAATGCATGTAAATGGTACAGGTTAGGGGAACCATCATATCCGGCACAGGGTACGAATAGTGCTCTTACTTGAATAAAATAAATAAATATTGAATTGATAACCGTGGTAACATTCTGAAATGTTCTTATTACCACCATGCTATTGTACTATTCCAGATGATACTAAATGTTACATAATACTTCCATGAGATAAATGTATAGTATATATCAGGTGCCTACAGGAGAGCTCAGGCTCACAACTGGCTCAGCCATGTTAATATTGTTATTATTACCCGGTATCCACTCTGTGTTTTCTGGCTAAATAAACTGTTTCAATTCAATTCAATTCAATTTAATCACGCGGCCAACCTCCGACACATGCTCTTCTCTCTGAAGGCAGGTAATCACATTTAATTTCATGTCCACTGCAAATGTTTTTCATGCCTTTTTAGCTTTAGGCATCCCAGAGGAGGCAGATGAATGTTTTCCAGACATGCTCAAGGGGAAAACAAGTGTTTAACACTAAAAAGGTACGTGATAAACACACAATGCAAATGAAAGCACAGAGAAAAAGTAGTGCTGGTGTGAACTGAGAAAGCGATACGCAGGAAGCTTGCTGGACGTCATCACAGTTGTTGTACAGAATACTTCATTATCATCATTATCTTCATCATTAGTAGTAATAATCTTTATTATTACATTTTTATAATAATTATTATTATTAATAATAATATCAAAATCGTTGAAGTTGATATGACTGCGACTTTATAGTAATAACTTACAAGCACCTCACGAGGCATCACACGCGACTCCACTGCCAGGCGAATACGCGCGGCAAATTTAAACTGCCTTGAGCTTGTTATTTCAAAAATAGGTGCGCGTAAATTAGCTTTATGTATAAATTGAACAATCGTGTTATTCCAAAAATGCTTATATCAAACACGAGTTACCTGTACAGTGTACAGTAGAACGTCGATATAACACAAGACAGATTCCAAGAGAGGTCGCTTTAAACCGAATTCGCACTAAATCGAAGTGTTGTTTCAATGGAATAATTTAGTTTGGTACTTGAGAGAAACACAAAATACTAAAAAGACTGAGTCAACCCAGATGCACCTCAGCCCATCTCCTAGAATAAACAAACATTGTTTTTTGTAGTTTTATGTTGAAACAAACACGCATAAATCAACATAGCTAAAATTATGGGACGTGAAATGGTCTGTTTATTAGCGATGGGAAGATGGGGGGGTGAGGTGATATGTTTGACAGTTGATGCCAAGGTCTAGTGCTTATTTATTTATCTATCCTTAAGAGTGACTAAGTTTTTCTCTTATAAAATGTCACTGACCTGACATGGGAGAATATAATTAACATTGCTGGAATTCTTATAAGATAGTGATTAGTTTGAATATACCTGTATACATGCTATAGTTTGCATTACACATACACATTTTAGTTTTAATTAATTTTATTACAAAGGGATAAATTTTTTCTCGTGCAAAATATATGATGTTTATATTCAAATTATTCGCTGTCTTGCAAGGATTCTAGCAATGCAAATTATAGTCTCCTAACTTTAGTCTGTGATATTATATAAGATATAACCACCAAACCCTGGCTGGGATGGGGGGAGAGAGAGGGAAGGAAGAAGGGGAGGTGAAATCTGATTAGACTACACTATCCCATTAAAGACAATATATACTGTACAGTACAGGGGTCCCTGGATTAAGAACAGGTTCCGTTCCTGAGGACGTTCATAAGTCGGATTTGTACGTAAGTCGGAACACATGCTATAATTGCTATATGCATACCGTACTTACAAAACAATTTTTAAAATCCCACTTTAATGACTATATCATAGCTTAAGTCCTTATATACATCTAAAATTGCTTAATTTAAGATAAAAGAAGAAATAATGACAAAATATAGTATACAGTGATCCCTCAGGTTAACGAACGCCTCGGTTAACGAATTAACTTCCATAAGATTCTTCACTTCGGTTTACGAAAAAATTTCGGTTAATGAATTCCTTACGAATTTTTCCCAACATGTTGTCGCTTGCTTTCGGCTGCTCACCAGCTGTAGTATTAGTCCGCCAATACAGTAATCGGTTCTAGGGCTTAAATTCGTTACCTTTTGAGTAAATATCAAGAGGGTTGTACTATTAAAAAAAATTCCAAGTCTTACATTAAAGTTTTTAGTAATTTTAACAATTATTTAACATAATTGAAGTACAGGGAACTAGTTTTTTGGCATGCCAAACAGCCACTTGACTCACCCAAAATGGCGTCAGTGTGTGTCCCTGTTCAGTGGAGGAAGCATCTTGCTTGAGACTCTCTTGAACATAAACTATTTTTACATTTTTACAGTACAATTATTGGTCATTCTGAAGTTTATTTTACATATTGACAATATATAATGCAGTGCAGTGTTGATTTAAAGAAAATAATCTTGAATTACACCAAGTGAACTAAAATTTTATGGGTGAAATGGCGACATGAAGCATGGGGTGTCTTCTCTTCCACCCCAATGCCTTCTCTTCTCCCTTCTCCTCCACCCCCACTTCTAATTCCCATCATCATCATCATCAACCAGGAGTCTTCTACACGCACACCTCAAAGTAAGTGTACTTTACTGCATTTATTTTTAGTTTGTATGTAATTTTCGGTGAGCTGGAACCAATTACCCAAAATCCCATTGAAACAATGGTTTCGGTTAACGAATGACCTTCTGGAACGAATTGTGTTTGTTAACCGAGGGACCACTGTAAATTAAATTAAAAAAAGAAGTCATCAGGTAAATAAAATACTGTAAATTTCAAGTTTAACCCCATTCGTATCAGCGAGAGTTTGTAAGTCGGGGACCTCCTGTACTCTACTTTAAATGCTAGACATCATTTATGAGTTAAACAGAAGAGGAAGTATTGCTGGGGCAATTAAACATGATTGCATAACACACAAAGTCGAAGAGAAAAGAAAGAAGAAAATAGAAAAGAAAGAAGATTAGAGAAGAGAAAAAAGATAGGAGAAAAGAAAGTACCCCGTAGAGAAGAGAAGAAGATTAGAGAAGAGAAGAGAGTGATACAAACAACATATACACTCTAGTCTTGATAATTCACGAAATACAAATTTGTGTGCTCATGGCAAGAATTCACACGAAGCCATCGCACAAACTCAAAAGCACTCTGCTGCTCCTCTTCCAATTGTCGGATCAACGGGGTTAGTCGGCAAAACTTGCAAAGTATTTCCCTAAAATATAATCATCGGTTATGCGAAGCGACGGTTCAGGGGACATTGGTTTACGGGGTATACCTGTACTGGGAGAAATACAGTACTGTACTAAATGCAAACAAGAGTACAGTGATACTGATAAAGACACAAGGGAGACTGGGAGAATATTAGCTTGAAAGGAAATTAAACTGGGAAGTGAGGTGTTTCAGATACTGTACTGTATCTGAGTGTGGGTAAATTGTCAAATGGAACAATGAGTGAGAAACCACTGAGCAGGAAAGGGAAAGAAAGTGACAGGTTCTATGAGAAATAAATGGAGAAAGAGATCTGTTTCAAAGGAGGCAAAGTTAGGAGTGTACTGTGGACTCATTGAACCAACATCATTGTATATGAGTGAAACATGGACTGAATGTAAGAAGAAAGATTGGGGTTTCCTAAGGTGGAAAGGACATGGAAAATGGGAAGCAAAAGATTGCATAATTCTGAGATGGATGATAGGAAAGGAAAACCAAGGATGAGGTGAAGGGTGCATTAAAAGTAAATGAGATGGACATCCAGGAGGCAGCTCTGTGTATGAGATTAACCAAAGAACATGATAACAAGTGGCTTTTGGGGATGTAAATACTGGTGATGGATGATGCTTGGTTGTATGAGATAATAGTGATGGACCAGGTAGATGTAAGAGTGAAAGAATAACAGCTAATAAAGGAAGTGAGTGTTAACTCTTGATTACAGCTACCTTATAAATTATTACAGCAGGAAAAAAGTTTAAAGGAATTAGTTATATGGAAGGGTGTAAGGCGTAATCTCAGGTGTCAAATTTTTGGTACAGAGAAAGATACTTTAAAAATAACAACCATTCATATTATGAGCAAAACCACAACTGTTCAAGAATAAGTTTTCCTTACAAAAATACCTTACTTTTACTAACCTTCAAATCAAATACCACATATGGCTTGAGGTCGCTGGTACGCTCCTGAATGATGTCAGCACTAGTGGTGAGCCTTCCCGAGTAGAAGTGAAGAGATGGCCACATAGCAATCTCTGGATGCATTCGATATTGTATACTTAGAGTGTGTACACAACTGTCCAATTGAAGTTCAATAACAAAGCGATGATACAACCGTTCAAACAATGACTGCTTGAGATTCTTGACCTGAGCCAGGCGAGATAATACTGTAGCTGGGAGCTGCCGATGATCTCCAACCAGAACCAGTTTACGGACTCCAAGTAGAAGTGGTAGCCACGTTTCTGTTTCCTTGCACTGTCCTGCTTCATCAATGATACAGCAAGTAAAATTATTTGGCTTTTTACAAAACACATCAGACATAATTCCAGATAAACAACCTCCAAGAGTAGTTGTTATGACTTCTGCATTGAGAAGAATTTTTTGCTGCCACTTCTGTTGCAGCTGATGCTTTTCTTGTGCAGTTGGCTGTGTATGAAAACTTCTCTCAAAATCAGTTCTAGATCGAACTAACTCAGTGAGGCGAATTTCCATCTGTCTGATTTCCTCTTTGCTTCTGTTTCCCTTCATGG
This sequence comes from Homarus americanus, assembly GCF_018991925.1. NCBI lineage: Eukaryota > Metazoa > Arthropoda > Malacostraca > Decapoda > Nephropidae > Homarus > Homarus americanus. The sequence goes on from NW_024715291.1 coordinate 548,453, forward strand.
CATTTTGGAGACTGGTGGCAGCCTCTTCCACAATGGCCTTCCTCCTCTCCCATTCTTGCTTGGTGGAAGGATTTTGGGGAGTTGAAAGTTCAACTTTGATTTGTTTTTCCACAAAGGAATCTAAAGTGCAATTTTTAATTTCTGGGTTGATAACCTCCCTGGAACAAACTCTTACAACACGTAAACATATGCCAATCTCCCGTAGCCTGATAAGCCTCAAAGTCAGCTCATCAACAGCCGCATTAGATGGGGCGCACAACAAAATACGGCAAACGGGCAGCCCGTTTTCACAACACAACTGAACCATTTGGGCAATAAGTCCTACGATGGTGCGTGTTTTACCTGTGCCTGGCGGCCCATGTATCAAGCTCATCTTTGGAATGTGGTAATTGGAAACACATTTATTACTTACTTCCACAACTGCCTTCTTCTGTACATCATTAAGATGAAGTCCATTAACCAGATACTGGTCGAACATACGATCACCCATGAACACATCTTTGCTTGGTTGAAGGATATCTTCACAAAGTGGAGACAGAGGTAGTTTACACAAGCCTTCCCACATACGAGTGCTTGGCCGAATGTAAGAAACATTACTGATCATAATAAGTTTTCCATTTGTAGCTTTCTGTATAACATCCTTGGTAACCCTCACCCCCATCATAAGACACACTTCACCATTTGGACACGCTTGCTGCAGTTCTTTTGTTACCATGACTTTCCGGTGTTTCATAAAATGGTCCACATGACCAAAGATGTGGATCTTTTTGGCCCCCTCTTGGATCCTGAGAGAAATGAGACTCCCCTGTCTGGGATGTTGACCTTTAAAGCTCTGATCTTGAGTGATTAATGTAAACATCTTGAGTTTCCAAAACTTTAGAGAGCCTGTTCCAATTTCAATAAAGTCTGGATGAAAAACATCAATTTGTGTGGGAAGCCACACATTGGACTGCTTGTACTTTAGCCAATCTTGATAAACACTCTCCCAAATCTCTAAATACATAAGATTGCTGAATATTTCCTTGTAATCACTGTAGGAGTTATAAAGTATCAGGGTTGGGTAGTTGGTGTTTAGAGCTACTGGTGGTGGACGTAGTGCACTACCTTTCCCACTTGTTTCTTGTTTCACCTGTCCAGCTCGGTAAACCTCCAGCCAGTCATAATTCCATCTACAGATATGATGTATGAATTGGTCCATATAGTTTGAAGAAATGTGATACTTTTGCAACACAACTTCCATGGGCAACACTTCTCGTGCTTTCACTTCGAGAGCCCCAGTCCTCTCATGGTTTTTACGAGGCGATATATGTAATGTGTCTACAAGATCCTCCAACCTTGTAGGAAAATGCACTTTTTTCTTCTGTGTACTACCACTTATTGCAATAAATTTTAAAATACCTTTTTGTTCTTTTTCACTCTTATTAACAATTTGCTCTTTAAGTACTGGTGGCTGCAGCAACAATGTGGTATCCCCGTCAATATTTTCAGTACCAACACGCATTTCTGGTTCCACCCTTGGAGGTGGATTGGTATCCAGCTCTCCTGCACTAGGCTTAACTAACACAAGAGAACTGCCTACTGAGGTGCTGGGTGCACTAACACTACCAGACAATGATTTAATCATTTTGTCAACAGTCTTATCACAGTTTTTGGGGATTTTGAAAGACAGTTTTTGGGGCTTTGGTGTTGGCACTGCAAGAGCTGTAAAAAGATCTACATCAATTAGCCTCTCGGAGCGAGTTTTTTTAGTAACCTTGGCTGCCACCTTCGGTCGAGGCTTTTCTTGGTTCCCGGAATCTTTTCGTTCGGTTTTCTTCTGGATGGAAATATTTTCACCAGCACGTGGCCGATCAGTTACCAAGTGAGATTTCTTTTGGTGTGCTTCCCTTTTCTTTTGGTGTGCTTCTTTTTGCTTCTCTTCAACTTTTTTCTCTTTGTTTTCAACTTTTATTTTGGGAACAAGATGATGTTTTTCCCTAGGTTTATGTTCCACTGTTGCTTTATAGGAAACAAGATTAAATTTAGAAGTTAAATTAGCCCTTAAAGCAGAACCTTTCTTGCATTTCTGTTTCTGAGGTGGAGTAATCACTCTTTTCCAGCTAGAGTCCTTCCTAGATTTTCTTTCCCTTGAAATCCTTTCACCTCTAACCCCAGTTTCATCCCTCCTATCAGCAGTGCTCAATAAATTATCCTCATTGTATCGATAGTGTTTTCCATAAAATTCTTGGCAGCTTTTCCCTCTTCTCCTGAGGTTGTCACTTTTTGTACGTGTAGGTGGCAATTTAGGGTCTGTTAGTTGGCTTCTTCGTTTGTTTGTATTTCTTAGTTTTTCAATAACAGTATCAAGGTTCTTGGAGCTACCTGAAAGTGTAACATCACTTTTAGATGCACCATGTATCTTACTGTTGTCAAGATCATCATCAAAAAATTGCTGTGAAAGTTCTGGCCACCATTCACCAATACTTTCATCATTGTCTTCAGTCATTTCATTTAATCCACTGGGGCCTGGTAAAGGTTCAGGAAGTGCTGGGCCTTTAGCAGATTCAACAGGCTGATTAACAAAGTCATCGTCATCATCAAAGAAGGACTGAGACAGAATAGGGAACCATTGGTCATCAGTCACAGCCTCCTCTGGTGTACTATTTGTTGAGATGCCTGAAGCATTCTGTCTTAATTTCTGTTCTTCATCTTCTCTAAACAGTTCATCAATATCCAAGTCAGGGCTTCGAGGTAAGGGACCAAAAGAGATGTCATTCTGTGATGGAGATTCCTCTTCGTCACTTGACACCCAGATAGTTTCATCCACTTGTGAATACATGAAAATGACACCATCATTATCGCCATCTTCATCCACTGCATTAAGATTTTGGTCAAACTCTTTCTTTATAAGCACACCATCCTCCTCACCTTTCTCTTTCTTTATAAGCACACCATCCTCCTCACCTTTCTCTTTCTTTATTTTAATATCCTTCACCTGCGCTTCCTCTGTTTTTTCTTGTTTTATTGCAACATTTAGAAGCAGTTTGGATTTGTCAAAGACATTAGGGCAGGTCGCATCCGATACAGCATCTTGCTCACCACGTGTCCTCAATACTGTTGGTTCAGATTCACTAATTTTTGTCTTTCTAGACACAGAAGGCATAGACAAATTTTCAGATATATTATCAATACCGGTACCTGTACTAGTACAACTCAATACAGAATGACTTTTACTGTAGCCCTTATCACTCGGAGGATCATTTTTCTCAGTTCCCATTGTTGAAGGATTCTTCTTTTCTGGGATGTCTCTCGTTGAACACAGAGTTTGCTTCTTATACTTATGCACATCTTTGTCCTGTTTAGTGTCAGAACTGTCATATGAGTCCGATTGTCTGTGTTTTCTTCCAGTTATATGTTTCTTACTGTCTGTTACATCCTCTTTGTCTTTTCCTTGACTTCCTTTTACTAAGTTTATAGATTTATTTTCTTTATGTTTTTTTAATTCTTTACACTCTGAAGAACCTGACAACAAAGGTGAACAAGATAAAATCTTCTTTGGTACAGAAAAAATATCTATGTCAGGCAATTCATCATCGTCGTCATCATGTGTGAGGTAAGACTTTTGTACTGGGGTGTTTACACATGTTTCATTAAAGTGGGAGCTTGTCTGTGACAATGGACAGTTAACAGTTAAGTTAGGTGATTTAATAACCATGCTAGTTTTAACTGTATCCACATCATATATGCCAGGATAAGGTACTCTTTCCACAGCAACAACACATTTTCTATATAGGCAGTCTTCTAAAAGTGACGGAAAGACAACTGGTTCACGTGAGGACAGAGTTTTGGAATTAATGTCTGCCTCATTACTGGAATTACTGTCAGAGTCAATGACTAAACTTCTCCTTTTCTTAGTTTTCCTGTGCTGCAACAGTAACTCAGAATCACAAGTACTGATTAAATCAACCACTTGCACATCACTCTCTGACTTTATTGACTTACTATGATGACCTTTATTTGAATCAATATCACAAAAATCAACATATATTTCCTCATGAATACTTCTCTTCCTCTTTCCAGAGAAATCTTTCTTTTCCACAGAAAAAGAATCAGAACTGGAATCAGAGTTAATGACTAAACTTCTTTTCTTAGTTTTCCTGTGCTGCAACAGTAACTCAGAATCGCAAGTACTGCCCAAGTCAACCACTTGCACATCACTCTCTGACTTTATTGACTCACTATGCTGACCTTTATTTGAATCATCATCAACATTTATTTCCTCATGAATAGTTATATTCCTCTTGCCAGAGAAATTTTGATTTTCCACCGAAGAAGAATCCTCTTTGGAATCACAAATGAACACAATATCATCTACATTTTCATACTTCACATGTTTATCTTTATTATGTATCCAATTTTCAATGTTATCATCACTAGCATTATCACTCTCTTCAGTGTGTTCTGGGTCTGTCTGAGTAAGGTCAATACTACAAGGTGAAACTAAACCATCAGCTGGATTACAGCTTTCTTTTGATCTTGTGTCCACATTTGAAAACTGTTGAGAGCCAAGTGGGAGAGCTGCTAAATTTCTGTTAGTTTGTTTGTTATTATCCTCTATGATGTAATGTTTGTTATCTTTCCTGGTAAATACAGGACTCTTGTTGAAAAGATCCCTTTGTTTCTCCTGGGTTACTACTGCTTGCTGTTCAAGTGACATATTCAATTGAGCAGCATCTTGTTTGTCACATGAGTCTACAACACTTTGTTTACAGTTTGGATCAATATTACAAGAACTAACATTTGAAGAGACTAATTTGTCTGTCATTGAATCTCTTCTTGTACTACTGGAAAACTGTTGAACCTTTGTAGTTTGATCTATATTACTACAATTCAAGGCTAATTTTTTCTCAGAGATGACCTTTAGCTTAGAGGAACTCTGTTGTATAATTAAATTAAATTCTTCAGAAGTTTTAGTGGTCTGTAAACCATTTCCATGTTGCGATGTATGTTCAATTTGGGAGTCATCAGGAATTACGCTTTGTGGAAGTACATCCCTGGAATGTCTACGAATTTGCTTCCAATTTGAAACATGAACCAAAGGTGCTAAATCTTTATTCAGTGATAATGCGACTCTTGAATCTTCTGAAGTTTGTTTGAATTGGGAAAATATCCTGGAAGGACTTTGAGAAGATCCAGATTCAGTCAAAAGAGAACAGACTGACTGAGGAGCCTCCACTGAAACAGACACCTTTTCTTGTTGGTTACCATCCTCCATAGGAGACTGTAGTCTTTTTTCCACTGAAGAACTAAGCATCAGGGGTACTGATTGATGATGATCACTACTGTGGGTATTACCTAAATGTTCCATTCCTAATGAGTGTTCACACATTACAGCTCCTGGCCCTTCCCCTTGGTGTCGAGACTTATTATCAGGTTTTTGAGTTTGCGTATATTCGCCCAAGGCAGATCTGTTGAATACCTGAAGCTGAGATGGATCAGCTCCACCTTCTTTCAGTTGTGAATTTAATAAATTAATTTGTTTAGAATTATTTTGCTGGGATGTTCCAACATAATCTCCATACACTGCTCCCAGCCTCTGCAGCTTCCCTGGGACACTCTCATCATGATCTTTTTTGCTCAAAATTCGTTTACAAGGTCCATGACTGGTCTCACACACCTGTTGGTCCCTTTGAACTTGGCATAATCCTGGCTGGGGATTATATTCTGAGTGGGTTGCTTTAAGTGCATCAACTTTTTCCCATAGTTCTGACTTGTATGGAGCACCTCCAAACGTTTTTGCTGGCTGCACATTGTTAGGTGCAGCAGATGGTGTGTTAACACTGTGTAATCTCTGTCTGTCTGTATGACTATGGTCTTCATTGTAAGTACTTTGCAAGTGCAATTCTGATAAAGGTTCTTGGATTCTATTTTGGGCCCAAGACAAAGACTGATATGTTGATGGGTGTAATTTCTGCAATGGAGGTATTGGGTGAATAACCTGCGGCAGTGGAGTTGAAGTAAATGGCTTTGTATCTGTATTTTGAAGCAATGAGGTTGGAGCACTGTCAGATGTGACATTTGTATGAGACTTCAAGAGATTTAACAATCCTGGCAATTCTTGGATAGCTTGCCTGGCTGGTCCAGGTTGTGGAGTGAGACGCACACCGGGCATAGTTTGATTCTGGGGTCCAGCTTGCTGGGCAGGACCACATTTCTGAGGATCAGCATGTGGTATAGAATCTTGAACTGCAGCAGATGGGCCACTGTATGAGAGGTCAGCAAGATGTTGCTGCAGTTTCTCATTCTGTAAGATTAGTTAATGACCTTTTTGTTAGATTTTACAGTTACATTAATCTAAATTACATAAAACAAGTACAGTACAGTATAAGGTTACTTCTAAAACAACTGTAATTTGTAACAATAATGAAAATTTAAATTTTCATTCATATCTTATTATCTACTGATAAATTCAATGTACAGTACAGTCTTATCACTTGGTATAAAATTAAAGTATACAAGCAGTCCTCACTATACCTACTGTATGTATACAGTACTATTGCATATATGAGATTTATAAACTAACGATAACATTTTACTCTGCAAAAGTCTTGTCACTAATGCACATTTTTTCCTGTCTTGCAAATTAAAAAGTTCCCCACATGCTATTTTTGACTGCATCACCAGCACCACTTCACAGAATAGGGTTCATTGTGCTGGTAGTGCACTATTATTTGGCCAACCCATGGTGTTGTATCAATGACTTCTGTTGTTGGTAATTTTTATCCTGTATTTTATTATACAAACACCCCCAAATAAAAGAATAAAAAATGTTTATCATTGGAAGCTGCTGCAGTAGCTAACACAGGCATCTAGGACCATCCCTATGTTGTTCGGTTAATGATCTGGGTTATCTGCATTTTAGAGATACAGTAAGTCAACGCTTAATGTCATCCCGCTTTGCGGTTTCGGTACTACGTCGCTAAACTTTAGACCAAAAATTCGTTTAACGTCCCGGTGATCCGACACTACGTTGTTTTGCGTCGTCACAGACTACCCTCTCTCATCTGGCCGTGCTATGCTCTCTCGGCTTGGTGCAGAGTCTCAGTGACTCACCACCCTCCTCCTCCGCTCCCACCATACTCCTCCCCTCCTGCCATCCGCCTCCTCTGCTTCACTACCCACCACACACTCACTCTACCACCTCTGCCCATCGGTGAGTACCAACACAAACTTAGTACTTGTATACCCTGTATGTATGCATTATTTTCTATAGAAATGGCAATGACTTTCTGTATATGTAATGTATTTCATCGGGCAAAGGGAGGCTCAGGAACGTAACTCCCGTATTTTATCTATTTCTTCTGGGGACAATTGATCCGCTTAACGTTGTTTTGTATAACGTCACGTTTTTAGGAACGTAACCCCGACGTTAAGCGAGGACTTACTGTATATGGAACCTACACCTACATCTGAGTACAACTCTCCCTCCTTCTGCAGATAGGTGTAGCTGGCTTCTGTGCCAGTGTCCTTCTCTGCACAAGGAACCTACGAGAAATTTCAGGAGTAAGATAATTGGGTTATAATCATCCCTGAACTATAAATAAATGTCTCTTGGATAAAATGGCTTTCACTAAACGAATTTTAAATTTTTACACGACTTCTCCATAATGCATAACTTTCATATAGTGAGGATTGCTTGTGTGTGTACTGTGTCAGAATTCTAACACCAGTTTGGAAATTTTAGAATAAACTCATTGATTAGGTTACATTAAGTTTTAGGTTACATTAAGTTAGGTGTGCCTGGATTCGAATAGATTAAGTATGAGTAGGTTAGTTTTGCTAAGATTAGTTAAAGATACACGAGATTAAATTAGGCTTAGTTAGATTGATTAGGTTATATTAGACTAAGTTAGATTAAGGTATTTAGGTTAATTTAGAATAGATTACCTTTAATTAGATTAGTTAGACTGGTTTTTATTAAGTTTTGTTATATTAAGATAGGTTGGATGGGTTAGGTTAGGACTTGTTAGATTAGAATAAATTATATAAAGCCATATTAACTTAGGTAATGATACCTTTAGGCCAAGTTAAGACAGTTAGGTATATCTTTATGGTACTTACATATGACTGCTCTTCGGCCTGAGCATCACAGAGCCGTAGAAAGACAAATTTATCATTTTTCACCCCATCACCCTGGGTTTGGGAAAGAGGAACACCTAACCCTATCTTACATCCAATTCGAAGTTCTGCAAAGTTATCAACACTCTTGAGCTGCAATTCATCAATGTAGGTAGTGTTGCTGCCCTGAAGAATATAATGTATTCTTTAAAAACAGAGGGAATGATCAAGTGATCTAAAATGGTAACATTTATTTATTTTTCATAATATATTAAGTTGTTTAAAGTAAGCTGAGCATTGTCTTCATGAAAGGTTTTGTCTCAATGAGCGTTCTGCCCATATTAAACCTCTTAATACAATCCTTTGTTTATTCAAATCATCATCAAATTATTACACACCCAAGTACTGTAAGAACCTTGCTACATTTTTACCCATACAGTTGTTATATTTCCAGGAGACAGGATCATAACAAGTGTTATAAGTTTATTGGTGAAGTATATGTAGACCCCTATTTACCAGGATTTGATTTATGGAAAGTCAGTGTAATGAAAAAAATTGCATGCTTTGATTATGAGCAAAAAACCCCAAAAGAATATTTTTTTAGAGGGTACTAATGAAAATATGCTAAAATAATGCAATTTTTCACTACCAGTATGCTAACAGTAAAGTATTTCGTTATTCCCTAACACTCACAATGTTTATTAAGTCTACATAAGTGTAAGCTTTCAATATGTCAACATTCTCCTTCAATCACCAATAACTTATTCCTTACTCACATGAAGATGAATGACTAATCACTCACATCGCCACATGCAGTCACTGAGTCAATTATCTAATTGTCCAATTTTTCTCATTTAATACAGTATGTGGTAAACTGAATCAAATAATGTATATTGATTCTCCATTCTTAAATTTAATATGCTAATTATGTGCAATAAAGGTGTAGAGTTGTAAGAGAAAGTGTGTAATTTGGAAGTCAAGAAATGGCTGGAGGTGTGGATATTGCCACTAAATGCACGATGGAGAGTGAGTTGATCATCAACTGACTGAGCTGGGATGATGGCTGACGGGTTTAAGAACTTTATGCGCCTCTGAGTGCTGCCTTTTCTCCAATGACTTTTTAAGGCACCGCTTTTTAATCACTTTGAGTCAGCCACAATGAAATCACACACAGAGTTGTGGACTTTCAGTTTTGCACATTTTTTCCTTTGCACTTAGCACTTTACATTTCCTTTAAATGCTGTTAAATTAAGTTCTATCACTCTGGTGTTTGTTTTAGGTTTTATCCAGAAATTCCCTTAATTTGGACTGGATTCTCCCCCCACCCCAATTAGTCTGGATTAAGAGGGTTTTGCTGTAACTATCATAAGGTCAGAAACATAAAGAAAAGAAAAAAAAATTGTGCATGAGGTGCATGAGAATGGTGAGGGGGGGAGCATTGCTAAGGTGTCAGCAGAGGCAGCCAGGCTGCACTGCTATGGCAACACTTGAGGGCGGCCACAAATGAAGAAGCCAGCTCCTATGCAAATAGTGCCACTGGCAGCTGTGTTAAACTTTGATTTAGCTTTTCCTCAATAATTTTAGCTACATATTTTCACCTAAATAGTATTTTAATAATGTTTTTAATGTGTTAGGTAGTAAATTACAGTAGTTGTGTACGACAGTATTTATTATTAGTTACTGTACGTAGGTTTTCTTTTGTTTGTGAAATGATTACTGTACATGTTTTTTGGGGTATGATATTTAATTGGGGTATTTTTTCATTGGGGAATCAAACCCTATTTTTCCTATTTGTTTTGTATATCGAGGATTACCTGTACAGTATTTAAAAGTAAGTTAGTGCTGATTTTTTATATGCATCTCCAGTTATGGGCCTTTGACACTAATACTAGTATGGGTAAAAATATAGTACTACTATACATGATAATCTAAGTGTTTGGAGGAGGGAAGAAAGGGTGATTCTAAATAAACGTTCATATTTTCAGTGGTGGATAATACATAAACTCTACAGCATTTGTTGAATATACACTGTCTGTACAAAGACCAAACAATTACTGGAACAAGCTACTGTACCTTGAGATTTTTAATGATAAGTGTGCCACGAGGAGGAACACGTAGGATCTCACAATGTTTTCTGGAGATGTGAGGACTTGTGAAAGTGAAGTCACATGAATTGTTGCGGCCAATCAGAAACTAAAAAGAAAAAGATAATCTGTTGTTATTCACTGCTAATACACTAATATAAGTGATAAAATAATACACAGTAAAATATTAATACAGTACTGTATTTTGAATGCCATTACTGTACAGTACAGTACTTCTGAAACCCAGAAAGTCAAACCATTTCTGATCTGCTCAGACATTTTTTGTGTGAATCATATAAATTTATTCAACAGTAATACAGGGGGTCCCCCAAAGTTCGCAGATCTTTATTTTGCGGTCCTCTATTATTCACAGATGGCACCCTGCATGCACCCAAGAATGTCTGTGGGCAGTTTTAAAGTTGTCAGCATTTTCGCCGCTGGGACAGGGAACCATTCGTTCTTTTGACAGTAATTTCCTTTACCTGTACAGGGGGCCCCCCAAATTCTCTGGGGTTAGGTTCTCAAAATGGCCGCAAATTGCCAAATCCAGAAATGACATTTGCGGACCGGGGGGGTTGGGGGGGGGTTTACATTTTTACTTGTGTACAAAGTAATGTATATCCCCTTTATGTGTTTGCCCTTAGAGCAATTATTTCTTTTGCCTGTATTGGCATCCTTAAGGAGCTTCACAATTTTGGGCTGCGGGGAAATTTACCATCAATAATAGGTCATTTTTGGGGACGTCGCACTTTTAGAGTCCGCATAGCCACAGAAATGTCAACACCACATATTCAGGAGGACGGGGTTCCTCGGGGCAGTGTCTTGAGTGTGACCTTATTTGCCATCACAATAAATGGGGTAGCAGCATTGGTTCCAGGTGGTGTATCAGTCTCATTGTATGTAGACGACTTGGCCATTTGATATGCAGCTTCCCACAAGTCAGTGGCTGAAAGTCACATGCAACTTGCACAAGACAATTTTTCACATTGGATCACAGAGCATGGTTTCAGTTTTCTCTTGAAAACCGTTGCCATGCATTTCAGCTGCCTTTGAGGTATTCACCAATATCCCAATCTACAGCTCTATGGTCGTTGCGTGCAGTATGTCACAAAGACCTGTTTCTTGGGCATTATCTTCGGCAACCAGTATACATGGCAGCCACATATTCGTTACCTCAAAGAGTCTTGCCAGTGTGTTTTCAAGTTACTGAGAATCTTGAGGCACACATCAAGGGGTGCAGACTGAGGAACTCTGCTACACCTTTACCACATTCTAGTTTGACCCAAACTGGATTATGGGTGTGAGGTGTACTCCTCTGCCACTGAGACTAGACTCAATACACTGAACTCTATTCATCATGCTGGGGTGCACCTGGCGACCGGTGCTTTTAGGTCTTCGCCAATCCCGAGTCTGCTAGTTGATGCTGACAAGCCACCCCTTGATCTTCGACGACAGTACCTCCAGGTCCAGTGTCGGGTTTGCCTCCACCGTCTTCCGCAGTCTGTAACCAACACTTGTGTCGTTGAAGAGACTTTGTCCCCAAACTACACTAAGCATCCAGGCCTCCCACGACTTTTTGGCTTCAGGGTAAGGGAAGTTGTGAGAATTCTTTGTCTTCCTCCTGCTCAGATATGTCCAATACAGTTCCCTAGTACTGCCCCATGAATTCTCCCTGAAGTTCAAGTTTGTCAGTATTTTAATTATAAGAAGGACTTAATCTCTCCCTGTGTGGTTCATTTTTTTTTTTTTTTGAGCATGCCTCCTCTCACAGGGGGACTATTCCTGTATACACCGGCAGCACTAAGTCAGATGCAGGCGTGGGTTTTGGGGTGGTCTTTCCTGATTTCTGACGGAACGGTACTCTCCCCACTATGGCATCAATTTTTACTACAGAGCTTTTGGGTATTTTACTTGCCATATCCCTTAGTTATAGATATTTTATAGTGGCTGTTTCTCATCTAATGACAGGGCAGGAAAGTCAGTTTTTGCTGGGTTCCTGCTCATGTGGGAGAGAAGGGGAATGAGCATGCTGATGCCATGGTGATGGCAGCTGCTTCTCACCCTGTAGCACATTGTTTCTGGCCCTAAACCATTTACTCTTGATTAGTTAATAGCATTAGAACATGTAAAAATTCATTGGGTTTTAGTCGCAAAACCCAAATACAGGTAGTTCTTTTCTTCATTTTAGGAAAATATATTATATACAGTTCCAAGTGTATATCACCGTAACTTAACCACTGTAGCTATGAGTGTTAAATGAGGACGGAAGCTATCTTAAATAGCTCTACCAAATACGTCCTGTCGATGTGAGAGTTGAGTGAGAATGCCCGGTGTAGCCGGCTTCTATTAGCTGACTTAGCATTATAGGGCCCCGTCTCAAGGGTAGAACTTACCCATCACGTGATGTAACCACGTCACGTCATAGTTAGTGGAAAGTTACAGGGGGTGATATGATTTTATAAGCTTTAATGCACTGACCCACATTTATATAAAAATTAGGGGGCTAATACAACATCATTCCTTTCTACCTGCCTCTGATAATTTGTAACCAGTACTGTAATAAGAGCTGCCATCCACTCGAGTTGGAAATACAGGTGGGATATTGTTGGAGCATACAAGTTCCGCGACATATACCTTGCACTGAATGCCTGGGGATATCAGGAACTGTCACGCAGCCGAAAGACTGCTGTGGCTCGCCTTCGCATTGACCACACATGGCTGACTCGTAATTTTTAGTGGAGGGCACCCCCTCCTCTTTGTGATGACTAGCTAGTTCCATTGACTGCTAAACACCTCTTGGTGGAATGCCCCAGTCTCAGAGATTTTCATTGTAAGCACCTCTCCCAGCGCCGAGGGAGAGATGGGTCTCACCGTCTTTCTTTGGTGCTGGGGGGAGGAGCGGGTATCGTGGGAGGGGACGTCCTCTCCTTTGTGGAGAAAGCCAGCCTTCTACACAAGCTTTGAGTTTTATTTTTAACATTTAAATGGTTTTATGAAAGTTCTGTTATTTACTGCGTTTTTAACTTGCATTACTTTTAATTTAGTCATTTAAACCTCAATTTTAATTTGGTGACATACGACCTAAGCTGTTGCGTCGCCAGGGATGTAATTACCACAATCAATCAGTGATTATTCCTTTTCTTTTTACTGTTACTTGTACATGCACACAATCGTTCATACAGAATGCATAAAAAATTAAAGAAATTATTATCATAAGGCCAAAACCAAAGAGTATAAACATTTTTTTACATTCATGGGACTTAGTGTCGGCTCGTGGGAGGGGAAGGGGAGAGTGGGAGTAGGGTGTGGTGTTGGGGATCTGAGTTTCTCCCTACTAGGCCAAGCTATGAGCTGCTTTATTGTTCTTTTTCAACTTGTAGTTTCGGGTAAAGAAACGTAATTTTATTCATTTATTTTTTACTGTTAAGTGCACAGACAATCATTGATATAGAATGTGCCAAAAATAAAAATAAAATAAAAGAAATGATTATCATAGGTCAAAAACATCAAGAGAATACACTACAGGTAAACATTTATTACGTCAACGGAAGTTAGTCGTGGGGGGGGGGGGCAGACCACGCTCCTGTCACTCCCTCTGGTCCCCAAGATATGATAAGAGACTCAGCTGCTTGAAAATGTCCAATAGAGGTTTACAAAATGGTGCCTGCACTCTGGCATCTCAGGTACCCAAAGGGATTAAAATGCTTGCAGTTGCCAAGCTTATACTTTAGATGGACAAGTATATTGTATAAGCACCTCAAGAGGACATAATTCAGTCGAGTGTTCATACCTGGAGCTAGTGGATGCCTAACCCATTAAAGGTCAAAGCCTTAGGTAAAAAAAAACCACAAGTTCAGAAAATTGTCAGGGCAAATTTTCTAGAGAGTGAATTCTTGGAATAAACTGCCAGTGCTGTGACAGTACCAAGTGTAAAATCATTAAGACCACACTCAGCCAACGATGGCACAAGTTCAGTTATGTTCTGGAGCCATTGCAAACCCAGTACTTGCCAAAAGTGCATTACAGAGCGGTGATCAACCGTCCAAGCAACTAGCACGTTGACAGTAGCGAAGAGGATAAAGAATAAAAAAAGAGAACAACTAATTTAGGTGTACAACTGAGCTAGACTAATACCTCACCAAATTCCGTTAGCTTAGGTTAGGTTAGGATTACGTGTCTAATCTTCAAGTGATCCCAACTAACTACAGTGGGGTATGCTATAACGAACGGATCCTACTACGAATATTCCTATAACGAACGGTTTTACCTATAAAATTGAGAATGCTATAACGAACGCAACTCCTACAACGAACGCGGATGAATACGGGACTATTTCGCCTGGCGCATGAATATTGTTGTACCGCGACCCACAACAAGAGCGTCAGGCGCCATCTTTGTCTCATTGTGTAGCCAGTGCACCACTGTTATTGTTGAAATTTCGTCTTTTGATGTGGAAATTCGCGTTATTTGTATAACTATTTTGTTATACAAGTATACAATTGTAACAATGAGTCGTCCAAAGCGAGTGAGAAAGCTAATAACCCTTGAAACTAAGAAAGAAATTGTAAAGAAACGTGAGAATGGAAGAAGCATTGCGAAATTAGTGATGAATATGGGATGGCTAAATCGACTATATGTACGATTTTGAAGAATAAAGAGGAGTTAAAAACTGTGCAAGTGGCTAAGGGAATCTTTAGACTTAGCAAAGCAAAGTGTAATGTGATTGAAGAGATGGAAAATTTACTCTTAGTGTGGATAAAGGAGAAAGAAATGGCAGGTGGTAACATTAGTGAAGCTATAATTTGTGAGAAGGCTAAACAATTGTTTGAGGACCTTAAAGCCAAGACTCCCAGTGGAAGTGATAGTGATGTGCCAGTGTTTAGGGGTACCTGCATGCTGAAAAACACTAAAGTAAGATAAAGTACCGTATTTTTTACATTTTCCACAGAATTGTTTCAGTGTTAAGTGGTTGTATTTGGGGGCCTGGAACGGATTAATCCTATAACGAACGAATGCTATAACGAACGAGGTTCTGGAACCAATTATGTTCGTTATAGCATACCCCACTGTACAAGTATTGCTTCTTGAGGTTTAAAAGTCTAAGGCACCAAAGTCTCCATATGGGAATAAATATAATACTCTCCTACATAATTAACTCTTTATAGGCATTTAATAAATTAATTAGACTTGCATAGCTGAATACCCTGCTTTCATGTTTGATGTTTATGATATTAATGTAAAATTGGTAATGTTCCATGTGTGATTTTGTATTACAAATACAGTACAGTACTGTATAATACAGTCATTCAAGATTAACTACTTTATTGAAATCCAATTTATTTTTCTAAAAATACAATGAGGCAAAATCAGACAAGGAACTAAAAGACTACTGGCTAAAATTATATTGGTATACTAAAACCATAAAAAATTATATCAGTAAGATATAGCATTATTTGCCAATACTGTACAGTATTATTTGTATGTACTGTGTTGCAAACTTAGTTGGGGTACCCAACTACACTCCAAATTAATTAAGTTATGAATAAAGAAGAAATTTGATGGTACAGCAGCAATGCGTGTACAGTGATCCCTCGGTTAACGAGCGCCTCGGTTAACGAGTTACCTTCCATAAGATTCTTAACTTCGGTTAACGAGCAATTCCTCGATTAACGAGTTTTTTCGAGCAGACCTCAACATGTTTTTGCTTGCATTTGGCGGTCCACCAGCTGTAGTATTAGTCCGCCAATACAGTAATCAGTTTTAGGGCTTAAATTCCTTACTATTTTAGTAAATATCAAGAAGTTTATACTATTCAATAATTCTAAAAGTTTAATATTAAATTTTTTTGTCATTTTAACAATTATTGAACATAATTGAAGGTAAGGAAACTAGTTTCATGCTTGCCATCCAGTCTGGCAACACAGCACACAGGTGCCAATCTCTCTATCTTTTCAGTGGAGGTAACATCTTGCTTGAGACTCTCTTAATCCTAAACGCTTTTTTTCTGTGTTTGCAAGCAAATTATTGGTCATTTTGAAATTTATTTTACATATTGACAATATATAATGCAGTGCAGTGTTGATTTAAAGAAAATAATCTTGAATTACACCAAGAGAACTCAAATTTTATGGGTGAAATGGCACCATGGGGTGACTTCTCTTCCACCCCAATGCCTTCTCTTCTCCCTTCTCCTCCATCCCCATTCTAATTCCCATCATCATCATCCTGGAGCCTTCTACATACACACCTCAAAGTAAGTGTACTTTTCTACATTTTTTTTTGAATTTAGGCAATTTTCGGTGGGCTGGAACCAATTACCCAAAAACCCATTGAAACAATGGTTTCGGTTAACGAGTTTTTCGGTTAACGAGCAACATGCTGGAAGGGATTGTGCTCGTTAACCAAGGGCCCACTGTACATGTACTGTACTGTACAGGTATATCTCATTACTGTACTATGTCATATGTTTGGGTCATGGCCCAGCCACACATGGCTACTACTGTACTACTAACCAGTGTGACCCCACCAAATATGAAAGATTAACTGCCGTAATGACTAGTAAGCTGATAGCATGAAATGATAAAAATTAAATTGAATTAATAAATCAATCACTGTGTAATTTGTCCAGTTGTCAATTAGATAGGGTTTTTTAGAATAACATCAGAAGCAATTAATAGAATTGAACAAAATTTAGTGGAAACGTTACTTACACTCTATTAAATAGATAAATAGAAACCTGAATCCATTCATTATTGTTAATCATGTTTTAAAAGGATTTTTTAGTAAGATTGGTACTTGTAGTTTACTTAGTAAAATTGCAGTTTCACTACCAATTGGTTTTTTACTAGAAATCTAGGTTTTTCACGTGGTATTTGGTGAGATTAATTCGAATTTGACCTTCATTTGTTGGAAATGATTCATTTTTTATTTATCAACCCTCCTCCCCTCCAACAATTTTGGGGGACCCATGGGAATTCAGGGTAGGGTAGGGTAGGGTAGGGTAGGGTAAGGTAAGGTAAGGTAAGGTAAGGTAAGGTAAGGTAAGGTAAGGTAAGGTAAGGTAATGTAATGTAATGTAACCTAACCATAACATAAATTAACCAAAACCTAACCTAACTTAACCTCACCAAAGCCTAGGCTAACCTAACCTAAATGGTCCTTTTCGGCCTGCCAGATGTCTCTGATGGTAACAATTTAACTCTCGAAGAAACCACTATGTCTTTCATATTCACAACCTCAGAGAGTTTGTACAGATAACATCAACACTTAGGGCAGTGTGATATTTTATGTTAATATCTTCCATGAATTTACCATCTTGGTTATTATCCATTTGTAACGGCAGTGGTATTAGAAGAAGTTGTTGCAAATGACGAGATATAAATTCTGGTGATCCCAAAATTACTTTAACCCAATTGGGGATGAGACGGCAATAATACCAGGTAAAGCTATTATATGTTCTGTATATTCTCTTTCCCACTTGTTGATTTAATATTGTAAATTACGTTCCAACTACATTTCGTTCACTTCAACCAACTCCTGGTATTCGTAAAAAAAAAAAAATTTAGTTTCAGCCACTACTACTGTTCAACCACTATTTTTTTCCCCATGGTATTTGATGTGATCAATTCAGATTTGACCTTCATTTCCATCGAAAATGAGTCGTTTTGGACTTCTCATCCACCCCCCCCCCCCATACAACATAACCTAACCAACCAAAGAAACCTACCTAACCTTACCTAACTTCCTAGCTGTCCCAGCTATATTAAACATTAAGTATTTATTTTGATATCTGGTACCAATGAAAGTAACTTTGTTGAAGCATCATGGTGTAATTTTACATTTTTTGTGGACATGAGAGTACTGTACAGCTCAGACTGAACAGGTCGGCTGTAACCAAACAGAAGACACGGGATGACTGCAGATTTATATTAATTTCTTAAGTGAATTTACTTTCTCAGTTAATATCCATTTGCGACGGAAGTGGTATTAGAAAAAGTTGTTCCTATTGATAAGATATAACTAATGGTAAACACAAAATTATTCTAACCGAGTTGTGGCTGAAACTGTAATATAAAAAAACCAACAACCGGACAAATATCCACTGCCTAAATCAATCAACAGGTTGAGATAAGCAACATGACAACTAGTAATCATACACATATATCTGTTCAGCTTTTAAGCAAATTACAATTCCCAAGATAATAACATTAACCAAAACTTAAAAATAAAATAAGGTCAATTTGAAGTTTTTCCGAGGGTTTAGTCAATTCTAAAACACACTTCTTCGAGGACATTTCCCTAAAAAAATTACTTAAATAAACAGGGATTAGGAGGTTAGGTAATTTTAGGTCATTTACAAGGAACTCGTCATGGAAGAAGTGTCTTAAAATTGTCTAAACCATCGAGAAAAAACACATTGGTCAACTCGATAGCCGTGGTTAGTCAAAACTACAAACTAACCTAAAAATAAATATATACTAGTGAGAGTATTAAGTTCAACAGTGACCTTGTTAAGTTCACAGCAACAAACATGCTCTTGTTACTACTCGACATAACGTATATACCATACTCTTCTTACTCGTTTTTTATCGGGATTTAAGGTGTACTTCTCTCCAGTGCCCAACCTCAAGAGAAACAGGTCCATGGTTAATATTCTCGTGTGTCTGGTAGTTTACTAAGTCACAATTAACCATATTCACGTACTGTACAAGAGAGCTTAACCATTGTTTACATAGGGAACGGCTGACGGCAAGGCTTCACAGAGGTGCTTTAAGGAATCACTAAGACAATTCTTTTAACTTTTTTTTTCTTTCGTCTGGTGATATCAATTAAAGGAACTTATCATCACGTAAACGAATTTGTTATTAGATTTTTACTTTGTATTGTGTAATTATATTTATAAAGATGAATAAAACGTAGTATCAACTTCTTAAATCCAATAATGAGTCCCGTGTGTATTTGTATCTCTTATGTGTGTATGTGAACATTATTTAAATACACCTGTAAGGCTTATAATTAGACATTTACTTATTTTAATATTTATAATTTCATCACTCACCTTACCCATCATTCGGACAGTTGATGTGTTCTTCAAGGGCGGATCCAAGAGGGGTTTTGGGGTCCGGACCCCCCTTTTCACCAGAAAATTCCAATATTTTTTCTTTAATGCAGTTTTTTTTCTTCACATTCGCCACTTATCAGCTTACTAGCCGTTTGTGCGGTTTATCCAATGTCAGTACAGGTAGAAACCGGGGACCGGGAAACCTGTGGTGTTTGGTAGGGTTACACTGGATTTCTTTTAGGTTAACAAATTTATTGACAAAGCTTGGAGTACAGTTTGTCTATTCTGAGTAATTCGCCATGTTCCCCCTACTTACAACTTCTTGGACCCCCCCCCCCTATTTGATATTACCTTGCTAAGACTGAGGAGTTATGCTGACGTATTAGGAGGGCCACGGGGGAGCGGAGAGTAATGCAGAATCAGTACAGGTTCTACAGCAGATTGGGACTTTGAAAAAGTGTGTCGAAGAAATGAAAATTAACGGACCTACTGTTAGGGGAGAGGAGGAACACCAGGAACGGCTCCAGCGCAGGAACAATGTAATAGTTTTTGGAGTCACAGAGAGCCAGGCGGAGGGAACTGTGAGTATGGAAACACACGATAAGGTGGTTTCAAAATATTTGCACAGAGGTTCTGAAGATTCCAGCAACCCCTCAGGATGTGAGGAGGCTGGGACAAAAGCAGGGGGCTAAGCCTCGCCCCCTCAGGATCACACTAGTGAGTGAGGAGGAGAATTGGCAAGTTATTCGGCAGGCAAAAAACTTAGCAAGGAGCGAGGCATTTCGGGATGTATTCATTCACCCAGACCGCACGGTAATGCAGAGGGAACAGCACAAGATGCTCCTGCAGGACTTGAAGCAGAAGAGGGAGGAGTCGAGGAGGAACGGGGACAGGTGTACATGGGTTATACTCAGGGGGAGGGTAGTGGAAACAAGTGTGCCGACACAGGGCCAGGGGGCAGCAGTGTACCCTCCACCCACTCAACCCCCCACCCGGGAGGCGGCACCAGCTCAGCCTACCGGACAGGAGGGAACGAGCGCCGTGTAAACAATGACATTTCTAACCACACCCTGCAAAATACAGAGTACTTAGCAATTGCTGCAGCTTCTGAGAATGTGGGTGGAGCGGGTTTATTACTAAGAGCAGAGACGTTACCGAGAACAAATTCTGGCTTGAATGTCATGTACACTAATACTGACACGTTCCTTGATAAGAGAGAGGAGTTTGAAACACTACTAAGAGTACACCAACCAGATATTGTAGGAGTTGTAGAACTGTTGTACAAGATCAGGAGAATCGACCCAGAGGAATGTGAGTTCAGTATTGCTAGATATGACTCATTTACGAACCTAACTCAAGAATCCTGCAGGAGGGGTGTGGTTATCTACGCTAGGCAAGACCTTAGAGCCAGCCAGGCGAGGGTACAGGGAGAGGATGTTTTTGAAGAGTCCAAGTGGTGTAAAATAAAATTAAAGGGAGGGGACTTACTTATCGTCGAGTGTATCTACAGATCCCCAAACTGTGGCCCACTAAATCAAAGGAACTTAAGAACCTTAATAAACAATGCGGCGATGCTCAACCCTAGCCACCTCCTTATCATGGGAGACTTTAACTATGGCGACATCGACTGGAGAAACGAGTCCACCCCGAATGACTTGAATAACCCTGCTACTCTTTTTGTAGAAACTCTGAGAGATAATTTTCTGTTCCAACATGTGAGAGACCCGACACATTACAGAGGGGAGCAAACACCCAAGCCACTTGACCTCATCATTACAAACGAGGAGGGTATGGTGGCCAAACTGGAACACCTTGCCCCAGTTGGCACCAGTCACCATACAGTGTTGTCATTCAGATTTAACTGTTACCTAGTTCAAGATAAGGCCAGGCCAAGGTGCAAATATTACAAGGGAAATTACAATGGGATGAGGGAAGAGATGAGGGGTATCAACTGGCCTGACTTATTAAGGTACAAGAACGCAGACACTACGCTGAATATCATAACTAGTAAAATGACCCATTTGATCGATAAATATATACCCAAGACCAAACCCAGTGCTTCTAAGAATACGAGGGGATCACTACACGTGAACCATGCGGCGGTCGACAAAATTAAGAAGAAAACCCAAAAATTCAAGACGTGGGTTGGGTCAAACGATGAGCAAGACAGGAGGATGTATGCAAGAGCCAGAAACCAAGCAAAGATAGAGTGTAGGAGGGCTGAAAAGGAGTTCCAGAGGCTGGTTGCACGCGAGATCAAGTCAAACCCAAAGGCGTTTTACCGCTATGCAAAGTCGAAATTGAAAACGCGAGTAGGAGTATCAGACCTGAGGCTTGAAGATGGTAGTTACGCAGATTCTGACCAGAATAAAGCTGAGGCATTGAACAGCTTCTTTTCCTCAGTGTTCACAGGAGAGGATGAAACTAACCTTCCTGCGTTTGAGGACAGACGGTTCGACACAGCACTGACCCACATTGTGTTCACAGAAGAGGGTATTAGAAATACACTGTCCAGGCTAAAGGTCCATAAGAGTCCCGGACCTGACATGGTGCATCCTAGAGTGCAAAGAGAGCTGTGCAACGAGCTTGCAGAGCCCCTGAAGCTCCTGTTTTGTAAATGCCTGGATGAACAAATGGTCCCCAGTGAATGGAAAGTGGCTTATGTGAGTCCTATCTTCAAGAAGGGCGATAGTCACTCCACGAACAACTATAGACCGGTGAGCCTGACCAGCATAATATGTAAAGTACTTGAGAGTATTATCAGAGATGCCGCGATGGAACATCTACTACGAAACAACCTTGTAAAAGATTGCCAACACGGTTTTATGCCGGGGCGCTCTTGCTTAACACAATTGCTCAAGGTATTGGATATTTGGACCCATATTCTGGAACGGGGTGGTAATATCGACAATATTTACCTAGATTTTGCCAAGGCTTTCGACAGTGTACCCCACGAAAGGCTGAAAATCAAACTGGAAGGGTACGGAATTCGGGGAAATGTCCTAGCGTGGATAGAAGACTTGCTACATGACCGCAAGCAGTGTGTGGTGATTAATGGCACGAAATCGTCATCTGTACCTGTAACAAGTGGGGTACCACAGGGCAGTGTATTGGGCCCGCTGTTGTTTGTTTGTTTCATAAATGACATACCTGACGTTGTACACTCCTCCATACAAATGTTTGCCGATGATGGCAAGTTATTTCGGGAATTAAGAACCAAGCGGACTGTGAAGAGCTGCAGAAGGACCTCTGTGGGCTCCAGGAATGGTCGAAGAAATGGCTGCTGAGATTCAATGTCACGAAGTGTAAGAGGATGCACCTGGGGCGTACCAACGGTAAGGAGGCGTATCATATGTCCCAACGGGATGAAGAAAATGCACTAGTTGAGACTGTGTGTGAGAAGGAGCTAGGTGAGTATATTGACAATGAGCTGAAGTTCTCGGGCCATTGTGAGAAGAAGGTAAATCAGGCAAATAAATTATTGGGTCTTATAAGAAGGTCGTTCAGATATCTAGACGGTCCGTCCCTCGTGACGATCTCCAGGAGTGAAGTGCTTCCCCATCTGGAGTACTGTCACCCCATCTGGTCCCCGAGATATGCTAGGGACTGTCAGTTGGTTGAAAATGTTCAAAGGAGGGCCACCAGACTGGTGCCTGCACTTCGGCACCTCAGCTACCCTGAGAGATTGGAGCGCCTGAACTTGCCTAGCTTATACTACAGACGGGCAAGGGGGGACCTAGTTGAGGTGTATAAGCATCTCAGGGGGCACTACTCAGTTGAGTGTCCTTACTTGGAGCTGGCGGACGCTCGCCCCACAAGGGGTCACAGCTCAAGATTGAAGAAGCCGCAAGTCCAGAAAACCGTGAGGGCAAACTTTTTCGGAGTGAGGGTTGTAAACTCTTCGAACAATCTACCAGAGAGTGTTGTGACGGCACCGAGTGTGAGCTTGTGGGGTTATGAGATATTTGGTTCACACTCAGGATGGGATGGAGAAAGGAAACTCACAATGTGCTCACTGTATACATATTGTATTGGATGTACAATGCAGCTTGTTGCTGGGTAGGTAGCAAGGTAATAAGCGTTGAGTAGAGAGAGCTGGGTGGTGAAGGTGCCCAGAGTGAGGGCACGCGGCTTGAGGGACGCCGAGGTCGCTGGCGGGAGCGGCAGCCGCACGGCTGGCGCGGAGGAGGTGTTGCTTGCTGGTGGCACTGGGTAGAAAAGAGGCTTGTCACAGCGGTGTCAGGCCTTATAAGGCGGGGGTAGGCGTGGGTAGATAGTTGACCCCCGCTCCGTGGGCGGCGCTGGAGGCGTAGGCTGGGAAATTCGAGAAGGTTCGGTGCTTGTAGGGGAGGAATCCACTACAAGCTCTTTCAAGACCAAACTTGACTAACACTGGAGCAGGTTCAGGTACATTCAGGAGCCGGTGCATGCCCAGTACTTGCCAACAGTGTGTAACAGAGACGTGACCGATCGCCCAAGCGGCTAACGAGTCGATCAGTGGTGAAGAGGATAAAAGAAAGGGAAAAGTAACAGAGACGTGACCGATCGCCCAAGCGGCTAACGAGCCGATCAGTGGTGAAGAGGGTAAAAGTAAAAAGATCTAATTGTGGTGTACAGGCATCTCAAAGGGCACTACTCAGTCGAGTGCCCTTACCTGGAGCTGGCGGATGCTCGACCCACAAGGGGTCACAGCTCAAAGTTGAAGAAGCAGCGAGCCTAGAAAACTGTGAGGGGTAACTTTTCGGAGTGAGAGTTGTGAACTCTTGGAAGAATCTGCCAGAGAGTGTTGGGACGGCACCGAGTGTGAGCTCTTTCAAGACCAAACTTGACTAACACTGGAGCAGGTTCAGGTACATTAAGGAGCCAGTGCATGCCCAGTACTTGCCAACAGTGCGTAACAGAGACGTGACCGATTGCCCAAGCGCCTAACGAGCTTTTCAGTGGTGAAGAGGATAAAGTAAAAGTGTAAAGCTGTGGTTAGTATAGTTACCACCATCGCTTTTACTGAAGAACCGAAGGGAGAAGTTCCCTTAAGTAGGCAAATAATTATCTCTTACTGCAAAATAATCAATGTGTTACTTTGAGAAATTATGACTATATATCCAAATTTTATGTATTTTAATGTAATAATCTGGTGTTATCGCACAATATCATGTAAGGGATTAATGTGTTGTCACTCCCCAGCCGCCGGGCGTCGCCACCGTCATCCTCTTTAATGTTGTATCTTCCTTGAATAGAATACTTGGTGACAGTTACAGTACTGTGACTGTCACTGCGGTAGTGTAGAATCGTGGAATTTCAACTTGATGGAAGGAATTTATGAAGAAATTGAGGCGATTGAAGCGATATATTGCGGGAAGGATGAGTTCTGTTTGCACTATAAAGGTCAGAGGAATCATTTGAGGCTTAGAAATATGTAACAAAATGTTGGTTGTGAAAATTTCAATTGGTTAATGACAAGCAGGTTGGTAATTACTGTCGTTTAATGCCATTTCTTGTTAATATAGGTTGTACTTAGGGAAGGAGTATGGAGTACAGTATTATTTTTCGACCCTTACATAACTTATATCTTAACCCCTTCACTGTGTTTCCCGCACTTGCCATTTTTTCTGTCTACTGCCAGACGATTTTATTCAACTTAGGGTAACCTCCCACAGCCAAAGGGTTAACTCGCCTATATCTCGAAAACTAAGCATCTGCCCAAGAAAATTAATTGAAGTGAAGTAATCAGCGTACAAACTGTGTCTTAAAAACACCCTCCATAATTGCCGAAGGTATGACGGTCACCAGTTGTATATTATCCAACAGAGTTGTCAAAGGGGTATTATTATCATTTCGGTCATCCAGTGAATTTTAGTAAGTTAGGATAGATTTGGTTTGGTTGCAGTCGAGAAGCAGTGCTGTGACCGATTTTTACTGGTTAGGTTTCAAATAGGTGGATGACCGAAACGTTAATTTTACCTTAAAAAGTACCGGACTTTGCTGCTTAAGTAAAAGTGTTAACGCTCATAGGAGCGTTATTGGTTTGTGCTGGATAATAAGACCCTTGTCGTTGACGCGATGAGTATAATTCGGTCTAAACCTGTTAAGGAACAATTCACATATAACAAATGCTGGTATATCGGGACACACAGTTTGAATAGTACGATCAATAACGGTACATAACCTATTAACCTCCAACTCACAGAAAAGAGGATGTTCTTAAGACGATAAATAAACTAAAGAAAACAAAATCCCCAGGGCCGGATGAAATTTTCCCTCGAGTCTTGAAAGAGTGTAGGGAACAGATTAGCGGACCCCTCGTAAACTTATTTACAAAATCATTAGACAGCGGAGTTGTGCCAGACTTGTGGAAACAGGCAAATGTAGTACCCATATTCAAAAAGGGAGACAGAGCATCAGCGTCAAATTACCGGCCGATCAGTTTGACGTCAGTAGTGGGGAAATTTCTTGAATCAATGATAGCAGATAGCATCCGATCGCATCTAGAGAAAAGCAAATTAATCTACGACTCTCAACATGGGTTTACAAAGGGAAAATTTTGTCTAACAAATCTGCTGACATTTTTTAGGAAAGTCTTCGAGGTAGTAGATAATGACGAAAATTACGATGTTATTTACTTAGACTAGCAAAGCATTTGACAGAGTACCGCATCAGAGGCTTCTGAGAAAAATTAAGGCTCATGGTATCGAGGGGAAAATTTTAAATTGGATAAAATCATGGCTCACCGATAGAACGCAGAGGGTCAGCGTAGATGGTGTTAAATCTGAGTGGGGCCGTGTAACCAGTGGGGTTCCCCAGGGGTCAGTACTAGGCCCACTCTTGTTCATAATCTACATAAACGATCTAGATACTGGGATCAGCAGTGACATAAGCAAGTTTGCGGATGACACCAAAATAGGGTGGCAGATTAATTCAGGGCAGAATGCAAATGCATTACAGGAGGATCTAAATAAACTGCAGGGGTGGTCTGAAAAATGGCAAATGAAATTCAACACTAGCAAGTGCAGCGTATTTAATATTGGAAGAACAAATATTGATAATGTATACAGCCTTAACAACATCAACCTAGAGAAGTCGACTTGTGAAAGAGACCTAGGGGTACTTGTAAGCCCGGACCTACAGCCTAGAAAACAGTGCGTTAATGTTCGAAATAAGGCAAACAGAGTATTGGGTTTTATATCTAGAAGTGTAAGTAACAAGAGTGCAGAGGTCTTATTGCAACTATATCTTGCGCTAGTCAGGCCGCACCTCGATTATGCGGTTCAGTTCTGGTGCCCCTATTATAGAATGGATATAAATTCACTAGAGTTGGTGCAGCGAAGAATGACAAAAATGATTCCAGGACTTAGAAACCTTCCATATCAGGATAGGTTAAAGAAACTTAACTTGCATTCCCTAGAAAGACGAAGAGTGCGGGGAGATATGATAGAAGTATTTAAGTGGGTGAAAGGAATCAATAAAGGGGATATAGATAAAGTTCTTATAATATCTGAGCAGGATGGGACTCGGAGCAACGGATTCAAGTTGGATAAGTTTAGGTTTAGGAGGGAGATAGGAAGAAACTGGTTCACAAATAGGGTGGTGGACGAGAAGAACAAGCTTAGCAACTTTGTAGTAAGTGCAGGAACTCTGGAAAGTTTCAAAAGGAGGCTAGATAGATTCATGGATGATAGAGAGTGGTAGTAACTCTCGACAGGAGCTGCCTTGCACAGGCCAACCGGCCTATTGCAGACTCCTTATTTTCTTATGTTCTTATGTTATCAGGACACAGTTTGTATAATATGATCAATATACAGTACATAAATACACTTATTAAAGTTATTTAGAGTTCTTAGAGGATTTAATAAGTCACAATCACACTCACGTTTTGGGGTCTAGGGTTTGACCAACGAGAACAAATATAATATCCTCTTGGTAACTGTTGTCTCTACAGTAGAAGGCGATACAGCTGCTACCAGCGTGGCCGACGCGCCCATTTAATCACCTCAGCAAAGTTCGTTGTCAACACTCTGTCTCGTCTAGTTTATCTTACTGTGGCTATCCCTCTCATTCTCTCTCTCTTCTAGTTTATCTTACTGTGTTGATAACAAAAAGTATGGTCAATTCATAGTCTTACACCAATCTTTCTCTCGCTGTTTATATATGTATTCCATAATGTTTAGACAATTCTAAGATTTTTCTTTTATGATAATTCTGCCGGAAATTAAAGATAACCGAGATACAGTATTAATTTTTCAATTTTATTAGGTTTCCTCAGTCACACGTGTTGCCATGATTTGTTTACATCTGGCACCAGTCTTTCTTTTGATATTAGAAATATATTTTTCTTATGGCATTTGATGAGTTCACACATTCACTTAAAACAATCCACCATAGCAAAGTAAATGTACAGTAGCTAGATAAACAATGTATTTGCTCATTTTTCTTGTTTATACTGCATAGTTTTGATTCTAAGAATATAGAATAATTTTCTTAATTTTTCTTGTTTTATTATGCTCACAGCAGTAGCCAGTTTTTTCTTAAGTAAAAAACATGTGAGTATAAGTCAAATTGGCTCTCATCTTTAACTGTAACATAAAGACAATGAAATTCCACTGAGCTGTTATTATTAGTAGATGTAGTCTCTTATTCCTAATTATAGATAAATATTGAGATGAATCATTGAGTACTGTATTTCGACCCAGGACAGTTTTTTGGAAAGCAGTTATGTCTCTTTAAAGAGTTCACTTATTATAAATGTGTGGTGTCTCTCAGGAGCTTCTTCAGTGGAGTTTTCGGTGACAACAAGTCCAGTAAGCAGCCATGACCTGAAGATTACACTAGTGTTTATTCTGTCATCACCCTTATATCCCAGTGAGCCTCCATCAGTGTCTGTACAGGTAAACACTGCACTAATATTCATTATTGTTTGTATTTTGTGTGGTTATAATAACTCATTGAAAATACCAGTAATTTTAATGTTATTTGTGAATTAATTCCTCTTAATGGTAAATGACAATACAGGTGCTCCTCTATTTAAGAACATTGGACTCATTATACTTACAAACTTTCAGAGATACAAACATCACCATTGAGGGAGGTTACCTTCCAGAGCAGTTGTTTAATGTGGATGACACTGGCATATTTTGAAGAAAATTCCAGATAGAACATGCATCACCTAAGAGAAGAAGAGTGAGCCAGGTTTTAAGGCTGTATTGTAGGGTATAGCTGTACTAAACATCTATTATCTTTTAATTTTTTACAACATGTTTGGTATCTACAAGAGTAAAGTTGGACTTACACCTCCGAGGCCCCGTTGTGGGTTGTTTGACCTGTGCCCGTGTGGGTTAATTCCCGTAAAAAAAAGAAAATAAATAAATAAATAAATAAATGGACTTAGGAACAAGCCTCAGGAATGTAACTTGTTCGTAAATAGAGGAGCACCTGTGCACCTAATACTGTATTGTACAATAGATCTCCATTATTGTACGGTCCTGTACTTCGCTTTCTTTACTTTCTGGTGCCCTAAATTACTCCCTCTTTTTCTTTATTGCGTAGTCAAATAAATTTCTTTATTACTTAGTTTTAAGCAGAGAAGAATTAAAAATATTTTCAAATGAACCACTTCGTTCTTCTGCCGACAAGCGAAAGTTTCCCCTGCACTTCACTAGATGGCAGCATAATTTATTACACAATACAAACAAATCATATTTTATAATATTATTTATGGATCAGGCAGTTCCATGTAGCCAGCAAATCTGTTTGTTGAAACCCCTATCCCCAGGGCCCTGGCATGTAAATGGGCTGAAAACTTTTAATAAAATATATAACTTAAAAATTACCATGTGAAATTTACTCCAACCTCTTCAAATACTCTTTGGTATATTTTTTGTTTATTGAGCCAGTCATAAATACAGTGGTCCCTCGGTTAACGAACGGTTCGATTTACAAAATTTTGGTAAACGAATTAGCTCCCATAAGAATTTTCAGTTCGATTAACGAAATCCTTACGACAAACACGTTTTGTTGTGAGCATCAGCTGACCGGCTAGTCCGCCTATACAGTGAGTTCTGCTATAACGCGTGTTTTGATAACGCGAATTTGCTCTAACGCGATTTATGAATTCGGAACAATATTTGTATAACGCGAACGCTTGTTTGCTATAACGCGATTTTTGCTTACTATTTCTCCAATTTTGTGGTATTAACTGTGATTATGGTAAAGAAGAATATCTCCAAAAAGCGTTCTGATGATAGAATTCCCGGTGATTATCGTAAAAGAAAGGATATAACACTTGAAGAGAAGCTCGATGTTATCAACCTCAAAATCACCCTTCTCCCCCATCAAGTTACATTCATATTTTTTCAAGGTAAAGTGTTACATTTACTGTATGATTTCATTATTAGATATGAATGTAACATTTATTTAGACTGTGCTATCCTTTGTGTTAGGCTAACTACTAAATTTTTTCGATTTCGAGTAATCTGCACCTAACCCTATTTTCTCCATAAGCCCTGTTATTTCTATTACGCGATTTTCTATAACACGATATTTTACAAGAACACAATTATCGCGTTATAGCAGAACTACCTGTACAGTAATTGGTTCTATGTTTACATTCGTTTCCAGTGAAGTAAATACAGTATCAAGAAAGTTGGTCTCTTGTATATTTCTGCATTTTTTATATTAAAATTATTGGTCATTCTGAAATTTAGTTAACATATTGATAATATAGACAGTACAGGGAACAGTTTTTGTGCGCCCATCAGCTGATTGAATCACCCAACAACGCTTCTTAGTTTAACTTTGTTTACAGTGGAGTGAACAGCGATTTTGTTGGTCACTTGAATATTTTAGCATTTTTACATTAAAATTATTGGTCATTCTGAAATTTAGTTAGCATATTGATAATATACAGTGCTGAAATTATTATGAAACATGAAGAAGGCATGAGAACCAATGCACTCTGTAAAGAATATGGCATCATCATCGACTGCCTCTACAATCAGCTGTTTGATATGTAAACAAAGTTGCCGGTAATACGACATACACACCTCAAAGTAAGTTAAAATACAGTATTCTATTGTTTTTTATTTATTATTGTACAGTATACTGTACAGTACAGTACAGTACTGTATTCAATTTATATTTAATGTTTTGTTAATTCTATTATTGGTATACAGTACTTTGTATGTATACTTTCTCTGTGATTTGGAACCAATTACCGAATATCCCATTGAAATAATATATTCGGTTAACGAACGACTGAAACTAATTGTGTTCGTTAACCGAGGGACCACTGTACAGTACTGTAATTACACTTGTATTTTACAGCTAGTCATTAAAATGTAAGTTTTTTGTTTTATTATTTGTTTTATTCCTTTGTTTTGATGACTGATATTATATACTGAAGCACAAATTTGATTTTCTCCAGTGCTCATCCTTGACAC
This sequence comes from Homarus americanus, assembly GCF_018991925.1. Classification (NCBI taxonomy): domain Eukaryota; kingdom Metazoa; phylum Arthropoda; class Malacostraca; order Decapoda; family Nephropidae; genus Homarus; species Homarus americanus. The sequence continues at coordinate 579,127 of NW_024715291.1, forward strand.
GTGCAGAATGTGATAGTGTGAAAATTTTCTTGATGGAAGTTGCCAAATCTTGCTGTGGGTCATCTATGGTACTGGATCTCCTCACTGCCTTGCAAGAGAAAGAAGACATTGGAGGAAAACATCAGGATGCAGCTATGATGAAGAATGACACAAGTAATGGTAAATAATGCCTTTACCTTCTGCTAAAGCTCACATTTCTTTATATTGTACAGTACAAGGTGATCCATTTAGAGGTTTGTTACTTTGCCTCGTATTTATCTAACATTCACAATGAATATCTCCTTTCATAAGTGCTGTTAGTATTACCAATTGCAAATGACTACCTTGTAATATAATGAGGTAGACCAGCAGTTCGCAAACATGGGGTTGCTACCCCAAGAGCATCATAAGGGGTCACATAGAGCTCATATGATCGCTGGACTCCCATAGAGCTCATGGGGTCGATGGGTTTCTATAGAGCTCATAGGGTCGCTGGACTCACATTGAATCTAAGGGGTCGTTTGATTCACCTGGGTCTTGCAGCAGTCATATGTGATTTTTTAGTTTCTTTAGTCCATGTTGTCATTGACTGAAGGATGTGGCCAATGGGTGCTGTCTCATTAAGTCGGGACCATAAATTATGAGCAAGGGATTAATGTAGTTACTCTCCTTGTGTCAGGTCAGTCAGTCCAGATCAGCTTGCCCTAATGACACATATTGCAACAGAACTGTTCTCAACTCAGTTCACTCTCTGCTTCTCATGGATGCAGACAGAAAATGGTATCAAATTTCTATAATAGATTTCCCGAGTTGCTTACTGAGTCTTGTATTTGTTCAATTTCCATTCAAGACTTATGTAAAACTGTCTTTTTTGCACTCAAAATGACAGAATTTCAGGATGAAAACGAGGCAAGGGTGAATTTTGATGTCTATGGTGACATATGAAAGTTTTGAATGCTTTATCAAGAGCTATCAAGGTTCTGGTACAATTTGGAAGCATCTATGTCTGTGAGGCAGTTTTCTCATTAATGGTGTTTATAAAAAAACTATTATCATAACCGCATATCAAACCTCAAAAATTTTATACTGTATTATGTTGCTTAATCTCCATTACTCCCAGGTATAGAAAATTAATCAAATGATAGCGTACACTTGTCAGATATGAAATATGACAGTTGTAACTTAGAAAATATTATGCTATGTTGTTTAATCACATAATTATACCCCCAGTTAACAAAAAATCCATTAAATGATAATGCACACATGTCACATGTGAATTATGACTGATGTAACTTGTATTGAAAATATGACAAAGTTGTAACTAAGAAAATTGTACGTTATGTTGCTGAACCACAAAATTATACCCCCAGGTATAGAACATTAAATGATGATATAAACATGTCACATATTAAACATGACAGAGTTGTAACCTATTTCTGCCAGTGTTTACCTTTAGACTCTATTGTGTACAGTAATACATCTCTCTTATTTATTTGTACAATTAAATATGTAATAAGGTTGGGTTTCTAATTTGTTGCCACTGTGCCCTATGACATCCAAGCAAAGAATAAACAAGTACTCTACTGTACTTAGCTATATGTTAATGGAAAGTATACTCACACATCCATTAAGAAAAAAGATATGTATATAAAATCCATGATGCCAATGTAGGACAAAGATATGGTGGATAAAATTCACAAAAATCTCGATAAAATTTTTGGTCTAAATTTGAGTGGTACTTGTACTCAATTGAATCATTCTTTGCAGGGTATGTTGTATGTAAAACCTTTTCTCCTTTGAATATAGGCAAAAATTAATAATATGGTATTATTGTGATATGTAGTGATGTCAGATTGTAAGTTAGCTATCAAATAGATAGTACTGTATAGAAAGTGAAAGGCTGTACAGTATTTTAGTTGTAAAAATAAGATTACAACATACATGTACTGTATTACTTAAAACTGCTCACATTTGCTTGATAATAATATACTGTACAAGTACTGTGTAATATGTATACCGGGGTACTTGCAGAACCTGTGACCTGTATCCTGCAGTTGGATCACATGCGGAGTAAAGCAAAGTACTTAAAGACAATAAAAGCCTGGTGTGAAGAATTGGACCTTGTTGGCCGGATAGTGTTCTGTTTACGATGGATATTTCTATTTTTGCAGGGCAGTGCAGACGATATAAAGGTATGTAATCATAACCTTGGTCTACATGGAAGCACTAACTTAGGTTAATTTTTTGCATTATGTTTACAGAAGCAACATTTTTTACTTAATGCCAGTTGTTGGTTACTCATGTCCAGGGTACAAGGGGTCCCTGACTTATGAACGAACGCCGATATGAATGAAGTCCCATAAAGTCAATTATTTTAAAAATCTGACGTAAGCACAATGGTTTGTAGCAGTTACGTTCGAGAACTAGCTTGTGTGGCGTAGAGGGGAGGCAGAGCAGCACATGGGGAGTGATCGTCGCACCCAGTCACCCGCCTTGAGGGAGCAGGAACTTAAGAATAGAGCATGTTAGAGTTAATGATGATGTTTGGTAACTTAATCCACTCATCCACTACTCTATTTCCAAACCAGTGTTTACCTATCTCGCTTTGAGTTTGCTCCTTGTTAGTTAATTTAAGTCCCTTTGTTATACTATATCACCTTTGTTTAGCCCCAACTTCCATTTATACATGCTTTAACCTGTCTCTGTACTCAAGGTTCCTAATGCCCGGGATTAGTCTTGTCATTCTCCTCTGAATTCTTTCTAGGGATTTGATATTCATTCTGTAGTACAGTGACCAAAACTAAACCAATAATCCAAGTGAAGTCTTACAAGTGCAAAATATGTACACACACACACACATTCATTCACAAAACACACTCAAACTTGTGGCGCAGGCTCATTTCATCACACATACATTATATACACTCCGATACAGTTTATTCACACATACATAAACACAAGCATTTCTAACAGGTAAGCGCTCACACACACACACACACACACACACTACTACTACAGTACTTGTATTATATCATATCCTTGGTCATCCACATCTTCATCGCAACCAAACAACTACATTTGCTCCTCAAATTGTTAGGTAATCAAACTTTGATGGGAATGCTTGGATGCAAATCTATGCTTGGCCATGACTAAGAAGACATTGACAGGCCTGAAGATAATTTGTCAGTCACAACCAACTCTTTACATGCTTGCTGGGGCAGTTTCTAAGACAAATAATTGCCCCTGAGCATATGTAAACAATTCTCGCTAAAAGTGTCTCCATGTATCTGGAAGGGTCTGGTTAAGTGTACACAATTTTAATTTTTATATTCATATTTTAAAATGTGGTAAAGACTTGTAACAAAGAATAGACCAACCAATTGAACAACTACAGTAATGAGCTACTTAGTGATGAAATGAAAAATAGATAAAGAGATAAACGATACAGAAAATACAAGTTTCACATTGCATAGCTTGATAATTTGATCCTTCTAGGGCCATTGGGTGGACCTACCATGATTCTTAAATTATCTATTTACTGTCCTGTGTTACCTTTAGGAAGTGTGGAAAATGGCCATAAAACATTGATGATGGTGATGGTGAATTACCTAAAGTTATTTCATTAATTATATCAAAACATGCTGTATATTATTGCATCTTATCTAATTGTTACAGGACATCTTGTGCACCATTGTAGATGAAAATAATATATTTCATTACATAATTCCATTCAGTAGACTCTCTTGCCTAGTTTTTGTATTCTTGTACTTCTCTTATGTGGGATATTGTAATATTCCATCTTGGTGCCTCTCTGGTAAATATTGTGATAAAATCATTTACAGTAAATATTGCATGTCATACTCTGAATAATTAGAAAATAAGTTAAAATATTTCCCAGATGATATTGTATGGTTACATTTACACTCTTAATAACTGTATAAATATAATTTAGTTTTACTCTTTTCATCAGATGTATATCCAGCGGAACAAGACTCAGTGTGTGGACGTCAACTCGTCAGGAAAACCATGTAAAGAAAGGTTGTTATCTGTACTCTATCAAGGTAATCAGCAAAACAAGTTTAGTAATTTTGAAGTTCATCAAGTAGAAAACATTACTGAATTTAAAACTTGGATGATGAGCTGTGGATTATCAGACTTATTTAAAGATATTATAGAACCAGTTACCTCTAGGTGATATGTTAAGTGCCCACCTCACTTTGTGTCATAAATATTTAAAACTGTTGTTTGTGCATTTACTCATGAATAAAATATATGCATGTTTTTTCTTTTATCTTTTTTTTTATACGTATTTGAAAGTTACAAATTTTATAAAAATATTTAATGTATAAGCGAGATGCAAATCTAGGGGAATTATTGTGAGTAGAATATTTTTTACATCAACTACTGTAGACAAAATAATGTTTGCCTTTCCTTTCTATCAAATGTGATTAGTTTATTCATTCTTACTGCTGCAAAATACTCAAGAATAAATGAATCTGAGATGTTTAAATGTGAATGAATGTAATCACAGTGATAAGGAAAGTGATTGAAAAAACAAAGGACGATTGAAAGGAAATTGGATTGTCATGTTTAGTGCAACACAAAGTTAAGGAACAAATAATAGAGCAAAAGCTAAAGGTATGACAGAGTTATTGAGTGATGGAATGTGGAGTTGTTTCATTGAATATTAGGGGGTCAGTCACAGAATGTTACGAATCAAATTAAAAGTAGAGAGAGAGGGAATGGGCAGAGTGAGAAGGAAAGAGAGGTTCTGGGAAGAATTGTACAGTATACCCGGTAACTGTGTTGAAGGCTTCAGTGTGAGATGAAGAGATAATGATGTGGGAATTTAAATTCAAGAATTGGTGATTGGGAAATAAAAGTGATTGTGGGTAAATATGAAAACCAGAAATAAATGAAAATGGAAAGATTTACTAGAAGTGTGACCCAAGGTCTGATAATGGGGAATACATAAAAGACATTCATAAATATACATAAAGTTGAGATAAAATCGAAAATAGAGGTTTGTTTGAATGTGTTGATGGATAGAAGAATGTATTCTGAGGAGCAGCTCACAGAATATCTGAGCATTGCTAAGTGGAAGTGAGATTAATAGTGAATGGAAGGGTCAGGGTGAAAGACATTCAAATTGAGTGGAGCAAAATAATATACAGTAGCTGAAAACTTTTGTTCCTTCATCTTATTCCCATAGATGTAGGAGCTGTCACTTTCATATATTATACTATTGTTTATACAGGTATATGTAGCCATTATTTAAATTCTTTCACCAATTGTAGGAGTTTGAAAGCAATATAAATATGAAAAAAAATGAGTGGCAATCCAGGATTATGAGTACAGTGGAGGAGGGAATATGCAGTCAACATTGTCTCAGATGTGGTGGGGAAGCATGTCTTCTCATGTGAAGCCAGGAAGCTCCATTTGTAACTTGCAGTAGAACAGGTGACAAGGACTGCATCAGCACACTTACAGGTTTGATCCTAGGGTTCTTAGGAACTCATATTTTTGTAACTGTGCTGTACTTCAGAATACTAGTAAACCTGGAGAACTAAAGAGATGGAATTGCTTCCAGTTAAGCTCCAGCTCCAATAAATAGGATTTCGCATTAATTACCCATTTTGTAAAGGACATGAACTGTGAGACTACTGTCATACTTTTGTGCATATGCTTCGACTCTTGCAGGCCATAAAATAGTGCAGCAATTTCCCATTTCGAGCTGCCCTGTTTTGCACTGCTTCGTTATAACACTCTTGATCCTAGAGAGAGATTTTATTTATCTACAGTATGTAAAATAAAAACAGAGAATGTTCTAAAGTTATGAGTTCAAATCCTCCCCGTACTGACACCCACTATTCTGAGGTTCACATTTAATGTCATGTATGACTTCCAAAGTACTGTAGATAACTTATAATGAATCAGTGAAACTTCCATCTTAGTTTATACCATGTTTACACATTATACATTGTGCTCTCCTTATAACTTGTATTTGGAAATTTTACATAAAAATGTCTGGGAAAAGATCTGCGAGTAATAGTGCTGTTACTGAAATGTGTGTGTTGGTGATCTGGAATGATTACACAACTTGTGAGGCCTGGAATGTATGTAGTATGTATGTCTGTGTGTGTGGGTGGCTGGTGGGCTGTAGAAACTTATTCATACCTCTCAGTATTCTCAATGCAAGTTTTCATTGATAAATGTTTTTATTGTAACATCATGTTGTGCAGCTACATTTAATTGTCTTTGGTAAAAGAAAACAGACAGCTGATTATGACAAATTTGAGGCTGTAGATAACAGCTAATCACTTGTGTCTTGCAGCAAAATAACCATAGAAACCAGCACACCACCACTATCACCTGCTACCACCACCATCATAACCTGCTACCACCACCATCATAACCTGCTACCACCACCATCACCTGCTACCATCACCACCTGCTACCATCACCACCTGCTACCACCATTAACTGCCACAGGGGCAGATCCAGGGGGGGGGGGGTCCTGCAGGTACAGATCCCCCCCTTTTCATTTGAAAATTCTAATAGTTCCCCTTTAATGCAGTATTGTATTCAGGTGTTTTTGTAAAGCAAAAATTAATTACTACTGACCTCAGAATATCTCCTAATATCAAGTACACATGGCTTATAAATGGCCTCAAAATGTCATGATATTGGTCAGATTAAAAAAAGGAGGGGGGGGGGGCTTACAGCATCCCCTAAAACCCCCCAGCTGGGTGGGCTCGCTATGCTCACCAAGTTTCCCCACCCACAACTTCTTGAACCCCCCTCTCTTTTGATATTCCTGGATCTGCCCCTGCACCATCACCTGCAACCATCACAGTTAGTGATATGGGTGTGTGTTAGTAGTCAGGAGTTGAAGAACACAGTTGTGAGGACTGACCATGTGTGTGTCAGCGGACTGTATCGATGTACACACACCTCACTAGTTTTTGCTGCAATTTTTTTTTTTTTAATTTTAGAGCTACATTTAATTATCGTAGGTAAAAGAAAACAAATAATTGATAATGATAAATTTGAGGCTGGAAATATTAGCTGATCACTTTTGCCTGGCAGTGCAGTAGTCAAAAACTGGAACATCATTTTTACCTCTATCATCATTTCACTCGGCACCACCACCTGATCCACTTCCCTCATCATTCTAGACTTGCTCTTTATTACCCTCAGCTGTCATTGTTAAAGTATTTTTATCATAACACAACAGTGTTGAAGTACTGTACATTTAATTAATGTAGATAAAAGAAAAACAGTTGATAATGAGAAATTTAAGGCTTTAGTCATTATTCCATAATTTTCCATTTGTGTGTGTCTTATTGGGTGATGTAAAATGCTCCACTAGTCGACTGATTTGCATGAATGGTGGTGGTAGTTTTTCATTTGAGGCCTGAAGCATGCATTCTTGTGTTTGTGAGTGGTAGAAGCGGGTTTTTGCGACATAAACACCTATCTCTCGGTTTTCGTTCGGCATGTGCTAATTGTTATTATTTTTTTATTGTAACATCATGTTGTAGCTCTACATTTAAATGTCTTAGGTAAAAGAAGAAGAGTTGATAATGATCACTATCAGAGCAGCAGCTAGCCACCATAAAAACAAGCACATCTCCCCACCTATCACCATCTCATTCATCACCACAACCTCTCTCTCATCATTACAGGCTGCCTTTTCTACCCTTTTTAGTGATGAAGGATTCATCTCACTCAGAAGAACCCTGTGATATCCTTTACCTCTCATTCCAAGGGTTACTTTTACTTTTCTTTTTTTCTCTTCGCTATTGATCGACTCATTAGCCACTTGGGCGGTCGGTCACATCTCTCTAACTCACTGTTGGCAAGTACTGGGCATGCACCGGCTCCTGGATATATCGGAACCTTGAATGAGGTCACACTTGGTGCCATCACAACACACTCTGGCAGATTGTTCCAAGAGTTCACAAGTCTTGCTTTGAAAAATTTGCTCTCATCTTTTTCTGGGCTTGTGGCTTGACGTAAATTTGTTAATTTAGTTACGGCAAATAAAAATAGTAGTGTATTGTGCTGTAACTTTGTTTACTAGTACCCAAATGAAGCATAGGTAATTGCAACAACCTCAGGGACATACCACAACTTATATATAAAGGTATACTGACCCCTTTTACCACTAAAATCACTGAGCACGCTTTTCTTAAGAATTCGTCCTGAGCATTAAGCAAATTATTACTGTACTCGGGTTCGGTCAACCTTCCACTCCCAGTCACTCATTTTGATTGGGCATCCAATCTCTCAGCCAGCTGTGTTTTCAGCAACTAAATTCTTGATTTACTTAATTTTCTTATTACTGTACAGTGGGGTATGCTATAACGAACGGATCCTACTACGAATATTCCTATAACGAACGGTTTTACCTATAAAATTGAGAATGCTATAACGAACGAAACTCCTACAACGAACATAATTTAATTTTTTTTTTTTTCTAATTTATTGTTTTATTATTACAAATATTAATGATATTCTTTATTTCAGGGGTTTAGATGCATATTTATGCACTTTTTTACAATTTTTACAATTTTATATTATATTTTTCAGTGTTAAGTGGTTGTATTTGGGGGCCTGGAACGGATTAATCCTATAACAAACAAATGCTATAACGAACAAGGTTCTAGAACCAATTAGATTCGTTATAGCATACCCCACTGTACTGTATAACAATTCTTCATGATTACATGCATTAACAAGGAGAATTGTTAAGCTCACTCATAATGTTATTTTAAAATTCTCAAAATTCTTAAAGAATATTGTCACTTTACCTTCAATTATGTTCAATAATTGTTAAAATGACTAAAAAATTTAATATTAAACTTTTAAAATTATTGAATGGTATAAACTTCTTGATATTTACTAAAATAGTAAGGAATTTAAGCCCTAGAACCGATTAATGTATTGGTGGACTGATACTAAAGCTGGTTGCCCGGTCAGTGCAAGCGAAAACATGTTGAGGTCGGTTCGTAAGAACTTCGTTAACCGAATTTTTTTTCGTAAACCGAATTGAAGATCCTTATGGAAGGCAGTTCGTTAATCGAAATTACGTTAACCGAGGTGTTCGTTAAACGAAGGGTCACTTTATATGAAAAATATGGATTTTTAATAAAATATTCTTGGAAGGGATATTAGTAAGTGCCTTACATAAGTTCAGTGTAGCTTGTAAACAGCCCATATTTATATATCGTAAGTACCGTACTACTGTCTATATGTTGACTAAATGTGTGATGAACAAATCACTCCGGTTACAAAAATGTAGTGTTTAGATTTTTATATAAGTGCCATAATATCCAGTAGGTTGGTATTGAAAATAGTAATACAGTACAGTACAGTATGAAAAATATTAATATCCCTAGGTAATTTTTTAATGAAATTTGTTTATGTAACATACATAAACCTGGTGTGGCTGTAGTTTTCTAATACCTTGTACCTCAACTACTTACACTCAAAACAATGTACAGTACAGCAAGATACAGTACTGTCTGGTGATATATAACTAAAAGTTAGTTTAGTGTGTACAAACCCTCCTGTATGGAAGTTTGGACTTAAAATTCACCGCAACAAGAATTATAACAGAAATAAGAAATTATAACATAAAAATTTTTAAAGGAAAGAACAAATACAGGTTGAACGTATGAAATTCAGATTTCCATGAACTGGAAACTCTCATGGTCTAGGCTCTGTTGCTGTCAGTGTCACCACGGCACTATTTTCGAAAACGTATTACAAAAAAGTTTTACCGATTCTCTACATGTGTATTTAATGCAAAGTTAAAGTATACAGTACTACGGTGCCAGTAGAGAGAATAGATTATAAGTACCCTAAAGCCAGTAGTGTACAGTGATATCTCCGTTAGCCGGAACAATTGGTGCAGAACACTTCCGGGAATGAGAGATTTCCGGGTAACGAGACGACTCTCTCAAAGCTGGAAAAAAAAATCCCTCATCTGCAGAATTTTCCGCATAACAGAATAATGTTCCATAAATTGCACATTACATCATCTCTCAAAAGCCGGAAAAAATCCCTCATCCCTGTAATTTTCCGGGCAACGTAAAAATTTTCTCGGAAGTTCCAGAAATTGCACATTACATCATCTCTCAAACTGGAAAAATATCCCCCATCCCAGGAATTTTCTGGGTACTGGAAAATTTTTCTCAGAATTTCTGAAAAATGTGCCCCTTGGAAAATCCTTCCCAAAGCCGAAATTTTCCGGAAAATTACGGCTTTGGGAATGATTTTCTGAGAAAAGGAAGTAAAATAAAGATTGCTGTACTGTATTTGTTCATATTTAAAATAATTAAAATAACCCCCTTCACCATCCCAAGAATTACCCTTCTACCTCCGAGGAATAATTTCGCAACTCATCCATAACTACAGTATTCTCTCAATTTAACGGAATCCGATATAATGAACTCAATTTAGCAGAAATAATTTTTTCTGTTATTTTTCATTCGATTTAGTTTGCTAAATCAAGAAAAATTCCATTAATATGCTCACACCTATGTACACACCTCAGACACCTGATATGTACATAGAAACATTATTTATGGCTTACCTTAAACAATGGGGGTTTGGCATTTGTTTTAAAAAATTTCCATTATTTCTAAACTTTTCCAACTGATAGCCACACACTTTTCACTTTCTCCTCCACACCACTTCCTTCTGAGACTTCTGAAAGACTTTCAGCATGACGGCTAAGCACAGTAGTTAGTTGACCAAGAGGTAGTAGTGAACAACACACGCGGTGGCGGCAGGGCACAGACTGAGTGGATGTAAACAAACCCCAAGCGTCAAGCGGCGCATTTGGCACAATTTAATGGAATCACGCTCAATATGGTAAATTAGTTCGCTAAATTGATTGAAAGTAACGGAAAGGGGTGGCTAGAATTAGTTTGTTAAATTGAGAAAATACTGTACCTATACTGCCAAGTCAAGTTCAATATATACAAGTAGATACTGTACAATAATTTAAGGTATTAATACTGTACAGTATTAACACAGGTAGATCTGGCAGGAATCATTCAATATGCAAGACTAGCATGTGTTAAGAAATATGATAAAATAAGGTAAGCACCCTATTTGCGATATTTCGCATTAACGATGCTGATATATTAAGACTACAACTCTATTTGTGATGTAAACAAACTCGCATTAATGATGTTCATCATTGGGCCAACTTGAAATATGGAATTCATCTCTCTCTGCAATTGTTGTGTTATTATTTATCACTGGTATTTTTTTATTTTTGTTTTTCCCTTACAGTGAGAGGACATAACTAAAGTTCACATTATACTCAGTTTAAGTGACTGTGAAGTACTTTCACACCTATTCCTCACCCCAACAATGGGTGATCACATTACATTTGGTCAATAACATGGCATAATCACGGCTCGCCACTCCAAGCGGTCCATTTATAGTCCAACCTAGCAAGGTGCGTATTGGCTAAACTCCCTCCTGTTCTACTTTAATAAAAGAAAATGCTTAGAACTCAGAGATCCACCTTTCAGCAAGCTTTGCTAGCGAAAGTACACAAATAGGGTATTCCAACATGATGACATCTTGGTGTCTGCGACCCACGACAGGAAAATACCATTAGTTCTCAACAATGATGAACTTGCATAATGATGATTCTTCACTCCTACCATTACCTCACAACGATCTCCCCGGTGTTTCCCACCTATTACTTTCCTCCATCAAAGCCAATGAGAGGAAAACTGGCCTTCCTGCCTGCAGCGAAGCCACAAGACTACGCTTGCAAATATATCTGCTGCTGCCAATCCAAGAAAGAGTCCGGTGACATCACTGCTTTTTCGCCTCCAGGTTCTTTCTTCAACCTGACTTTCACCGCTGAATGCACCTTGCCGAATTTTGTAGAAATACAACTCAAGAATCATAAGTTCTTCCACCAACATCCAATTCCATTAAGGTGTTCCTGACCATTTATATTGGATTTCTTTCTCCCCACGGTGTGCTTAACCACTTCGACCTTCCATGATTAATGGCCCGATTCCTGCAGGCATAATAGCCTTATGTTGACCATTCTAGGTCGCCAGCCAGGTGCGCTTCTATTTGGTAGGTGCCCCTGTGGCCTTCTTCACCCCTTTTGAGCTAGTCTGGTGTTCTCCCTTCTCACAACTTCACCAAGCAGCACCTTGTCATTGCTCGTCAGAGCCCTCCGGAAGTGCAGGGACCGAGTGTACCCACAGAGCAGCCACCATACTACACACATACCATCTTCTGGCAGCATGAAAGCCAAGTTCTTCCCTTACAAAGTTTAAACTCCTGTGGACATGAGGAATGTACAGCACATCTGAAGAAGGTGATTCCACGCATAGCGAGCAGCGCTCATCGCCCATTTCTGGTTGCCTTTACCCTGATGTCACCAGAACCCACAAGTCTCCTCAATGAAAATGATGAGCCCGCATAAATTATCTTGGTTCTTCTTGTCCTGCCCTTTGTGACCTCCTCCGCCTTGTAGACCATATCCGGCCCAAAGCACCACCCATCCTGGAAGTTTTACTTCGTATTATCGCCTTATCCACGGAATGCTCCTTGAACCTTCAGCAATGCTCGATATCCTCACGCGTCAACTCTGACGAGTTTCCCGCCACAATCGAAAATCGGCACACGAGAACTCCAATGTAGAACAATGCAGCCGGGCCAACGCACTGAACCCGACTACGCGAAGTAATTACATGGAGCAGAGTAAGCGACCATCACGTAGATGTAACATCCTCAAACACGACGCGATGCCACACAAACACGACCACAGGATAATAATGACAAAGCGATTTGCTATGTCACACTAAATAGTAGCCACACAGTGATGTCACACACGGAACGAGCACGTAAGTGCACACGCACCAATTACCAAATCCCTCACACCTTTAATAAGTGACCTGACATTACATCAGTCGGAATAATGAGATTACTAATCCCCACCCCACTTCCACATCAAATAACAAGGCGAAAGAGTTTAATATAATGGCACCTGATATTGCATCAGGTCAGTAACAAGATAACTAATACCTCCTACCCGTGTTAAGACATAAAAGTTATGTTACATAATACATTCAACAGTGGACTCTATACCACCTATGACTCAAGCAGCAGCATCTACATGGTAGCAGTATACAGACCATATGTAGATAGAGTGAGTTCGCCAAGCCATAATGTTAATCACAGGTGGAAGTCTTCTCGTATATTTCCCCATAGTTTATAAACATGCTTATCCGCCAAACACATGTAAACAATTTCTACCTAAACATATAATCATCATCATCATCATCATCATCCTCACTATATGAGGAAATCATCAGCTGAGTAACAACATCAACCAACATGCCGCACATGTTGACTGAACCTTATATCTCGATAATGAGAAAATAATTATTTTGTTTTGACAATATACTATACGATACAGTTCTTTGTATAACACAGCTTTGTCTGTGTGAGACGTGAAGCCATCAAGTAAAATTCAATGATTTCTGTGATCAAGCCCAATTCATACCTTGCATAAAATACCATATATCATAATATTTTTTTTAACATACTTGAGTTATTTCAAACAAAACTTGGATAAACCATTCAGTATTATTTGGGTAAAAAAAAATAAGCCTTCAACTTAGCAGAATTAAGTTTTATAAGACCCAGGTATCAACATTTCTTAACAAAGTCAAAACAAAATTTAGTCTCCAATCACTAAAGTAATATCAAACATTTTTCTTATAATATCCTTTATTGGAACAACCCTCAAGAGAATTACTGGTGATCATAACGGCAACCAAATTCATTACCATCACAAGAGCAGGCTCAAATAAATATACATAACTTTTTTGCAATCCATAAATATACTTTGCCAGCACTCTCATGCTCAAAAATACCCCCTTCAAAGGGTTAACCGACATTGCTTCAGAAGGCAGATATAAGAAACTGATTCACACCCTACGCAAGAGAGAGAAGAGCACATACAATGGAAGTCCCAACTGTGTTTAGGCCAGCAACATGAGAACCAATAATCACTAAGTGTTATGACGAAAATGATAATCTACTTATTACTTTCAAATAACAGTGATACATCTACTGTAGGCTCAAGATGACAGTAGTAGCATACGCATTATTATTACAACATACTGAATTATACATGCACAGTGGTAAATAAAAACAACACAAATGTTCACCATATATATAAGAAGGACTCAGGAAAACTTTCCAACAAGATGAAAATTCCAGTCATGGCTAAAGAAATTCACATGCCCACTATATAGAAATTTTTAGAAGGCACTGATATATTTATTTAACCAAACTACAGTGTATTAGACAAACCTATTTATATTTATTTAGATAATAAATGGTTTCAAACTAATTAAAACTGCTTACAGACTCTGGTATGAACATATCATTGCACTATCATGTTTTGTGACTGTATGAGCAGTAACGAAAACAACTCACAATCATTTTACTCACCCATATTTTAAACTAAAGACAAAGACTGCAACCAACGTCCTACACTTTCAACCTCTAAACCAGTGAGCTGATTGATGTCTCCACTCCACCTTAAGAGTCCCCTTAGCCTCAAAGGAGATATGTGATGATGACCAGACGTGTTTATAATGATGTGGTGAGTGTTGTTTAATTGTTTTGTAGCTAGTAATATTGTAAGAATTTATTTTTGGCGATACATGTGGGTGTCCTGGCAAGAAGTGTATCCCATTGAACACTATGCTATAATACCGTACTCCCAGTCTTTGATATATCACATAGCGATGGGGTTTTCAGGAACCCAACCCCATCACCTGCATCTCAGTCACACCGTTAATGCACCAAAATTACCGTGTCTGTTTTGTAGTTGGGGTTACATTCCTAGTGGTTACTTTTATGACATTTTTCTCACAAATGGTATTGTACTTCTCTTTAAAACACAAAACTTGAACAAAGCCTTTTGGATTTAAGTTTTTTGGGAAAATGTCAGAGAGGGTTCAAAGCAATAAGAAGCTTTGAGGTTACTTTTTTTTTTAAGTGAAAAAGTCAGAAATTATGTTTATCTCAAGCATATGAGTTTAGTCTTATCTACAGCTTGTTCCCTCTTTTCAAAACACCTAACACATCCATTTTCACATTTAAACTAACATTCTTTGTCACAGGTCAGTTCTCTAGCCAGTTGGTCATTTCTTTTACACACTATTGGCAAGTGCTAGGCATGTATGGGCTCTGGAATGCACCAGTATTCGAGTCGTCTTAAAGAAGTGGTCATGACATTCTCTGGCAAGTTATTACAATAATCCACACTCTTACTGTCACATCATTCTCCAGCAGGATATTATAATGGTTTACAACTCTTACTCCAAAGTTAGCTCTTAAAAATTTTCTGTATCTGACTCCATTAACTTTAAGCTGTGATCTTTAGTGTAAGAAGACTTAAATATATTTTTAGTGCCTCATTTCTTAGAGAAGCATCATGTTTTTTTTCTCAAGATTTACTGTACTGTAATACCAAATGCAGCCAATGAAAACTTAAAGTTCCCCCTGCCCTCATTAGATATTAATATAGAACTGGTGCATCATCTACACCTATCAAATATAATTCACATCACCCCAAGTTCTATTGCTCCGCCTATCGCCAAGTCTAAACATCTGCAGTCCAGACTTGAAGAGTTTTAATGTTAAAATGGTTAGAAATGATTTCAGTGTTTCAGTGAGTAAAAGTGGGTTGCCACTGGTCAGTTGTTTAGCCAGTTTGTCCTTTGGTGTAGTAGACCATTAAGTGTTTCATTTCTTAGAGGAGCATTAAATAATTTTAATATTTCACTAAATATGTTTTTTAAGGTTTAATATCAAATGAACACAATTAATCACCTGATGAAAAACCTAACACGGTCAGCAACAACTACACAATTCACTTATGATTCACAACACCCTTAGTTCTACCGAGTCTGAACTTCAGTCCATGAAGCAGCTGTTCACTCTCAAGGCGAGTTAAAATTTGTTAAAATGTGTTCCACTCTCACATTATATCGATGGTCTACTGTATTACATAAAATGCTGAATATTATAGTTAGTGAGTGATAGGAAGATAACTGTTACAGTACTGATACACTGAATAGTAAGGACACAAGTGGCAAGTATTGAGTAGAAACAAGGATGTTGTAAGTGTGTAGTGCAAGAGAAATGGCCTTAACCCTTAGGCCTCGGGTGACGTTCCAGAAAGTCCGACCAGCGCGCCCCGGGTGACGTTCTAGAACGTCCGCCTATTCCCGTTTTTGTTTTTTAAAGGTTGATTTTTTCTAGATTTATCTCCACTGGGGGGGCGGGGGGTGTTTACTGTCAGCACCACCCTAAACCGGGGCTTAAAGGTTAATACTGTAATGTGATTATTGATAATGACAAAACCAAGGACACTTGGAGAAAATACCAAGTTTGATTATTAAAATGAGCAGTATGATTGGGACAGGCAGCAGAAACAATTCAGGGACCATGCCCAAGTTGTTGCAAGAAAATGAAGAAATAAATTGATTAATAAAATGAAGAATGGAAAGGCAACTGAAAGATATGGAATAATCTCAGAAATGCTGAAAGCATCAGACAATAAAGGGGTGACAATGGTGACCAAATTGACTATTACAATCATGAAGGAATGTACCGTTTCAGAAAATTGGTGGGAAAGTGTGGTCATGAATACTTACAAGAGTAAAGGTGATGCACTTGTATGTGGGAATTATAGGAGCCTGAAGCTGTTAGATCAGGCTATAAAAGTTTTAAGTTCAGGCCCAGTAGGGGGACCCCAAAAGCAATATTTTTGGCCAGGCAGTTACAAGAGCAATATATCTAGGGAAGGAAAGTTATCTCATATTTATAGATTTAAAGAGGGTATTTGACATGGTATCAAGTGAAGTAGTAAAGTGGGCAATGTGAAAGCTAAGGGTCATGTTTGGGTGGTTACTGCATTATTAAGGGCTCAAAAATGGTGGAGAGTAAAATTTGTGAGGACTTTTGAAGTGAAACTAGGAGTTTACCAGGTGTCTGTCTTGAGCCCCTTTTTGTTTATCTCATGGTGTTAGAGGTAATATCATGGGACTTGAGGACTGGTCTGTCCTGAGAGTTGTACCCTGATGACTCTGGGCTGATAGCAACATAATACAGTATTGAAGAGGCAGTGGGGAAATTTAAGAAATGTAAGGATGTAATAGATTCACCTCAGGGAGTTGACTGCCTTGCCTTTGCTTCAACATGCCTAATGGCAACTGGGCTACCAAAAGCTGTGCACATCCCCTGGTCTCTGCATTTTTTAGGGCTGGCACCCTGGGTTTGCAGTGGTGAATGGGAGGAGGGGGCATACCCAGTCTGATTTTACCCTACAGCTGGCATCAGGTAATCACAGCTAACCTACACAAGTGTGGAAAATAGCTGTAAAACGTTGATGACAATGAGTGAATGTGGCAAAAAACAAATGACAGGTGTAGGTGAGGGACACCTTGGTGGAAAATGGCCATGTGCTGTCTAAGAACAGTGTTGACAGCAATTCAATAATGTGCAGTGAGAGTGGAAGGAGGGTACACAAGAGGTGCAGTGGAGATGGTAGACTGCAGGATGTTGCTGGCCTTAGCAAGGCTAAGAGAAACTTAACATTGGGGATATATCCCTGGACTGTGTCGATGAGTTTTGTTACTAACATGATCAGTGCTGTAGGAAGTTTAGGGGGTGGCTGTTTTTATTGATGGTAAGAGGACCTTACCTACACATGAAAGGAATGATCCTTAAGTAGTGTTTTAAAGAATACCAGTTTTGAAACGAGAGAGAGAGAGAGAAAAGTAAAATTTTTACTCGTAGGTTGACTTTTTGGGGTTGTAAAATTTTTCTTTAACGAAAGTCAAGAGGATCTTTGAGTTTAAATTGGGAGAGACCGTGAGAGAGAAAAAAGATCCAAGATTTACAGATTGAGAATAGTGGGCAATTGGAAGTTTGTGAAATTAATTCATCAGTTAACAAGACTACTTACATCTATCCTTGATATTCACTGATTTGGGTAACACAGTACCCTCAATAAATTGACCCAATATTTCGTTATCACGGGTCAGCGACATTACCTACATTGCACTGGTTCTCGGGTTTCTTATTGTTTGTGACGGTTTTCTTGATCGGTTGTGCCTGCTTGACTGTTTTTGACAGATTTTTTCGGACATTTATTACATCGTTGCATCATGCCACCAGTGCAGAAAGAGAAGACTCCCCCAGACCCCAGTAAATACCATAAGAAGTGTTATTTACTTCAAGATAAGATTGATATGATAAAGAAAATCTGAGACGAGCAGCTTTGCTCAGTCGGCCATGAGTATGGCATCGAGTCCACCATTCATTCAGTGTATAAGAAGACATTATGAATACATACCGAGCATCCCCAAGGTCTGTCAACCATATTGGTGAGAATTCAGAAGGATGTTTTTGTTGTGCCTATGAGAAAGCTATTTTCATAGGGGGATGGGGGGCAGCAGCTTGGGGTCTTGAGACAAATCCCTATTTTTCCCACGACTTAATTATCGTGGAGTTGTTTATCATGGTACCTTTCTGGTCCTTAACCCCAGCGAATATAGAGGATAGATGTACCAGAATTTTACATTTTTTGATCCAAGGATCCACAATCAGCAGATCGAGAAGTATTGATTTTAAAGATAAATAAATAAAAATTTAATGAAATTGGAAACCACAGTTCAGCAGTTTGATTCCAACAGCAAGTGTAAAAATTTATTTATGGCTTATAACAGTTAATTAAATTAAATTATGCATAAAACTCATACTGTCTGGGATTAACAGCCTAAAAACTCCACAAGGATTTTTCTTGGAAATTATTACTAAATAGTTTGACTATAATAGTAGAAGGATAGAATGATATTCAAAACTTACAACACACTGTTTCAAGGGTCATTAGTAGGACTGATTATGCAAAACATATTTCACATTTTCTGACCCAGGATATTTGATGTGGCTACATTTTGAAAATCTCAGAGAAGCATCGACTTATTTTCCCAACAAATTTTAAAATTACAGTTTAGTAGTTCAACTGTACAGCTGTGAATACAAAGCTGTTCAAATATGTCCATTATGAATTGTCCATGGAAAAATTAAGTACAGTAATCCCATTTGGTATATGCAATTCTTAATTCTGATTTTATAAAAACACAGCTTGCCTATTGAAATATAATTTATTACACTGAACTAATTAAAAAAGTATACAGCAGTTTGAGACCATTAACACTTGAAATAATCACTTTCAAAAAATTTTCTGAATCTCAAAATGGAAAAAAAGAAAGAAAGAAAGGCTAGGTGAAGGGGGACCTTTGTGCGGCTGTGCCACACACTAGACATTTACGTCAAGAATACCCATCGTGAACCTTGAGAACATTCAATTAAGCCCCATTTTCTAGTTAAGAAAATAGTCTTACTGAAACGCACCAACGAAAGCTCAAAATTGGTAATCATGTCGCATTTTCTGGCAGCTGGAAGTGGTCTTGTAGAAGCGATGAGCACATCAACTTAATCCTGTGAAACATTCATGCTACTTACTCGGTAACTGGGATTACAGGGCATGGTAGCACTGAAGCCTCATGGCAGTTATAGTTGGTTCTAAGATCATACTTTTCAAGCAGCAGAAACTCAGTCACATCATTCCCTGAGGTTAGCACTGTCATGCCCCATTCCCTTAGTTATTCGTGTCACCGGTCACAGCTCGATTTGGCAACAAGACGCATTCAAATTCATCAGAAAGCCAGGCATCAGAGAAAGAAATTTGGGCTCTGCAGTCCATATTTTTAATTTTAAGCCACTAATCTATTGATAATAACATGGCAAACTCCTATCCATTCATCACTGGATTCACCTAGTCAGCCATTATTTCTTAAATTATGTTTTAATAGCCTTGAGAGAAGGCAACTAATGTCAACACTTCTCAACAGATGATCTGAGGGTGAAACACAGATAAATGATCACAAGGGTAGGGCACCCCACATGGTTTTCCAGAAATCACATATTATCCAGGAATCAGCTGCTGGGAAGGCTGCTGGACATGTCCTATGGGATGGCAGCACTGATGAGTGGGCGCAACAGCCCTGGGCGATTTGGTTACCACTGGCTCATGGCACTTGGGACCACCATCGACTTGGAAACAACCCAACACACAGGAGCCACAATGTGATCTGGGGGATGCCAAGATAAAGTGGCCAGCATGAGTTGTGTGGCTTCAAGCAGCAGATGTTAACTTATTGGACAGGTCATACAAGAGGTGCAGAGGCCACACTTGAGGAACCTTCCTTCTACACCACCAAGTAACGCTGCCCAAACATCCACCAACTGGAGGGCCTGAAAAAGATTAAATAAATTTTGGCCCCTAAGTCGGTTATTGCATTGCATTGCATGCATAGTTTAGCAAGACTAAAAATATGAGGTATTGTCCAACCATGAATGCTTTGGTTTTTTCACACCATAAATTTATAGATGATTTCAAACAGTTTACTGTACAAATAGACCCACCTCTCCTTCCAACATGGAATTCAGATAGTTAAAAATGTGTTTTACTCTTAATTCTAAATTAACCATGCCTGGGTTGGTTGTGAATGAATGTAAGTCATAAACATTATGATATTTAAAGACTCACGCGACCTAAACAGTAAAGGGTTGTTTTTCAAACAAACTGCTGTTAAAAGTTGTTTGAAAAGAAAATGATTATTCATTAACTCTTAAACTTATCTCTGTCAATTGAAGCTGCACATTTCACTGCAAACCATATAAATTGGCATTTTAAGCTTTGTGCCACAATTTAAAGTCCATGCAGTATGATGTCACTCCAGGTGATGCACTGTGGTCAGCTGGGTGGCACCAAGAGGGTAGTTTCTTCCCATCTCAGTCAGTGCTTTGTTTTACAACATGGAAGACACTTACCTGTCAACCACTAACAGTACTGGTACCAAGCCTAAGCACCCCATCAAAATGGGAAAAAATTATAATATGATGTCTCACTATGGTTTTGAGAATGTTTCAGGGAATTTACCATAAAAAATCTCATAGTAGCATATAAAAGTGCATAAACTTAGATTGAAGAAAAGTCCATCAATACACCCTCACAAATACGCACCCAACAACACCACCCACATACCCTGATACACAAGTGTGTGACTGCGTGGTGACGAGTTAAAGATCAGCTGTTGAGGAGCGCTTGCCAACACTCCTTTGCACTCCACCTCTCTAATTACCTACACCTTTCTACTCTCACTCCATATCTTAAAATGTTATGTAAAATGTTGAAGGGATAACAACATTGCTCATTTATATTGTCCTTACACTGCAGGTGAAGTGTTACCAAAGAAATGGATAGACACTCACCACCACCCCCATAATCACCACTACTTCTATTATCACCACCTAAATCATAATTTCAGTGATGCAGAGATGGATCAGCTTCAGCCAGAACAGAGCTGTATGATATCTACTCCCACGGACTGTGTCTCACACTCGTTCATCAAACGACTGTCATTCCCGATACAATACTGTTTATTTGTTATTCAGTTATTAGTAAAAATACGTTACTGTAATAATCTGTCTTTATTAGTACCTGTACCCTTCACATATGTCATCAGGAATACATCTCCATAAATGCAATGGTATACCTGTACATTAAAAAATAATTTATTTGTTTAAAATATATTACTTATTTATTATTAAAAAACACTGTATACTGTATTATCTTTAATGGGGAAACTGTACAGTGATCTAATCAGATTTGATATAGGCCTAACATGAGCTTATAGGTACGAGATGACACTTGATGGGGAAGGGGTAGACTGGCCAGTGACCATTGTCACGATTGCAATTTTTTTTACTTGTTAATTATTATACTGTACAGTATTCTTGTATGATCAGCCTATTATGGTTTATGTTTCATCATAAATAATATAACATACAGTATTAATTGGAAGAGAATACAAAATATAATTTGTCTTCAAATAAAATAAATCTGAATCAGAAGGTAATCTCTTCACTGTCAGCGGTACGGGTGGGGATATTTGTTGCTGTGTTCATGTTTGTGTTTACGTATTCTCATATGATCAGCCCCTTGTGGTGTATGTTTCATCATTAATAATATCTTAAATAAATGAAAAAACATGAAATATAATTTGCAATTTGACTTAAAAATAATGAAGACTGATTGACTAGGCCAGATGTACGTATGTGTGAGTGACATAATGTGCGCTCTATTTCTGCTCTCTTCCCAGGAGGATTCCATATTGTTTGAATTATTTTACATAAAATATTACCATTTTTCTGTGACTGAATGTGTTAAAACATATAGTTAACCAACCACAGTGCAGCATAATGGGCGAGTCCATTCTAAGAGTGAAGGAATAAACTGCTCACTAACAGGTTTTTAGGGGGAAAGAGGCCAGGGATTGCTTGTTGGCGGAAATTTCAAATGACTGCGCGTGCCAGGAATTTCAAACAACAAATATTTAAGGGTTTGGACAAATGCTTCTTGTCCTGAAAGGGTCCCGACAACCCGAAATACAGACTTTCGAGGGTTTACTGTATTAACATTTCTATTAGGTAAATTTTAAAATTTAATGACCTAATTTTTTTATGCACAGAAGAAGTTGCCAGAGAATTGTATTGTCATTGCTCTGATGAATCTACATCTATAAAAATACCTTGTTTTTTCACTAACCTCTATAGTTGCTACATCCCACAAGCTGCCAAAATTTTAGCACCAATCTTCAAGTGCTTGCCAAGTGACGCATTTACAGACTGCCCCATAATCCTAGCCATGCCTCAGTACACACACACACACAGTTAATTGTCAAAGAGGAAGTATATACAGTCAGTCCTCGACTTACGATGGGATTAGGGACTGACAACCAGGTCGTAAGTCGAAAATAATGCATGGAAAATCTAAAATGGGTGTCTTTTTCTTCTCAGCACCACGAGAACTCTCACTTTTACGCTTGCCAGCCATTTTAAAGGGAATTACAAAAAAAAAAAAAAACAATTTGTCAGTACACAGCGCGATCACTAATGTCGGGACACGAAAATACGTAATTTGAAAAATATATACGACTGCGGCAGTCGTATGTCCGGGTGGTCGTAAGTCGAGTAGGTCCTGTATTATGTTCGTCTTCATCTCCTAGTGATCCAGAGTCATCCACTTCATGTGGTACAAAAGGTGAGCAAATGAAATTGAGTATCAAGACGTGTCAAACTATAGTAAAAGGGAAGGTGCTAGTGAATAAGTCTGCTACCTCACCCATGTTTACAAACCCATTGCTACACCAAAGCAACCCCCCCTCCTTTTGCAACCCTACATACTTCAGTTTCCCAGAGCCTACACAAAAACAACTTTCAGCCCTTCACCATGGCCTAGCCAAATTAATTTCCGGTAAATTATTTATTATTTTATTTCCCATTGTCTACATACTGTACATATCTTTATTTCTACAAGATAACATTTTTTTTAAGAATTTTTTTTAAATTGTGCATACACTGCATGACAAATTTACTCCAAGCTGCAGCAGTATTCTATAATCGAGAATGAAAATACAGGCACTTACCTAAGCTCTAGTCATCAAAGGAGGATCGCTAAAATTTGTCTTGGAATATGTAAAGGTTGTTAGTTGCAGCAACAGCTATGATATTTTCATGTGGATGCCAAGCTGTGTGGAGAATCTTCTTATTGAAATCAAGGCAGTCTACACTTATCTCATCCTTCTTTCTCTTGCCGGCAGTGCACACCTGCAAAATAATTATCATTCAGTGAACCTACAATTTCTGAATATGCCTTATCTATGCTGACACTATCATGATTACAGTGTCCTTGCAGTGCTAATTCCTTTTCAGAACACATTAACCTCTGCAGCATTTTTTGGTCAAGTTTGCAACCTCACTCAAAATTACCTGTTTAAGAATTGCTACTAAATGTATGACTTTGCAAGGGCAGATCCAAAAATATTGGGGGGGGGGGACATGGTGAGCGCAGTGAATCCACCCAAGCTTGGGGAGGAGGAGGGGTCTAAGCAACCAGAATTTTTTTTCATTCTGACCACCAATATCATAGGCATTTTGAAGCCATGTGTACTTGACATTAGGAAATATTGAAGTAAATAATAATTACTTTTTACTATACAAAAATGCCTGAATACAATACTACATTAAAGAAAAGTATTGGGGGGTGGGGGGGTCTAGACCCACAAGGACCCCCATCCCCCAGATCCACCCCTGCCTGGGGTTTGCACAATAGTGAAGAACATTCCATGATGCATAAAAATATTACTTACTGTATATCATTAGCATTATTATAAATGCTATAGTGTTTTTCTGCTGGTGAATATCTAACTTACCTTTCTTGGTTTTAGTAAATATCTAGGCTTAGCAGTTTCCCTCGAGGCCTCTAGTGTGACATCACGCTTGGATGTTCTATCAAACATGCGGAAGAAGTTGTTATATGAACCAGTCATGATGGCAGAGTCATTTCCGCTCCAACAGCATTCAAATTTGTCAAATATACAATCATTCTCATAGAGCGAGCACAGCTTCGAGCGAAGATATTCGTGCACCTGTAATAGAAGATAATTTATTAATTCTGAATTTGTACATCATCCTGAATTTCTCACATGAAACAACATGGCACTCAGTGGCTTGAATGAAGAGAAAATATACTTCTCCCACCATTTGCTATCATCCATTCTCTTAAATGTTGCAATAATGGTGTTCCCCTTCCACAACACACCTCTTAAGATTCCCACCCAGTTAACCTACTACTTCACACAACCTAGTATCAACTATCAGAGGCATGTCTACCTCAAACAGCATTGGGCATAATACTCGTTAAGATACCAAATACAGTAAGTAGGTGGGTTTTAATCACACATGGCAGCATTGAAAAAGTTTTTATGTAGAGTATTCTATTGCCAGCTCTTGATCAGGTTCATATAAATACCAACTCTGTGCAAGAATTTATCTATCTTGACACTTCTTCCACTCTTGCATTGAACGAATCAAGAGGTAGACAGTAATATGAAAAGTCAAGATAATAAGAACCCTAATAAAAAAAAAATTACTTACCAAGTCATTCACACACACACATTACTTCTATACAGTCTCTCCTCGACTTACGACAACCTGGACATGCAACGGCCATATAAAATATTTTTCACATTACGTACTTTCGAGTCCTGACGTTAGTGGTCGTGCTGTGTACTGACAAAATTTGTTTGTAATTTCCTTTAAAATGGCTGGCAAGCGTAAAAGTGAGAGTTCTCGTGGTGCTGAGAAGAAAGACACCCATTTTAGAATTTCTATGTACAGCTCCTCCCCGACTTATGACCTACTCGACTTACGACCACCTCAGTCGTACCAAAATTTTGTCAAATTACGTATTTTTGAGTCCCGAAGTCAGTGATTGCGCTGTGTACTAAAAAAAAATTTTTGTTTGTAATTCACTTTAAAATGGCCAGCAAGCTTAAAAGTGAGAATTTTGTGATGCTGAGAAGAAAAAGAGACACCCATTTTAGATTTTCTATGTATTATTTAAGCATTTTCGACTTACAACCTGGATTTGGGTCCCTAACCCCATCGTAAGTCAGGGAGGAGCTGTATTATTTTTGCCTTTTCGACTTACTACCTGGTCGTCGGGACGGAACCCCGTCGTAAGTCGAGGAGAGACTATTTCCACACTTCAATATCACTGTCCTCATTCTTTTCTTATAATGTATACCCTAAAATTATTGTTTTCTCTAATGTTTAAGAACTGAAGCATTTCAACATATACATGTCATATTACCGGGTAAGTTTCTATAGGCTTGGTCTCCATGTGTAGATCCCATACTTTGACAGAGAGATAGTCCCGAGAAATCATGTAGCGACCACTGTTAGAGAATTTTACATCACTAATAGAGGAGATTATTTCACTGAAGAAGCTACGATTCGTGGGATCCTCAGGCTCCTCAAACACTGAAAATGTAACAAAGTATATTTAGTCATACTTGAATTTATGAAACAGAAGATACACATAATTAAGGTTGACAACAAGATTTGGAGTCGGTAACACAGCTACAAAAAGGTACAAAACCATTAGGGTCAGGGGTAGATGTTGGGAGACATTTTAAATGCATTTTCCTGAGAGGTAGACTTTCCTAATATCAATTCTACAATTACTACAGTAAAATAAAATATAAAAGTTTTCCAGCAGCTAACAATTTCTAATAACATTAAGTCCATAACCTTAACTCAATAGCATGTACTTACAGCTTAAGATATATACCCGGTAATTTACTTGAACTGATCATTCTTATTCATTATTTCTCTCAACTCTGGAAATTGCTGTGACCTTAATCTCTGGACAGTGTACTATGTGCAGTGGTTCTCAGCTGGTTGATACATGTTGTGGAGTTTTATACATCTTGTTTTAGATGTCAGATGATACACAAGGCGGTGAAGAGACATAGCACTGGTACACAGCTTAAAAAAGTTGGGAACCGTTGTACTAAGAGATAATGTTTCAACTGGGATAATACATGATAAACACTGAAATATTAGCAACAAAATTAAATATCATTGTAACTTCTCCAAATTTACATTTACATTTGTGAAGTTTAATATCAATGAAAAGTACAGTGGCCAAGAAGCTACAAACATCTCCTTTGAAGAGAACTGGTATAGATTGAAAGTCATCATAAGATGACATACTCCCCAGTTGCTGCTTATCAAACAGTCTGCCAAAGCTCCTTTCAGGAGAGCCATCTTGGCACCTGTGATTCAACAATCCATGTGCAGTCTAGTTCAAGATTCTTCAAACACTGCTGGAGGCAGCTGGCAACTCGAGGCAGTTTGTTTACTATAGTATGTAGTAAAAATTATGAATGAATGTAAAAGTGATAGGTGATTGGTTACTTAGTTCCCTGTTGCTTAATTAATGGTTGGGCTTTTACATTCCTTCATAATTTTTACTACATACTATAGTCAACAAACAGCCTCGAGTTGCCAGCTGTCTCCATCAGTGTTTGAAGAATCTTGAACGAGACTACACCACTGTAACAAGATTTCTAAAATTTCACTGAAAACTTTTGAGTAATTGATTTTACAAAATTATAATACACACACAAGTGCTTTATCCTCTTGGCTAAACCAGAAGATTAGAATGGAAAAATGACTGCTAACCCACACAAGCATGGAACATGACAGTAAAACTCATCAGTGATAACTCAACTTATTAATACAGTAGGCCCTCCAAATTCATGGGGGTTAGGTTCTCAAAATGGCCGCGAATCTCCAAATTCATGAATAACGTTTGCTGAACAGGGGCGGGGGGGTGTTGCTTGTATACAAAGAAATTTACGTTCCCTTTGTGTTTGCCCCTAGGACAATTATTTCATTTACCTGTATTGTATGTGTGCATACACACGCACACACAAAACACATACAAATAAATAATGATGGGATAATACTGTCACAAATAATCAGAAACAAATTTATTAAAAATTTGAGTCTACCCTCAAGTCCGTGTTTTATTACTTTATTAATAAAGCTCGGACTTGAGGGTAGACTGTCACATTTGTAATAAATTTGTTTCTGATTACTTGTGAGAGGGTTTTTCCATTATTATTTATTTGTACAGTATGTGTTTTGTGTCTACCCACACACACATACTTACAATACAGGTAAAGGAAATTACTGTCTCGAGAACGAATGGCTCCCTGTCCCAGCCGCAAAATGCCGGCAACTTTAAAACTACCAGCAGAAATTTTTGGGTACATCCAGGTTGCCATCCACAAATAATAGAGAACCGCAAAATAAAAATCCGCAAATTTGCCCCCCATACTATTAAAGTTAAACTAAAGTAAACCAAAAATACTTACACTTAGAGTGACTATCACAGAGGGCAGCTTGCCGCATGTCACACAACCGAATGGTTCCCTTACTGCTGGAGTAAACAAACACATTGCAATCATGTGGGTGGAACTCAGCTGCAGTAATCACTTCCGTCAGCTCTTCCATGTTTGTTGGCTTGATGTCTACGATGTTGAAGGACTGTAACAGTAACCATATGCTACTTACAAAATCTTGGTTGAGTAAAGCTAAGTAGAATTTCTAATCTAGTTTTAAATAAGAGAGATTAGAGGGATACTAAAAGGCTGGGGTTCCTCCGCCCAACAAGGGTGCAGAGAACACACACATTGAATTAAAAGTTTAAGACATGAGGTATGGTAACTGCCATTCTTTTGCTATATGGAAATAAAAGTGTGTATCCAGGAAAAATAGATGGCAATTAAGCTACTTTAAAAATAAGAAGCTGCTATGTACTATGGCTCACTACTATCTTAATTATTGATGTGCTCAAAATAGCCATAAGATTTTTTTAACTAAACCTAACCTGGTCAGGACATCTGACCACAGCTGGATGAAATAAAGGCATCTTGTAGATCCAAATATGTTAGCTATTAAATTTGGGTAGCATTTTCGGTAGAAAGGACTCGAGACACGATAAAACAAAATGGCCAACCAAAGGAGTCTGCTTTGGATAATCAGTTATTTAGGTAGACCTTGTCATTTTCCCTAAACCATTACAAATAAAATGTTCATGTATAATTTCCTTTTAAAATAATAAAGTTGATTGAATTCTTTTCTTTTCTAATTTACCTTTAATATCAATTAACTGTACTATATCCAGAGTAATTCTTTATTCATTCAAGTACAGTTTAAAGTGTATTAAACTAGATAAACCACACTTGGTTGAAAGGCAACACAGGATACGACTAAAAGCAAATGATAAAAATTTCCCAAATGAGAATAAAGGTTTCATAATCCTGGCTAACCCTGAGTTGTAACGAGAAATTTAGCACCAATGAGCAAGAATGCAGTAGACAAATTTGCAAGTTCATTATAATCTTTGATGACTCACCTGGTCAGTGACCTCCATGTGCCAAAGATTGATACGGAGGTCATCAGCTGACAAGTAGGTTTCCTGGTCTGAATTGATGGAAATTGAGTTGATGTGGTATGTATGTGCATTGGCAAAGATTCTCCTAGGTGAGGCTTCAACCATCAGTTCCATTGGCTTTAATACAGGCACCTAAAAAATAAAAAATAAATTCTAGAGAGGAGAAAACAACTATCTTTCATACAGCAGCAGCTTACACTAAAACAAATATACACAAAATTATTATTTTCTTAATTCTTTTTTGTTGTCAGAAAAGAGAAGAGAAAGAATTAAGAGAGCACATGGTCAGAAATTTTGTTACCCGTAAAGTCGTAAGTGAAGTTGGGTCCCTGATCTGGCCGGACTCATCACGCAGGTTGTAACCTTCAGCTCGTTTATCACGTTCTGACACCTTCCATAACTTTATTGTTTTATCTGTAAATAATGAAAAATTGCTAGTAACAAGTAAAAAAAAAGGGCAATGCATTATGATGCAGGATAAGTTAACATATATTTGATTACCCGGTACACACATAACATGATTCGAGAGAACAGATACAAACAGACACACTAGGTCAGTGATATAAGGTATAGACCTGTACTGTAGTTCCGAATTGAAAATAAACAGCCATGGCTACTTTTTAATATTAATGGTTCTATATCATAAGGAAACTTAACATGGTTCTTACCATTAGTAGAGAGTAAAAAGTGTGCAGGGTTTTTCCTCTTGAGCCATCTAATTTTGTTGATTTTTTCCTCAATTTCTAAAGATTTAAGATAGTCAAACTCTGGTTCATGACTCTGGAAGGTGCTGTAGACGTTGTACTCGCCTCGCCGAGGATGGCAGTTTTTCGACTGTTGATGAAGAAACAACACATCAGGGATGGAGTAAATACAAGAGTTCAGTTTTCGAATGCAAATGCGAATAACCTGTCCAGTACTTTTAATTTCTAAGAATACAAATAAACAGTGTCACTCCAAATACTTTATGAAAGTATTCATGAATACTATAGGTTAAATAACCAACTTCTTGTTACTTTAAAATTGAGTGATTGTGGTAATTATATCCCTGGCAACGCAACAGCTTAGGTCATATGTCGCCGAAATAAAAATAATGACAAAAGATTAAAATCAAATATTGCAAGGAAACACATAAGTAATGGTTCTATATGTACTGTACTATCATACACTACTGACAACTGTTTAGATGACATGTTTGATTTTCTGACCAACAGTATAATGGAGGGAAAAAAAATCCCAGTTTACTCAAAATTATAAACATAAAAGAAAAAAATTATTTAAAATGGTAATATGATTATCCATGCACAAGCACTCAGGCATTATCATCACTTGTAAGAGCTCAATGAAAGCCTCAGATGTTCTTTTAATTTTATGAATGAAGAAAGATAATTTAAATCCTACATACTTTCCCACTGACAGCGAGACAAACTGTTGTTGTAACTTCTAGAGAGGCTGCAGGGAGGCATTGATACTGCCATTTAGCGGTACCCGAGTTACGACTGTCCGACTTACGAACACTCGCACTTATGAAAGGGATCCCAATACATTCATCACAAAAACTTGCAATTAAAATCCCAAATTTTGCATTATTTTTCAATATTCTATATTATTTAACATGACTTTATTTACAGCATTTACATTATTTGTTATATATGGGATGATTTTGTTGTCTTGCATGGGCAGGGTTGTGCTTTAACCTAACCTAAACTATGGAAGTAACACTGTTCTGATTTATGAACAAATCGAGTTACAATCAGGGTCCAGGAATGTACGTATCCCTGTTCTAAGTCAGGTACACAAAACATTGTTTTCTTTCCACTTGCTAAAAAATAATGACTATGATATATATTATATTAAATTTTAATCAAATTTCAAATAGGAGTCAGAAATTGTTGTCCAAACACAATAACTTTAAGTTGTAATTTGGTATCATTTGGGCATACACAACACATGATACGAACTCGTCACCAGTAGCCTACTCACCACAGTGATGACTGTTGAGTTGCATGTTATTTACTAACAGTCTGTTTAAGTACAGTATTTAATTTCAATGTATGATACTGTATATAGCTTATTGGGTGACTTGGGTCACTGATAGTACATCAAAAGAAATTCAGCAGCCAAGTGTATGGTTATTTTTATAAATAAAACAATTATTATTCGTCAGATTATCCTACAAATACGAATACTTTGCCTGAGGATTCAAATAGGAATGTAAATACAGTACTGTACTTAGATTTCTAATAGTAATGAATATGAATACTCTGCAATGCTGTACAGTATTTGAATGCATTCAAATACCCCATCCATGCAACACATTAGTCTTCTTATTTGTAGCCTTAATAAAACAGTTTGTTAATGGTTCATAAACTTCACTACTTCCAATTTTCCTGACTTCTCCAGGACATTAAATAAATTCCCATGACCAAACAGCTGCGTGATATATCGATATCTGTTATCGCCACGCACAATGCCGGCCACATGGTAAGTGAAGAGACTGTTTACAACTCAGAATAGCTTACTAAGCAAGATGGAGCTGGTAGCAGCTGTGTGACCACCTGAGGGGCAGACAATCGCCTTCTACTGTAGAGGCAACATCTTGATTCTCGTCAGCCAACATCTTCCTGCAGGACATTATATTTGTTCTCGTTGGTCTAACCCTAGACCCCAAAACGTGAGTGTGAACTGTTGAATCCTCTGAGAACTCTAAATACCTTTAATAAGTGTATTTATGTACTGTATATTGATCATATTATTCAAACTGTGTCCTGACGTATCAGCAGTTGTTACATGCGAGTTATATTTAACAGGCTATGTTCTGTATATTGATCGTATTATTCAAACTGTGTCTCTTGATGTATCAGCAGTTGTTATATGTGTAATGTATTCAACAGGTTTTTACCAAATTCTACTCATCGGGTTAACGACGAGGGTCTTATTGTCCTGCACAGCCACAATTGCTCCTACGAGTGATTACAATATCACATTAAATAACAAAACAATTCACACATCTTCAACATTTTACAACCATTTCCAAGTTCCAGGCTGCCCATCTCTTGCATAATTTCTCACAGCCTCTCCCTATATCATTTGTGTCCTACCCACATCTCTCCTACCCTCTATATTCATGCTCTTGCATCTCTTGATCCAACTGTTCTCTCCATATGCCTGAATCATTTGAGTCTACCTCTACATTAAACTTTGCAATGACCCAGCATTACTGGCACAAAAGTGTCTTCGTCACTCCTAATATACTATGATGGAGAATCAGTAAAGCTGCTTCCCATTCCTTTGTGAGGTCTATTCTTCTAAGGAAAACATAATTGTAGTTGAATTACACTCATCTAAAATACAGTAAAGAATCTTACCACAAACTTTTGAGTGAAAGTAGCACAAAAGACAACATCCTATGTGGATAGAAACTTAATATGATTACATACAGTATCTAAGTTATGAAACAAAAAAGGTCAACCGAGCTTTCTGGTTCATTCTCAATAATGAAATCCCTTCCCCAATTTTTCAGTGTAATGTATTCAATGGTTTCATTCAATTAGGGCATATTAATATACCTGTTGCAAGAATAAGAAAAGCAATAAGCTTCCTTAACAAATGAAAACACCAAGACAATTTTTAAGATTGGATGAAGCCTACAATGAATGTGGTCATTATATTTTGAGGGTTAACTCAAAGTTGGTGGGATTACGAAACAGGCCAAAGATTTAACTGTAATTATTAGACATGGGGCTGAAGCTGGCTTCAGTTTCTGGATGTGGTTTTGGTTTTGAAACTATAGGCATGGCACCAGCTTCAAAGCCACAGGCCTGGCTTCAGATTTTCTTCTTTACACAGACACACTGACCATATTGTGAAGTTACAGCTAAGCTGATCCTTGACTTTTCTGTTTACACAATGATCTGACCCGTTGAAGTTCATGTGCATGCTACAGCCTCAGTGACATCCTAACTGATTCCCCCCTTCTATTGGTTTCTTCCTATAATGACATGACCTCTGCCTTCTCAGCCCAAGAAGCTGTTGGCTAACTAACTGTACAGTACTTTTGAAAATCTTTATGATGATTTGCTGCAATGCTTCTATGATTTGAGACCGTATATTACTTATTGTTCCTCCGTGATTTGAGACAGTATATTACTGTTTATATGTGATGTATATTTAGTACATTTTTTGCATTACTGATTTGTTTTGAGTAATGAATAAAATATATGAATGAATGAAGTAAATGAATAAAATGAATTACAATGAATAATGCATAAAACAAATGAATGAAATAAATGATAATAAATAATGACCTTATCAGTCCATAGGGAGCCAAAATGGGTGGGACAAAACCCCCAGTTAAAGTGAAAATTAGGACAAGAGCCTCTCAGTTTTTTATATTAATGTTTCTCAAGGCCAATAGACTCAGACTGTCCAGTGGCTATGTACAGTACAGGATGGTGATCTTTTTATAATCTTCATTTTTATGGCTGTGTTAATAAGTGTTCCTATATAATAGTTATAACATAGTTTTTTAATGCTAGTGTTACTGTACTCCTGTATAATACTATACTTATAATGTTCTCTTATTAAAATCTTATGATAAAATAACTAATATTTTACCTTTACTCAGATTTTTTACTATTACTTAGAATATCATCAGGATGACATTTTATATGGCTTCAGCTTCATGACTTTAAACAGCTGGCTGTGGATTTCTTCAGCTTTGTGACTTTACAATGGCATTTGCTCCAAAGCTGGAAGCTTGGCTTCAGCCCCAGTCTGGTCCTCATTGATCATCCCAACTCAGAGCTGGCTAGCCTGAAGACCCCACAAAGGATTCTCCAATGCGCTTTTAACCTATACAAGGGGGCCTCCGAAGAACAGTCACTTTAATCGAGAAGAATAAAGTCCATTAAAGTCATTCAGACACTCAAGAGGGTCAAGGATACCATTGCATGTAAATCATATAAGCTTCCAAGGTGAAATAACCTGTGTAATTAAAGTTAATTACTAGCATACATAATTTATAGAGCAATGCTACCATTTATTGTGTTTATGCATAAAATTATATTTATTTAAATCTTTCAATACTGTACCTGTACTTAGAAAAAATAAGAGACTCGTGTAGCCTTACAAGTGGAATTTCATGTACTATCAGGTACCTACTGAGGCACCACTTTTCAGTACTTTCAAGCAATTTCTCTGCTCATCTCAGATAATCACTTATCTTACTGATTAAACATGGTGGTTAAAAGACAAATAAGTATAATTTCTCTAGACAGGCACAAAACCTAGCATGATGCAGTCATTTTGTCAAACAAAACATTATAATACTGTAGCAACATGCCATAAACTGGTTAATCTCCACTATGTTGTTATCAATATTACAAACCCAAAAAGGAGAATGTGTGTGTGGTTTATTTCATATACTGTATCCTAAATGAATAGATGGGAGACCCTTCCAGTTTTTGTCTTGGGAATTTCTACAGTATTGAAAGTGACAAAACTACTTTCAAAAGGATACCACATTAACACTATATGTAAGATGGAGAAGTTATTCATTTATAGAGGAACTTGTATTTATATGTGTTTAAGAGTAATGTACCAGTTTATGTTCTTGTCAAGTTCAATGATTTTATTTTTTTCCCTGTAAATCTTGCTTGTTACCTGTGCAACAAAATGTCCAGTACAGTATATTGTGGTACCTGGGACAATGAAATGCAGATAATGGTACTAAATCAGAAGGGGAAGACAGGGGAGAGAATAAAGAACAAATTAAAGGAATATAAAGAAAAAAGGATTTACGAATGACTTTTAAAGGAAGTCTGACCTAGAAAACTGGACAAGAGAAAGCAAAGCTAATTTTCAGGCCCAATCTACAACAAACAACATTAATATAGAAAGATAAAAAACTCACCGAGGGATCACGCTGGAAGATGACAACTCTGCCACCTTTATCTCCAGTGGCCAGCAGGTCTCCATCGTGATTAAACTCCACACAAGAAATGATGTCCGCTGAAATATTTAACAGAAGAATAAGATATTTCTCTAATAAGTAGCCAAAAGTTTCAAGCACGATACAAACAGATTTTTCACGTAAAAACACAATAAATGAAAAAGTTAATATCCTTTTCAAAACCCAATTCTTAAAAACTATTTTATGAGTAAAGTATCACAAGCTCAAGAAAGTCCTGATGTTCACCAGTGGAAATTTTTTTTGTGCTACCACCAGCAAGTCAACATACAAATTGTATACCATAATTTCATACTACAGTACTGTACTGTCCGTTCATTTATGGTAATCATAATCCAGCCAGGGATTATAACAGATGGCAGGTGTAGTACTAACTTAACACAGCATTTGTCTAAGATTAATGCCATACTGTATCTTTTTTCTAATCATTCTTAAGTTACACCTTAACACACGTACTGTATTCAAATAGATTTATATCTTATAATATTTTCAAAACATTTTGACCTCTATGCTGAAGTTTTATTAGCTGACTTGAATGTTTTGAAAGTATCAATACAGTATCTATTAATTACAAAAGACTCCAACAGCCTCGGCAGAACCCGCCGAGCCGGATATCGCATAAGCCAGACAAACCCCCAACACAAAAAAAAATATGAAAAAATTTGCCATAAGATGGCATGTCTGCCTTGAGCCAAAATTTCAAGGGACCAAGGTGGACAGACTGCATGATTCACTCATGCCAGTAAACAAAGGGACGCGCTCAGTCATAAATTAGCAACGCTCGTGATAGCATCTCTTCCACTCTCTCACTCCGTCGATCGTGTTTTATTGCCATTTAGACGCGCCGAACTTTATTGTCTAACTTATTTGGCATTGCCAGTAGTGTGATTATGTTGTAGACTGAAGTAGCATTCATATTTTTTGCATTTATATTGGAAAATTAGACAATAACCATGGCCCCTAAGAAAGTGTTTGGTGTCCGTAGAGTGGTGAGAAGGTTAAGGCTAAGACTTTATCGGTGAACGAAAAGTTAAAGGTGATTGAAAAACTAGAAGAATGTGCTACTCTCAAACAAATATGCGCTGAAAACGGAATTTCATAGCAGTAGGTGTCGGATATATGAAAATCAAAAGATAAGTCGCACAAATATGCCATGAAATTTAATGTGGACCAGAAAAAAATCTAGCAGTATGAGAATAAGGACTTGGAGAGGTAGTGTATGTACTTTGTGTACATTAATTTTTAATTAATTTTTATTAAAAAAATGCCTTTCTTTCATAAAAATTGGATACATTGGTGTCACACTCGTTTTTTTTACTCTAAGGTGGACCTTGTATCCCGAACACCCCTTCCCCTAATTCAATTAATCCGCGTTAGCAAGGTTTTACTGTATACAGGGGGTCCTCGACTTATGAACAACTGCCGATACGAATGAGGTCCCATAAGTTAAATTATTTTAAAAGTCCGGCTTAAGTACAACTGGTTCATAGTACAATGGTCCCTAGGTTAACAAACGGTTCGGTTAACGAATTAGCTCCCATAAGGATTTTCAGTTCGATTAACGAAATCCTTACGACAAACACATTTTGTTGTGAGCATCAGCTGATTGGCTAGTCCGCCAATACAGTAATTGGTTCTATGTTTACATTCGTTTCCAGTGGAGTAAATATCAAGAAAGTTGGTCTGTTGAATATTTCTGCATATTTTTATATTAAAATTATTGGTCATTCTGAAATTTAGTTAACATATTGATAATATACAGTGCTGAAATTATTATGAAACATGAAGAAGGCATTAGAACCAATGCACTCTGTAAAGAATATGGCATCATCATCAACTGCCTCTACAATCAGCTGTTTGATATGTAAACAAAGTTGCCGGTAATACGACATACACACCTCAAAGTAAGTTAAAATACAGTATTCTATTGCTTTTTATTTATTATTGTACAGTATGCAGTACTGTAAAGTACAGTACTGTATTTAGTTTATATTTAATGTTTTGTTAATTCTATTACTGGTATACAGTACTTTGTATGTATACTTTTTCTGTGAGTTGGAACCAATTACCCAATATCCCATTGAAATAATAGATTCGTTAGGTTAACGAATGACTCTGTGGAACGAATTGTTTTCGTTAACCGAGGGACCACTGTATTTACGCACAAGAGCTAGTTTGCGTGGTATAGCAGCGAGGTGGAGCAGCGGGTGGGGAGTGATGTATCGCCCAGCCACACACCTTGAGGGAAGTGTCAGTACACTTTATCCTCACCACATTAACATGAATGATCAAGTGCAAACTGTTGTTTTTTTGCTTATTAACTCTATTTCTACCCCCATTATGGCTACCAAACACAAATCTGATGCATGTGATAGTAGTGCATCCAAGAAAAGGAAAACAATTACAATGAAGTGAAAGTTGATGTAATTTAACGTTCTGAAAAGGGCAAAACACTTTTAATCAATGGTAAACGTTGGGTTTCAGTCAGTCAACGGTCGGAACAATTTTGAAAGACAAACAGAAAATTCTTGAACATGTAAAAGGATTTACACCAATGCACTCAACTGTGATAACAAAAAGAAGTGGATTGTTAATTGAAATGGAAAGATTGTTAGTGATATGGGTGGAAGATTAAAATCAATGGCATTTGCCTCTAAGTCTAGCCTTGATTCAGGAAAAAGAGAGAAGCTTGCATGCTGACTTGAAAGCCCCATTGTGGTGGTGAAAATCTTGTTGCTAGTAAGGGCTGGTTTAATTGGTTCAAGGTAAGGGGAAATGGTGTTTGGAAAAAGCACTGCCCACAGTTTGTCCACGATTTCAGGGGCTTTGATGGTGATGTTGCGGAAGTGACACAAACAGTGGTAGAACTTGGGAACCAGCTCCAACTTCATATTCATAAGGATGATGTCACACAGTTGCTTGAGTCTCATGCTGAAGAATTAAACAATGGGGGACCTGAGTGAACTGGAGAAGCAAATTTTGTCAGAGGATGTAGAGGAAACAGAAACTCCAGAACCAAAGCAATTCGTTACAAAAGAAATAGCAGATGGTTTCAGGCTTATTGAAGATGGATTGTTTAAATTTGAACAGCAAGATTCATAGATGTATTACTTAATATCTTCGATGCTACAGAGACATGACAAAATGAAGAATGTTTCAGTTCAAGCACCCCAATAAA
Organism: Homarus americanus; assembly: GCF_018991925.1. NCBI lineage: Eukaryota > Metazoa > Arthropoda > Malacostraca > Decapoda > Nephropidae > Homarus > Homarus americanus. The sequence continues at coordinate 617,272 of NW_024715291.1, forward strand.
GCCTCTGTCACTCCTACAAATGTCCATCTCTACATGCAAGCCAGTCCCAGGTTTCAATGTAAGTTAAACTTTAATTTTTACCTTTCTTTACTCAATTTTGTCATTAAATTTCTTCCTTTCTCTGAAATTATGTGATTTGAAATGTATAAAAGGACTTGGGCTGTGATATAGTGTACATTGTGTATGTGCTCCGACTTATGTACATTTCCGACTTAAGGACGACCTCAGAAACAGAACTCGTTCGTAACCCATATACAGGTGTACATTACTGTAATACAAAAGACATATCTACATCGTTGTCTTGGCTCAGAAAAAAGTTGAGCTTTTGAACATAAACTTATCAGGGTAAAAACAACACCCAGAAATCAATATTTAGAATAGGATTGGGAATATACAGTACTGGAGTATTCCTACACAATACCAGGTGATAATTGAACCTCCTGATTTTACACACACACACACAAATGGGTGAAAAGTATGATATACTAATAATGAATTTTCAAAGAAAACTTAATTCAATATTAAGTTAATACTTTCTTCTGGTGTGGAGTGCCCATTTTTAGGCTGGCTCGTTTGCTTGATCTAAGCTCCCTGACCTTTTCCTTTGGGACTATGTCAAAAACTAAGTTTTTGTACCATCAATGCCAGCAATCTATGAAAAATCTGAATGAAAGGATATGCTATTCTACAAAAGTAGGGAGAGATTCAGAATATTGTGCCACTTTGATATCTGCAGAGCCACAAAGTAGCTCATATTGAACTTCATATCCTGTAGCTACCTTGAAATAAAACATCTTTTCACTGTAACTCTATTTTTTTCCTCATAATACTTTATATTGCATCAGAAAGTTCATTTGTAGTCACCTTGGTACTCAGACTGGACTATGCTATTCATATATCATCTACAGTATACACATCCTAATACCTATACAGTACTTTACTTGATCTCAATTACAATCAGCTCAGCCATTGGGGGAGCCGGTGGTAGAACGGTACCACTTGTCTCGCAAGCGAGATGTCACAGATTCGATTCACGGGCCGGTGGAAAGTTGTTTGGACACACTTCCTTACCCTCCTTGGTCCCTGTTCACCTAGCAGTAAAGTAGGTACCTGTTGTAAATCGAAAGTTGCGAATTCGTATTCAGGGAAAGTTGTTGGAGCTTCCAATAACTTACTGACAAAAACCCATGACTCTTCAGGCTTCTACACCCTTGACTCTTCAGGCTTCTACGCCCTTAACTCATGAGACATAAAGGCAAGCATGATCTTAGCATGCTTCCCTTTTGGGCGCTGTAAACGCTTCTGCGCTTCACCTTGCACAGGATGTAGGGGGAGCCCCCCCCCCCCCAAAAAATCAGCCATTGATCATTATTATCCTCTGCAGGTGATCTGATCTACAATCTAAAGAGATAAGAAATAACTGCCAGTGTCCCAAGCTTGGAAATTAATTCCATTTGGATAAAATATGGATGTCTCATTTTTTATGAAAAAATAAATAAATAAATGAATAAATAAAAAAAATAAATCAGACTATCCCTTTGACTTGCCTCCTAACATGAACCAAGTGATATAAAACTCGAGCTTGTCTGCACAGCTTGAAGTTATGAATTGTTTTGATTGACTAATACAGAATGTAAGTTAATGAATACTATCATTCATGGCTGCTACTTGTTTTGACAACCGAAAGTTTATGGGTACTAACTGGTATATTTCATCTAAGTGAATCATTAAAAGTTCTTAAACAATAGTGCTCAGCAAAAACCCATACTGCACAGTATGCATGGAGGCTACATAGCTGGGATGTTAAGTTTGGTTGGAAAAGTCATGTATCCTGATACTGTATACCGGTATTAGTCATTTGGGTTGGTTCCCTAGGTTTACACGAGTAGTCAGTGCCAGCCCGTGTTCACTAAAGGTTATTCTCAAGTTTCACAATTACCAAGCTAGCCTAACTACTGTACTGTATTACCAAAAACTTTAAGAAAATAACAAACAACATTAAGAAGCTTTCCAATAGAAGAAAACTTCTTCCTTTTCTTAAGAACATCCCAAAAATGATGGGGAAATACATTTTTACCCAAATTAACCTTACCAAAAAGGAAAAACCCAAAGCCTAAGGAAACAAACCTAATGACTCTCATATGTCAGGACACACGACCTTTCCACCCTAAATTAATATCCCGGCTATATACTGTAGTCCCCAGTCTGCCCTGCCGGGAAATTCTACCTTAGTAGTCACTTCCATATTTAAAACTTCCAATGAGTTTGAGTTGATGATGGTGTTTGGTAACTTGTTTCATTCATCCAAAACTCTTATTTCTGAACCAAAGGTTACCTAATTCCTTCCTAAATCTTAATTTCTCTAACTTATACCCACTAATATGTATTGGCACCTATGTAATTTTATAGTTTATGTATGGTACCATAATTATATCACCTTTAAGTGAATCCATCTTCCATATACAGTAAACCCTTGTTATTTGTGGGGGTTAGGTTCCAAAGAATAGAGTGAAGGAAAAACTGCAAACAGCAACTTATACAACTTTAGTGCACTACTGTATACCTATACCAAACAACAAGTGTACTTCCAACTCGGCCCATCTTAAATAACCAACTAGGCCCAACTTAAATAACAAACTGGGCCCACACACTACTGACTCGGCTCACCTTGCACAAATAATGACTGTGAAGAGTGGCATAATCGCCTTAATTTGAAAGCAAGAAAATGACATCTTAACTTCTATCTGTTAATCAAGCTACTCCATAGTGAAGCAAAACTAATGACACTCCAGGTGTGGCTCTTGTCCAACGGTAACATGCTACGAACACAGCAGGCCAAGTATGTACATCACCAAGGACAGCTCTTCAAACTGTGGGACGAATTCAGTAGTGGACGAAGATCTGCTAAATATTTGCTACGAGCAGTTTCACATCACGTGACTGTTTATCAGTAATGTTTGTACTTTTATGCTGCTTTATATCTTGTACTTTTGTACTTTAATTCAACTTTCGTTGTCAGGGTCATCACTGACTTCTGCCATTTACATTTCACTCCACTAGCACTGACACGAGGCATTTTTTTGAGGGGTCATTTCACACAGAAACAAAAGTTTTTAGAGTACAACACCAGATAAAGTGTGGGGTGACTCATTGTGATGTGGGAAAAGGCTCGCAAGCTAGCCACCATCTGTTTACCGCGAATTGTCAAAATTGTGAATAGCAAATTCGCGAATGGCAAGTCTTCCATACTGTACAGGGGGTTCCTGACTTATGAACGCCCACCGATACGAACAAGGTTAAACTTGAAATTTACAGTATTTTATTTACCCGATGACATATTTTTTTCATTTACTGTATTGTCAACCATTTTCTTCTTTTCTCTTAAATTACGTGATTTTAGAAGTATATAAGGACTGAGGTTTTGTTCTGTATGTACGGTAAGCACATAGTACTGTATGTGCTCCGACTTAAGAACGTCCTCAGGAACGGAACCCGTTTGTAACCCGAGGACCTCCTGTATACACTTTGATCATCTTGCCCTTCACAACTTCTCTCCAAGGAATGCAAATTCATTTTTTTTTTAATCAATCTCCATTCAAGGTTCCTTCCTTATACCTGGGATTTATTTAGTTGTCCTTTTCTAACTGTTTTCTTTGGGGAGCCAATATTCATTCAAAATCGGTAGTATGGTGACCAAAATTAAACTGCACATTCAAAGTGAGGTCTCACTAACACAAAATTTCAGCATCCTATGCATTAAAACAAACATCCAAAAGCAACCCACCAAACAATTTTTTTGTAATAAAGTGTCACCCTTATTCTACACCTTTAAAATAACCTAACTCAACTAACCTCACCTAAATTTTCCCAATTAAGCCAAACTGACTTCACAAAATGATGAGAAATTATACAATCATGTTACTGTTTTGTATTTACCATTAATGTACAGGAATTTCCAACACATGAGGGCAATTATTTTGATTAGACATCTCCTGTAACATCAAGTTCATTTTGGTTAACGTTGATGATGAACGAAGTTTGATTTTTTCTACACATTGCAGTACCTATACATTTAACAAGGCACAGGATATAGGTACGGCAGCCAAATGCAAAACACTGATTTTTATTGGTACAGCAGCCTAATGCACATAAGTGGTGGGCAGACTATACAATTATAGTTACTAAGATGGCATTCTTTCTAACCTAACCAATAACAACATGGTCCGGTATAGCGACCGCTGTACCTATATACGTGATTTTTGGTGTACGGCAGACATTCCTATATCCACTAAACAAAAGGAGTATTTCAAGAGATTGGGTATCAAATGGAGCCATATTGTAAATCATTTAAACAAACACAAGACATTAACTAAGGTCAAGTTATTAGTGTTTATATTACTATATCAGAAAAATGAAGATTATTCCAAGAAGTGAGAACCACTAGCCACACAACATCTGACTGATATTTTCTCACTAAATAGCCCCTACAGAGAAGGCTATCCTCCACAGGTCCAATGTTAGTATAGAACACTTGATTATCTGGAATAAATCCATCATGTTTCGCAGCATTTTACTGGACATCACCTTCTCACATTAGCCCAAGGTGCAAATAAAAAAAAAAATTACAATTGTGAGCAGCAAGCAATGTTTCTGCAACACCACCACCAATTCAAAATGAGGTGCTTATTCAGCGGTTCAAAAGTATATTCCCAGGAGTAATGTTAACAATTCAAATATTTATCCAACTAATAATAATAATATAACTATAGTAAAGTAGTAACATGAGCAGGACACACTGGGCCCCAAGCCACTCCCTATAATACTGTACTTTAAAATTAGAACAATTACAACAATGGGTTAAATAGGTGCTGGAGAACATTTTATATGGGTTAATCACCTGACAAGATGGAGAAGGAAGTTTGAATGATTGCAAACATTAACCTCAGTCATAGTAAAAGTTAAGAAAAAATGTCTACTAGCGAGGCAAGAAACTAGGTCAAAAATACATTATGGGTAAAGTAAGACAACAGATGGAGGAGTAAATATGAGGCATAAAGCATGAAGCAATAAAAACACTTGTGATGAATCTTACCTTCACTAACGTCATCGTCTAGGGTTCCTTTGACTTGAGAGAAGCACCATTGGATGTCTCCATTGCCTGCAAAATCAGACATTATGGAGTTACTAGTCTTTCCTCCCGGGTCACCGCCACACTTCCCTATTTTGGCCGGCGGGAGATTTTATTTTATTTTAGTGAAAACCGGCGATTAGTTCTCTCCGAGCACCAGAAGAGAGAGGAGACTCGGGCTCGTCCTCTTCGCATCTATTCTCCACTGTACTTACCGGCCATCCCAAAAGTCTCTTCCTTGGTAAACACTTTTTGGTAATTTAAGGTGGTAGGATGTCATATATTTATCGTTCAACATCTAGAAATCGCACGGATGGCATGGGATTCACACAATTTTCACAATTAACACCCAGTATGGCGTCAACGTCTCACTCGGCCGTGACGTCACGATCAACACAGCCGAGGCATTGTGGGAAAACAGATTCGAATCTTGAAGCGCGCCAAAACCACCACCACCACCACCACCACCCTCTCCTACCACCACCACCACTCCTACCACAACCACTAGCAGAGAAAATGGATGAAAACCTCCACCCTACACCCCGGAGAAAACGATAATCTGTATGCAGGGGACTATTTAATCTTCCCGGTTGCCTATAGGTTTCATTACACATAGCTGCAATAAAACATCTAAAAATATATAGATGTTGTATAATATTAAATGTCAAGATGGATCAGTCACGTGCTAAAATATATTCATTTTATTTCCTCACTCCCATAGTTACGTCCCTATCTCTTACATCATCCCGGTCAACTGGACGATCATTGCATACACTATTACACATATCTCTCTCTATTAACTTGATTCCTCTCCAACCATTGTGTGGAGGTGGATCAAGGGGTACAGAAATCCATAAAGAAAGGTGGGACATAATAGTGGAGAGGATACACTGTGGATAGTGACAGTATGGTGTTATACAATACAAATATCATCACATACTTGTTCATAATTATCCTCATCTTAAACACACACACACACGACACAATGTTTATAATATACAACATTATATGTCAGAGATGGTCGAGCCTCATATATTCCATTTTTGTCTCTACCTATCTATCTCTTCGTGAACTGAAGATGAACATATTATTTCTTTAGAGCCCAACTGTGGCAGTGAAGAGTAAGAAGTCATAATTACCAAGAGACGACGCTGGATGTTGCCGTATTTTAGAAGTAGTTTTTTTTTTAATATTCCTAGTGAAGGCGATGCAACTCTACCTAACCCAACCCCAGGCAGCGTTAGGGTGGTTAATCTTCAGGTGAAATAAGGTGAGGGATAATCTTCAGATAATCCGTTGATATATAAGTATAGGACAATGAATTAAGCCTCACACAAATGTATTTCTGTTATAAAACTATGTGCAATGAAAGTTTAAAATTGTTCACAAAAATGAATGCTTATTTACCTCATACAAACATTATTCTGTATGTCGAATCAAATAGGACTTCTTTATACAGAGGAAACTTGAAGCTTCGGTCAAAGTACACCTGAATTACAACTTGTGTGGGGAAAATTGGGCTATTAAGTAGTTTGGGGAGATACAATTTCCTGATACACTATTACGTTCACTTAATGACGTCCTTTCATATGCAGTACCAGAGTGCACATGTCCAAAGGTTCATAAGATGTTTCTCGCAAGTGAAGACATGAGAATGTACCTAAATGGTTGTCTTAAGGTAAAACACCAAAAATAAAGTTCACTAATAACATCGATTAATGGACGAGTTTACGGTCGGAATTTTTTCGTAAGATGGAAGGTCAATGGGTAAGGAAAACGCTTATATTCTCTTTGGTAAGAATATTTTTAAATAGAGCTTTAGGTAATGTTACGTAGGGTGCTAAGGTAAAGTCTCAGTACTTTAATGTAAGTTATTGTTTATATTTAGTGTTTTGTCGTAAGTCAACCAATTAGATAAATTCACACATCTTTACTTGCGAAGAATATTCACAGGACGAATCTTTGTGAATCTTCTGGATCCAGCATCTTTTGTTTACTTCCCAGCTTGTGAATAAGCTGGGACATATACCGAGGACTCTAAACTCATATTAATCAAATCAGGCTTCATTTAACATTAAGGAGTACAGTAGTTCTAACAGTGACTAATTATCTGTTACTTATGACAAGAGTACGATAGTGCACAAGGTGAGGACGCACTTGAACTATGAGTATAACAACAAGACCTGGGTTTTAAGATAACATTATCGCCCACCAACATATTGTAAAGGTCAATCACCACCATAACTCCCATTTTCACACCCTGGTAGCTGTAGCGAAAGCTCAATAATGTCAACATAATACAAACTGGAGGTCAACTGTTGACAAAAAGAGGTTCCATTTTCGTTCAGTCGTCATGGCAATTTATTTGTTTTATGTCCGTTTAGGGAACACCATCGTCGCTATCTTGATCTCAATATAGCGGTTATCAGAGGTGGGCGTGATTATTATGTTATTTGAGTTCAGTGAACTAAGAGGGGGGAGGGGTCTTATATTCTCTGCACTACAGCTACAGTCCCCCCCCCCCCATTCGTTGCCTGACACACACACACACATGTGCTGCTGGATCACCACGACCACCACCATACACACCCAACACCACGCACACACGCACGCAGGGTTAAGAAATCTGGCCTAACACATACTTTCACCACAGCAGCCCCTGGAGTCACCTACCCGCGCCCCACCATCAACCAACCCCTTATCATATCTACATTCCTGAGTAACAATGAAATAAACCTCCCAACTTAAAGCCATTTAAGAGAAAAACAAATATTTACCTGAAGATCCGACATCCCAGGTTATTTTAAAGGTAATTGTTGTGCTGTAGCTTACAGTAAGTGAGCCAGTGAGGTGCATTCTGACGTTCTCTCTTACCAGGAACATTCATCGTACGAACCCTTTGAGAATATGGACCCAAGACTCCTTTGTTGGTAGTAGTAAGGTAGCAGACGCACAAGTACGATTTAAAGAGTGAAATATTTGACGATCAGGTAATCATTCTACGCTAACCTAACTTAACTTAATCTACACTTGAAAATGCCAAGGAAGGTTTAATTAGGATACAACAATATATCGTATGTATTTTATGATTTCAGTATTCAAGTCTTTCGTTGCTTCGCCCGGTACGTGACCGTTATACACACACTATACGACTTCTTACACACACACACTGGATACCACCAATGGTATATGTAATGACCAATATACTCTCTCACTTAACTGTGATGGGCGAGTGAGCCGAGTGACCCATATACTGTAGACTGGAACCTTTCTTGGTGCACCACAACACATCACGTGGGCTGACATTACCCTCCCCAACCCTGGTCGGCTATTATGAACTAGTGAGAGACCATGACCCGTTCACACCACTAGCAACTTAAACTAACCTGATAGTTAACCAAACATAAGATGATAAAAAATAGCAGTATCGCACCATAACGTGTTCTAATTTAACGCAACTTATCCATTACACAAGTTTTGGTGAAAGGATACAGTATTACGGTATTAATTCACAGGAAGCGTCAAGTGTTCCGGTCAGAGAGAACACACTATCTTACCAATTGATGTTTTTGTTTACTTGAAAGCAACAGCAGTACCTGAGGCAGACCTGTTGTGCACCATGGCAGCTTGATAGCTAGGGCGTGGCCTTGTGTGGGTCGTCTTGTCAGGTATGTTGGTGGGAGTGAGCGCGGCTACGATGATGGTGATAATGTATAACAAGTGGGGCGTTATCTAGAGTGACCAGCACTCACTCACTCACTCACACCTCCTGCCACTGCTGTGACCTAACTGACCCCAACACTACTAACTCCTGCCACCGTTTTGACAGGAAATGCGTAAACCAACAGCTAGTTACTCAACCTCTTTATCACGAATTGGTCCAAATTGAAAATATTTCAGGATTTATAAATGCTCAAGTGTTGTTTAGGTAATATTATGAGCAAGTGTTGGGTTGTTTAGCGTGCGTGAGGTTGGAAAGGCGGTGGGGTTAAGGTACCCGGCGCCATAAAGTGTGAGGGTGGAGCGGCGGCGGCCAAGGTTGACGACTGCCTGACGCAATGCCACACACCACCACGAACGGAGCTTCAACAAGTCTAGTTTTCCTCATTTACTCTCTTACACCACACTAACTTGACACCTCATTTCCACTTTGAGTTTGCGTGCGTCATTATATTCACAAACACACACACGCAGAAGATGACCAAAAAGAAGAAATATATGTACACCTTTAGAGTGAACTGCATCATGAGTAAGCTCCTTGAAATAAATGCGGGAGTACCCCAGAGCTATATAATGTTACCCGGGCTGTTTATTCTACTTACGGCTGGGGCAGTGCGTTAGATGAGTGACTGTAAACCCAGATTAAATCAAAGCGTCACGTAAGGGAAGACGTTACTCTACATAGTTACGTGGAAGTGTTGCTTAACCTTAAAGAAACGGGGACATAGACGGGAACGGTGATATGCAGGGAGGAGTAAGACCCTTTTACGACTGGGGAGAAGTGGGGTGTATACAAGGGGTCTGTGTGAGAGACCGCTTGTTTCAACCCCTCTGAGGCTTGCGGGGTTCAACTTACACACACCCCGAGTACGAGACCTGTAGAAACGACAGACCTTCGAGACAAAGGGAATGATAAAGACAAGAGTGAAGAATGAGAAGAAACAGAACTATAATGTATGATCCTCCTTCCTCACTCTCTCTTGTTCAGCCTTTCTTCTTCCTTCACACACACACACACTATCTCTTTCTCAGGTCAACAGTCTGTATACGACCAGGGCGCGGCGGGCACCTGACACACGTTAACGTGAACTAGCTAGCAGTAGTGGTGATAACAAGGTGATTGTTGTTATCTGTGTTGAGACTAATGAGGCCACCACACTGGTGTTACTGGTGCTGGCCAGATGGAAACAGCCCTAACACCCCAAACTAACTTAACCCAGCCTATCCTATAGTAACCTAACCTAACACAACGCACCCAAAACTACCATAACCCAACCTACCCTCCCCTAACCTAACCCTAACATACTCCATCCTAACCTTACACATCTTAATTTAACCCAGCTTACCTCAACCTAACCCTAACAAACACTATTGTGTCTAAAGCGAACCTAACCTAACCCAACATGGCACACTGCACCACCACCAACACACCCCTCGAACAGGAAAAGTTAGTCAGTGAGTGAGAACAGTTTTCAGTCTCACGGTCAGGAGAAAGAGGAAAAATTGGACGTGTTTTTATCCCAGTCAGTCAGTCAGTCAGTTAAACCCCTTGTTATTTTTGTCTTGTTAGATCTGATGTGATCAAGAGATTCTTACATTGAGATCTGTGCCTAAATTTACTGACATAAACTCAATCGTACATAAACTAAACTTATCCTAACCCAACGTGACCTAATTCAACCTATAACTTCAAAACAGAGATCAAACGGTGAAAATAACATCAGGTAGGCTAATTCTGGCAGGTGAAATGCCTAATTAGGATGAACTTAGTTAAGGGTTCAATTAAGTTAAGGTAGGGTATGTTGGGTTGAGTTACTTTAGGTTTAGGTAGGGTTAGATTACGTTGGATGGGGTTACGTTAGGTTTAGCTGAGGTTAGGTTAGGGTAGGTTAAGTTTAGCTAGGGTTTCTTTAGGTTTAGTCGGCGTATGCAAGGTTTGGTTAGGTTGAGTTAGAGTTAGGTCAAAGTTCCTTGGGCTGGTTTAAGAATGTCTAGTCAGAGTTAGATTAGAATCAGGTTAGGTTGGTTTAGATTAAGTTAGGTTTCGTTAAGTTTAAGTTAGGCCGTGATCCAGCAGTTTCTTCTCTCCAGTACAGAAATTCTGGCCAAGGAACAAAAAATAAATGAGAGCCATGCAGACTATCTCGCCTCGCCCACACACACACACTCTCACCTACTTTCTCCTGAGCTACGCCGCTGCTACCTCCATCCCTCAACCTCCCGTTCCTGCACCCTTACGTTGTGGCTCTGAGCGTGACGGAGGAACCCTGAGCCCCTGAGTGTGTGTAGGGTAGGTTAGGTTAGGTTAGGTTAGGTTAGGTTTGGTTAGGTTAGGTTAGGTTTGGTTTGTGTTTAAAGTTATCGTCTGGTCGGTTAAGCCAAGTTAAGTAGTCACATGATTTAGTATTGTAGATTACGTTAACTTTGGTTAGGTTAGGTTAGGTTAGGTTTGGTTAGGTTAGGTTAGGTTTGGTTAGACTTCATGTGATAGAGAACGAACGACACCTGCTCAGGGGGTTTTCCCTCTCTGTGTACACAATGAGACTTCCGGTGGACCACAACAGACAGACAGACACAATGCGTCATATACTTCTCATTAAATCCGTTTATCTGACGTTGATACCCCTTGACAATTTTATTCTGACGTAACTTCTCTTGACGTAATAAATAATCACATTTATTCCCAGTGAAATATTTCGTAAACATGACGGATCGGTTGGTTGACCCTGACTGTTGATTAATTGACGCAACCAGTCAGGTGGTATACTATGGAATGGATTTAACTGTTATTCCTTAAGGTTGAACAGTCGACAAGTGCTAATAACTGTCCTCAACTGTCATCAATTTAACGCAGACAGTCGATAGTCACATGTTCCATTGTGATGACTCTTTACCTTGGCATGTTCTTAATACGATTACTTGTTTCTTAACTCACGGAAACATCAGAGATCGATAAGTATGGCGCCTCTCTCTCTCTCTCTCTCTCTCTCTCTCTTTCTCTCTCTCACACATGACAAAATCTAGGTCTGGAGGGAGAGGGGAGGGGGTGGGTGATGGGTAGGCAGGTGGAGGGAGGGTCGAGCGGGTACGTGAAGGTAAAGCTCCTATTTATAGAAGCCACCAAGCTAAGGGCATTGAACTACACCTGCCCGCCCACCTGTACCACCTGTTTACACACACCTCTACCCACCTGGACCACCTGTTTACACACACCTCTACCCACCTGGACCACCTGTTTACACACACTTCTACCCACCTGGACCACCTGTTACACCTCACTACCCACCTGGGACCACCTGTTTACACACACTTCTACCCACCTGGACCACCTGTTTACACACACTTCTACCCACCTGGACCACCTCTTTACACACACCTCTACCCACCTGGACCACCTGTTTACACACCATCTACCCACCTGGACCATCTGTTTACATCCCTGACCCACCTATACCACGTGTCTATATCTCTAACCCACCTGGACCACCTTTTTATATCTCCCACCCACCTGTTTACCCACCTGTACCACCTGTACCCACCTGCCACCCACACCAACCTTCACTAGTCGCTAATTGCATCATATGCACAACTTACTCTCCAAGTTCATTTATATTGCATGGACTGATATTGCAACTAAATACAAGTGTTGCAATATTTTACTTCACACTGGTTTAATTTTGTGTTTCCTGATGCGGATATGTGTTGCGGTTGTAGTGAAATACATGTAGAAGGGGATGTCCGTCGGATGTTGAGACACGGTGGGTACTTCGTGTGTGTGTGTGTGTGTGTATGTGTGTGTGTGTGTGTGTGTGTGTGTGTGTGTGTGTGTGTGTGTGTGTGTGTGTGTGTGTATGTGTGAGAGAGAGAGAGGGGAATGGAAAGATCGACAGATACATAAATAGAGACTTTTTCCCCAGGTGACAGATGGCATTCACGAACGACAGAGAGAGACGTCCTCAGGCGACAGAGAGACGTCCTCAGGTGACAGAGAGACGTCCTGGTGACAGAGACGTCCTCAGGTGACAGAGAGACGTCCTCAGCCGACAGAGAGACGTCCTCAGGTGACAGAGAGAGATGTCCTCAGGTGACAGAGAGACGTCCACAGGTGACAGAGACGTCCCCGAGCGGCAGAGAGACGTCCTCACAGAGAGAGACGTCCTCAGCCGACAGAGAGACGTCCTCAGGTGACAGAGAGACGTCCTCAGGTGACAGAGAGACGTCCTCAGGTGACAGAGAGACGTCCTCGAGCGGCAGAGAGACTACTATATTTACAGTACCTGCTTTTATTGTACCATCAAAACCGTTTTATCGGAAATTATCATGTAAATATGTAAGTAATTACCATTGCAATAAACATAATTGCCAACTAGACATAATCCAGACAGCTCTGTCCTCTTGTTCAACCTTATTACTGTACAACCCATGTTGTATTGCTCCCCCATTATACCTATGTTTTTCAATTCCACTGTAATATATATATATATATATATATATATATATATATATATATATATATATATATATATATATATATATATATATATATATATATATATATATATATATATATATATGCAAGAACATAAGAACGTAAGAAAATAAGGAGTCTGCAACAGGCCGGTTGGCCTGTGCATGGCAGTTCCTGTCGAGAGTTACTACCACTATCTATCATCCATGAATCTATTCAGTCTCCTTTTAAAACTTTCCAGCGTTCCAGCACTTACTACAAAGTTGCTAAGCTTGTTCCACTCGTTCACCACCCTATTTGTGAACCAGTTCCTTCCTATCTCCCTTCTAAACCTAAACTTATCCAACTTACACCCGTTGCTCCGAGTCCTATTCTGCTCGGATATTATAAGAACTTTATCTATAACCCCTTTATTGATTCCTTTCACCCACTTAAATACTTCTATCATATCTCCCCGCACTCTTCGTCTTTCTAGGGAATGCAAGTTTAGTTTCTTTAACCTATCCTGATAAGCAAGGTTTCTAAGTCCCGGAATCATTTTCGCCATTCTTCGCTGCACCGACTCTAGTGAATTTATATCCATTCTATAATAAGGGCACCAGAACTGAACCGCATAATCGAGGTGCGGCCTGACTAGCGCAAGATATAGTTGCAATAAGACCTTGCACTCTTATTACTTACACTTCTAGATATAAACCCAATACTCTGTTTGCTTATTTCGAACATTAACGCACTGTTTTCAGGCCGTAGGTCCGGCTTAGTACCCCTAGGTCTCTTTCACAAGTCGACTTCTCTAGGTTGATGCAAGGCTGTATACATTGACAGTATTTGTTCTTCCAATATTAAGTACGCTGCACTTGCTGGTGTTGAATTTCATTTGCCATTTTTCAGACCACCCTGCAGTTTATTTAGATCCTCCTGTAATGTATTTGCATCCTGCCCTGAATTAATCTCCGCCCTATTTTTGGTGTCATCCGCAAACTTGCTTATGTCACTGCTGATCCCAGTATCTAGATCGTTTATGTAGATTATGAACAAGAGTGGGTCTAGTACTGACCCCTGGGGAACCCCACTGGTTACACGGCCCCACTCAGATTTAACACCATCTACGCTGACCCTCTGCGTTCTATCGGTGAGCCATGATTTTATCCAATTTAAAACTTTCCCCTCGATACCATGAGCCTTAACTTTTCTCAGAAGCCTCCCATGCGGTACTCTGTCAAATGCTTTGATAAAGTCTAAGTAAATAACATCGTAATTTTCGTCATTATCTACTACCTCGAAGACTTTCCTAAAAAACGTCAGCAGATTTGTTAGACAAGATTTTCCCTTTGTAAACCCACGTTGAGAGTCGTAGATCAATTTGCTTTTCTCTAAATGCGATCGGATGCTATCTGCTATAATTGGTTCAAGAAATTTCCCCACTGCTAACGTCAAACTAAACTAAAAAAATAAATAAAATAAATAAATATTGAAGTGATAACCGTGGTAACATTCTGAAATGTTCTTATTACCACCATGCTATTGTACTATTCCAGATGATACTAAATGTTACATAATACTTCCTTGAGATAAATGTATAGTATATATTAGGTGCCTACAGGAGAGCTCTGGTTCTCAACTGGCTCAGCCATGTTAATATTGTTATTATTATCCACTCTGAGTTTTTCTGGCTAAATAAACTGTTTCAATTCAATTCAATTCAATTCAAATCAATTCCTCAGGCGACAGAGACACGTCCTGGGGCGGCAGAGAGACGTCTTCAGGCTACAGAGAGACGTCCTCAGGCTACAGAGAGACGTCCTCAGGCGACAGAGAGACGTTCTCAGGCTACAGAGAGACGTCCTCAGGCTACAGAGAGACGTCCTCAGGCTACAGAGAGACGTCCTCAGGCTACAGAGACGTTCTCAGAAGACGTCCTCAGGCTACAGAGAGACGTCCTCAGGCTACAGAGACGTCCTCAGGCTACAGGCAGTTCCTCAGAGACGTTCACAGAGAGACGTCCTCAGGCTACAGAGACGTCCTCAGGCGACAGAGACACGTCCTGGGGCGGCAGAGAGACGTCTTCAGGCTACAGAGAGACGTCCTCAGGCTACAGAGAGACGTCTTCAGGCGACAGAGAGACGTTCTCAGGCTACAGAGAGACGTCCTCAGGCTACAGAGAGACGTCCTCAGGCTACAGAGAGACGTCCTCAGGCTACAGAGAGACGTCCTCAGGCGACAGAGAGACGTCCTCAGGCGACAGAGAGACGTCCACAGGCGACAGCGAGACGTCCTCAGGCGACAAAGAGACGTCCTCGGCGACAGAGAGACGTCGCGACAGAGAGACGCCCTCAGGCGACAGAGACACATCCTCAGGTGAAAGAGAGACGTCCTCAGGCGACATAGAAACGTCCTCGGGCGACAGAGAGACGTCCTCAGGCGACATAGAAACGTCCTCAGGTGACAGATAGACGTCCTCGGGCGACAGAGAGACGTCCGGCGACAGGACAGACAGAGACGTCCTCAGACGACATAGAAACGTCCTCAGGCGACAGAGAGACATCCTCGGGCGACAGAGAGACGTCCTTGGCGACAGAGAGACGATCCTCAGGTGACAGAGAGACGTCCTCAGGCGACAGAGAGACGTCCTCAGGTGACAGAAGGACGTCCTCGGCGACAGAAGGACGTCCTCGGCGACAGAGAGACGTCCTCGGTGACAGAAGGACGTCCTCGGTGACAGAAGGACGTCCTCGGTGACAGAAGGACGTCCTCGGTGACAGAAGGACATCCTCGGAGACAGAGAGACGTCCTCGGCGACAGAAGGACGTCCTCAGGGTACAAAGAGACGTCCTTGGCGACAGAGAGACGTCCTCAGGCGACAGGGAAGGACGTGACGTACATAATAATCTACAACACGAGACCTCACTATCTTAGTCGGACATTCTTACCCTCAAAAAAGGTTATAAAAATTTCTATCATGAGTAGCTCCTCTCACTCTCCTGAACCTGGCATAGTTGCCCACTAAGACAGGCTCACTGACCTCCAAAATAGTTGCTTTTACATTCCACAATGGACAAAGTCCCTCCTGAGAACTGTTGCGCCCAAACTCTTAATTGAATTCAAAGGAGACACGAGCGGGTATACGGAGGAGGTAAGAACGTGAACAAGGTGAGAAAAGATAACCGCGTGTACAGCATGGGAGAGAAGAAGATGGGGGAGGAGGAAGAGGAGGAGCAGGAATTGTGGTCAATAAGTGTGGCGCCACAACACACTGAGGCTGGCGTGTTTACAACCAGGAATGATGGTGAGTCTCACTCATATTCACTCACACTCACTCAAATCTTACTCACTCTCTCCCCCACAGACTCACCCTCACTTCGGACACAGGCACCATTAAGTTATTTATAAGACAGCGGCCAACGATTTAACCTAGCTTAACCAAACTTCATCATATTAACTTAAGTTTATATTCTCTGTCGCACGCTGCACTTAGCTCCGCATGCGCACAGTGACCAAAGGGGACTCGTGGGCGTAAAGGTCGTTCATCTTGTACACAGGCTATGACAGACCTGGCCCTCTGACAAAAATAAATTGAGGGCCGGACCGGTGTGTAGCAACATCCTATTTATACAATGATGGACTCTCACTACCGCAATCTATCAATGAGCTGGAAAGACGTCTCTCTCTCTCTCTCTTACTGTCAGGTGACCGTTTGGTGATAATATTGGAATCCCGCATGACGGAGCCCAGTACCGGTGACGATAGCCAATAGGTGTAAGGTCGAACGGTCTCACCGAGGCCATTACTACCACCGAGACACAGAACCAAGTTTGTTATTATTATATACTGTACAACTACCAATACAACAGCGGGCACCAGGTAAATAACAGCGTAATTATAATCAAATGACGTTTGTTATTACTACAAAATCCGCAAAAAGCAAAAATTAGGTAGATATGTGTGCGTCACTGGTTTTAATAATTATGAATCGGGGTAGATAAGAATTTTACCATGGCGCTAAGACTTCAAGTGTAGAGACGATGCTAGTTTGCGGCGGCCCTACACAGTTGGCATGGTGTGTGTGTGTGTGTGTGTGTGTGTGTGTGTGTGTGTGTGTGTGTGCCCTCATTAAAATGTTCTAAATCCTTTTCTGGGCATTATTAATACACATATAAGAACAGTATCAGAAAAGTCAGGCTACACTATTTAAGAATATGACTCCAATATGTTTACAAGGGGTTCGGGGTTCTGGGGTTCAGTAACAGAAGTTTGAAACTTTATCCAAACGAGCGTGGTGGTGGTGGTGGCTGGCCACTGTGGTACAAAACACCCCACCGTTCACCCACACTCCACCACCTATATCTCAAACATTCAACAGGATACAATATAACACATGTTTCCACCAATGGTCATTTAAATCTACGAAATATCTGTACGGCAATGAAAAAAAAATGGGGTCAATATATCAGTTCTTAGATTAAAGACTTCATTAATACTTGAGAATTTAAAGTGGTATTTATCTGCAGGAAACGCACGAGAGATAGGATCAGAGGATGGTGTCAGGGAGTAGCACCGAGGACCTTACGAAGCTTTCATTACGTCGGCTCATGGTACCTCATAACGACTCACACTTCATAACACTGCATAACGCCCCACACTTCATAACACCTCATTATGCCTCACACTTCATAACACCTCATAACGACTCACACTTCATAACGCTTCACACTTCATAACACCTCATAACGCCTCACACTTCATAACACCTCATAACGCCTCACACTTCATAACACTGCATAACGCCCCACACTTCATAACACCTCATTATGTCTCACACCTCATAACACTTCATAACGCCTCACACTTCATAACACCTCATATCACCTCACACTTCATAACACCTCATAACGCCTCACACTTCATAACACTTCATAACGCCTCACACTTCATAACACTTCATAACGCCCCACACTTCATAACACCTCATAACGACTCACAGTTCATAACACCTCATAACGCCTCACGCTTCATAACACCTGATCACGATTCACACTTCATAACACCTCGTCTACACCTCAAACTTCATAACACTTCAGAACGACTCACACCTCATGACGCCTCACACTTCATAATACCTCGTCTACACCTCCTTCACGTGGTCTCTACTCCTCCACGTGGTCTCTACTCCTCCACGTGGTCTCTGCCCCATCCACGTGGTCTCTGCTCCTCTTTCGTGGTCTCTGCTCCTCTACGTGGTCTCTGCCCCATCCACGTAGTCTCTGCTCCTCTGCAGGTCTCTCATCCACGTGGTCTCCTCTCCTCTACGTGAGTCTCTGCTCCTCTGCATGGTCTCTGCCCCATCCGTAGTCTCTGCCTCCTCCCACGTGGTCTCTACTCCTCCACGTGTCTCTGCCCCCATCGTGGTCTCTGCTCCTCGTGGTCTCCTGCTCCTCCACGTGGTCTCTGCCCCCATCCACGTGGTCTATCTCTACGTGGTCTCTACTCTCCACACGTGGTCTCTGCTCCTCTACGTAGTCTCTGCTCATCCACGTGGTCTCTGCCTCCTCTCGTAGTCTCTGCTCCTCTACGTGGTCTCTCATCCACGTGGTCTCCTGCTCCTCTACGTGGTCTCTGCTCCTCTACGTGGTCTCTCTCTACGTGGTCTCTACTCCTCCACGTAGTCTCTGCCCCTCCCGTGGTGTCTGCTCCTCTACGTAGTCTCTACTCATCCCGTGGTCTCTAACTCCTCTACATTCTAGTCTCTACTCCTCCACGTAGTTCTCTCATCACGGTCTCTCCCTCTACGTGGTCTCTACTCATCCACGTGGTCTCTGCTTCCTCCACGTGGTCTCTGCTCCTCTACGTGTCTCCCTCATCCACGTGGTCTCTGCTCCTCTCGTGGTCTCTCTCCCTCCACGTGGTCTCTGCTCATCCGTGGTCTCTCTCCTCCACGTGGTCTCTGCTCCTCTACGTGGTCTCCTACTCCTCCGTGGTCTCTGCTCCTCTACGTGGTCTCTACTCCTCCACGTGGTCTCTGCCCCATCCACGTGGTCTCTGCTCCTTCACGTGGTCTCTACTCCTCCATAAGAGCATAAGAGACCTCACTTGGATTACGCAGTTCAATTCTGGTCACCGTATTACAGAATGGATATAGAATCCTTGGAAAGAATTCAGAGGAGAATGGCAAGGCTAATCCCGGGCATTAGGAACCTTGAGTATAGAGACAGGTTAAAGCATCTTAATTTGCACTCCGTCGAGAGACGTAGAGTGAGGGGCGATATGATAGAGGTGTATAAATGGAAGTCAGGGCTGAACAAAGAGGACATTACAAAGGTACTCAAACTATCCAACCAGGAGCGAACTCGTAACAATGGTTTTAAATTAGACAAATTTAGATTTAGGCGCGAAATAGGTAAACATTGGTTTGGAAATAGAGTAGTGGATGAGTGGAACAAGTTACCAAATATCATCCTTAACGCGAATACGCTGTATAGCTTCAAACATAGGTTGGATGGATATATGAGCAATAGGGGTTGGGTGTAAATGGGACTACCCAATATGGGCCAATAGGCCCGCTGCAGTTTCCTCCATTCCTATGTTCTTATGTTCTTATGTGAGACTGAAGTGTAAACCAGTCGGATAAATTAAGACCATGTTGTTGTAAGTAACGACACCAGCAGATAAATTAAGACCATGTTGTTAAAAATAAAGACAACAACAGATAAACTAAGGCCATGTTGTTGTTAAGTAAAGACGACAGCAGATAAATTATGACCATGTTGTTAAAAATAAACACCAGCAGAGCACAACTTTCATGATAGAGACAATGACTGATAGTGTATGATCTAAGACTGTGTTCCTCTGCCAACATTAGACTTGTATGACGATTTTATAATGTATTAATACACTTCAAAAAGAAAAGTCTTCAAGCACGTATTCGAGATTATAAAATACACAAGTCATGAACAATTAAAAAATCCATTACGTTTATCATCTCACAATCACAACCTTGTATAATCTACGTATTGTCTTTGATTACTTATCTGAGTAATCTAAATGCTGAGAACTAAGAAAAAAAATCACTACTAGATGCAAGAGAAGATAAAGGTACAGTATTTTGCTACAAAAAACTACATTCACTGAGACTATGAGAGGCAAACTACTACTACTACTACTACTACAACTACTTTTTTTAATTAATGGCCTCCAACCTCCCCCAATAGCCATTCCTTCGCCACCATTTTATTACCTTAATATTAAATATCCTAATACATAAGTAGCTATCCTAGCTGTGTTGAGTTAGTTGAGCTGCAGATCTATGTGGCATTCAGTGACTTTAGCCTCATAGTCAATATCTGCAACTGTGGTCGACTTTGGGACCGATGCTCTCGTTCCCCTGAGGCAGAGCAAAGCCTACCGAAGGAGAGAGAAGGACAGTCGACATTTCATCCAGGCTGTAACATAAGTCCTGGGCTGCTGTTTCTGTTCGGATATCACCTCCGCGAGTCTGGCGTAGAAGCATCTTGCACTTGGTCCCATCCCACCAGAGGTTATGAACACTAGAGGAGTGAAGCTGCCTTGATCAACGTTCTGAATTCACTCTCCGTATGCCCTTATCTTGTCGTTCTCGTTCCATCTGTGTGCAGCATCGAGAGCTAAGTTACGGTGACATGCGGCCATGGGATAAAAATCCTGATGTCGAAGAAGGCTCGCTGTCCCCGTGTCCAGAATCCTCGAGCACTGACGTCAACATGGGCTTCGTCAGATATGTTTGAAGTCCTATGTTGGAAAATCTCACCGTCCAATGGAAGGAGGGTTGGTTCAACCCTGACATCACGGCAAATTTCCTTCAACATATTTGCTGTGAGATCCCTTACTTCGTCATGCCTCATGCATATGAAGCCCCCTTTCTTGCACACCAAGGCGTGATCGACGTCATAGGAAGAGCTGCACATGCATTGGGAGGGCAAACCTTCTACTGGCCTACCGTACCTTAGAGCATTGGCATCTGTAAATTCTTGTTTATTGAGACTGAAACCATTTGCCCTTATTGGTAACGTAGTTAACTAGTTCGAGGCGCCCACCTCCTGCGCTATAGCTACTTTTTTTCTTCAAATTCTCTGGTACTTGCAGCAACAGTTGCTGCAACTAATCACTTTGGCTGTGCTGTCGTTCTGTCGTAATGGAGCTTCGAATCTTGTTTACTTCACTGGTATCCACCTCCCCTATTGCGTTCTGAGCTATTATGTGGTCCGTGAGGGCTGCCGTGAGCTTAACTGAGTTTTGATGTTCGGCAGCAGCAATTTCCTCTGGATTGGTCAATCCCATTCCTCCCAGTCTCAGTGGTAGTGCAAGGAGTGATCTTTCTACTGGGGTTAAGTGAGGGTGTTTCACTAATTTGGGAATGAAATTGATGCTGATAGCTTCTTCCAAAGGGTGGAGGAGGGGTCCGATATCAGGGATAGTGCGCATCAGATAGTTCCAGCGATGCTTGACTCCATAGGTAAATGCCGCAAAAGCCGCATGTGGCTCTGTGTTAGTAATCTCAGATAGAGCTTGGATTTCCCTAACCCACTCATTCACCTTTCCCGTTACGTACTCAGTCTTGAAGTCCGTCGTGCCTATTACTGCGCCTAGGTGTCTTTGGCCATCCTTTGTTATTTTGACCTCACTTCCACAGAACACCTCCATTGCCCGTTCATAATGTTCTGGCTACTACTACTACTACTAATGCTAACAATAACAATAATGCCTAACATCTAAAACAATATTCACTGCCGTAGCCTTGAAGGAAAAGATGAGATTGTGATGTAAATGGAGGATTTTTGGCGCGCAACTTGTACTAATTTGAGATAATGATTGAGCCCGACAGCTCCTCACTATACTTGGCTGTGCTGGCCTTGGAGAGAGAGAGAGAGAGAGAGAGAGAGAGAGAGAGAGAGAGAGAGAGAGAGAGTTAACAGTAACATCAAACCAAGTACTATACAGCAGTCAAGTCATTACATTCATTCCTGCGGCCAACATTATCTTGTCAGTGTATCTCTCTCTCTCTCTCTCAACAGTTGCTCAAGAGAGAGAGTCGTTGCTTAAGTTGTTTCAAGATTAAGGGGAAAAATATAATAGGCCAATATACTCTGAAATGAAGCTTTGATACCTGAGTGAAGCTTTGATATCTGAGTGAAGCTTTGATACCTGAGTGAAGCTTTGGTATCTGAGTGAAGCTTTGGTATCTGAGTGAAGCTTTAATACCTGAGTGAAACTTTGATACCTGAGTGAAGCTTTGGTATCAGAGTGAAGCTTTGATACCTCAGTGAAGCTTTGATACCTCAGTGAAGCTTTGATACCTCTAACTCTGCCTAATCTTATCCATTAATCAACCCCTGACTTAACCCAAACCTTAATCTTCCTGAATCCCTGACTTAACCCCTAATCCTGCTGATCCCTTAACTTCTTAATCCCCCGCTAGTACTACCTGTTCACTTACCCATTTACAACTCCTCCGTCACTAGTGTTGTCTTTCATAATACACTAAAAGTTGCTACAGTTCACCCAGCATATAAAAAAACTCTGGTGATCAAGGTATTTAACCGCCCTATGTAGTAGACTAAACGCCTTCTGTAGCGACAATAACATTATTACACATTCTGTTTGGCTTTAAATTAATAAGGTCAACTGAGTGCCCAGATATCTTTTACTAATGACATCTGGAACTTCTCTGATGATAGTTCACAGTCTGAATATTCCTGAATCTCTCAAAAGCTTTTCATACCGTCGACCGTCCCAGCCTACTGTCAAAGCTAGAACGTTATGGCATTAGGGGTTTATCCCACAAATGGTTTGCTTCGTGTCTGTGTAACATGAAGCAGTACGTCTGTTTTACTGTAACAACCAATAATCTGACTCCTCACCTATTTTCTATGGTGTTCCCCAAAGCCCTTAATTTGGCACCTGTAATAGGTTTTTCTTTTAATTTTCAATTTATAATTTCAACACTTACTAGCGTTCGAACGGTTGGTCTGTAGTTTGTTATTGTCAAGTGATAGTGCAGAAGGAAACCAGAGTACCTGGAAGAAACCTGAGATGTTTGGTGGTGGTCACACTGGATAACACCCTTCCCAAGTGTGTCCCAGGCCAGGACTCGAACACATGATATAATTAATTGTGAGAGATAAGCGTGTTACCCCTATACCAGATTTAATAATAATAATAATAATAATAATTAACGGTTTATTGAAAAAGTTCTGCAGCCCGAAGGCTGAAAATATACATTGGACATAAATGACTTATTACATACATTGGTGGTTTAACAAAAGCCTTCATTAGAGAAAGGTAAAGGAACATAGAGTGAACATACAGATTAATGTAAGATTGTACGTGTTGAACAGCAAACACGTGGTGTAGTAACTCCCTCCCAGATGGTGTTAGGAGGGACCTCACGTGATGTAGTAGTTCCCTCAGATGGTGTTATGAGGGACCTGACGTGGTGTAGTAATTCCCTCGCAGATGGTGTCATGAGGGACCACGTGGTGTAGCAATTCCCTCACAGATGGTGTTATGGGGGACCTAACGTGGTGTAATTACCTCACAGATGGTGTTATGAGGGTCCTCACGTGGTGTAGTAATTCCTTCACAGATGGTGTTATTAGGGACCTGACGTGGTGTAGTAATTCCCTCACAGATGGTGTTATGAGGGACCTGACGTGGTGTAGTAATTCCCTCACAGATGGTGTTCTGAGGGGGGCCTCACGTGGTGTAGTAATTCCTTCACAGATGGTGTTATATGAGTGAGGTTTGGTCCCAGGCCTTCCTATCGTAGACGGATTAACACATCACTGGTTGTTGTTGGGTCTCACGGGCCGTTATCACTGGGTACCTGGGACCTCACTGTGTGAAGGTTAACTTGGGTACGACTGTTACTGTGGAGTTGTTCTCACTGACTTAAGCACTGTTCACCACTGTTCACCTCTTTTTAACACTGGTTCCATTCCTTTCCTAAATGAAATTGTAACTTCTGGCGAGAACTTGTTGATATTCCGGTGGGGAGGAGGGTTCAGGGGAAGGGGTTGGTATGGGCCAACTTAACAGTTGACCTGGCTGCTCCGAGAGGAGTGCCAGGTACGTCTTGTCCCTTCGGTGGTCAAGGATTTGTGATTGCTGGAATGATATTAGTGAAATAGTTACGTTCTTCCAGCGATTGAAGGTTTTGGAAACAGCAATAAAGAAATATATCACGCGAACAGACTCCGCAGCTGAGGCTCACAGGATACTAGGTGGGTTGACAGGCCAGAGGATATAATCATATTAACCCTTTCACAGCGTGTCACGCACTTGCAATTTTATTCTGGCTACCGCCAGACGATTTTATTCTTTTTTTTTTATTGTGTTGTGTATCTTAGAAGGTGTTCGTTTGGAAACAAGACAACTTCAACAACTTCAGTCAGCGCAAACAAGAATGTTCTAACGTTCAACCTAAATCAAAGTGAAAATAAAACGATAATAAAATGCGAAGCCAGAATAGCTTTTTCAGCAAGTGCTATAAATCCGTTGCTGAAATCTCAGAACAACTAAACATTGCACTTAGATGCCCAGATTAGCAACAAACCAGCGCCACCGATCCAACCCTCTCCCCAGCCTCTAGCCCAGATGAATACTGTAAAAGAGTCAAATTTGTGCCATTCTAAGATATAGTTTTCTTGCAATTTCATGAAAGATTCAGCAATTACCACACTAATGTTCAGTCATTATGCTCATTAGTGCCCTATATTTCCATCGCACAACATCGAATGACCTGATTCAGGCACTAACTGTCTACAAACAATATGTTGCTTAGCATATTAATGTTGTTGAAGACTATTGTGTTGAGTGCTTCAAGACCTCAGCTGTTGTCTAGTGTATGGACTTACTTAGAGTGCGTGTTTTTAAAGACTTTAGTGGTTGAAGCCAAGAAACACACATATAAACAACAACAACAACAACAATCTGGTAATTGTCATAGTACACAATAATTATCTCTCAATGTGAGTAAATTAAATGTAAAGTCATCGAGGCGAATATAAAATTACCCATAACTTGTTCCCATCGTCATAAAAGTTGGAGAGATAGCGGAGGATTGTAGGGTAGGTGGACGATGGGGGGGTAAGCTATTCTGTTCACCCACCAATCAAGTTTCTCCGCTTGAGGGGGACCATAACATCCTCCCTCGACCAGGATTTTCAAAGGGATCGTGCATTGAATTTACCACATAATGGAAGACGTAAGACTGGATCTAACTGGCTCTGACTTGAGCTAAAGACACGGAAACTATTATCCAAACTGAAATACCAAGTACCCCCAGACTGCCTTAACTTAGCACCGGTTAGGAGACAAACCTAACATTAAGAATCTCTGTGAACTTAGTCTCTGGCTATCAGAACTTAATGGTGAGAGGTGCCGTAAAACTTTACTAAAATAGACTCAAATATTAAACTACTAACACGTAACATAGAGGTGTTCTTTGATAATTAAATATTAACTATATTACCATATAACAAGTCCTCTACTGAACAATCATGAGGTGGTAATTATTCTTATTTGTAAAATACTGGGAATCAAACATACATATTATCGAAAAGAATGTAGACGGAGAAAGAACTGAATATAACATAGATGGATCCATAATATATATATATATATATATATATATATATATATATATATATATATATATATATATATATATATATATATATATATATATATATACAGTATATATATATATATATATATATATATATATATATATATATATATATATATATATATATATATATATATATATATATATATATATATATATATATATATATATATATATATATATATATATATATATATATATATGCTGATAACCACAAGGAAAGAAGAAAACACGAAGTTCCCAAGCGCTTTCGTGTAACTCACATCTTCAGGGGTGAGTACAGACTAAGGAGAAGTACAAAACAAGGTGTCCCTAATACCTGACCATTGTGGACCTGATCTCACCCTCCTTTGTATATATACACCTTGTTTGGTACTTCTCCTCAGACTGTACTCACCCCTGAAGATGTGAATTACACGAAAGCGCTTGGGAACTTCGTGTTTTCTTCTTTCCTTGTGGATATATATATATATATATATATATATATATATATATATATATATATATATATATATATATATATATATATATATATATATATATATATATATATACAGTATATATATATTTATATACATTAGGGATTTAGAAAATGAAAGGATGCTTCTTTTGATGAGTGTGTGTGTCTGTTCCTAGGCATGTGCCATGCCAACGCTGTACTTGGATTTCTATACTCATTTACACACTATAATTGTCTCCTTTACACACACACACACACACACTGTTTCAAAGTTGTATCGAGCCAACTTTAAACCTCTGATATGACCACCTAACAAACCTATTAAAATATACATAAACAGGCAAACATCAGTTTATACAGTAGTATAATATATTAAGACAATAACTATAAAATCATAACCTAATATTAACAGTAATACTAAAATATTGAAATATTCTGCTTACAAAACCTTGATATACACACCTGTACTAACTTAGGGAAAAGGGCAAGGAAGAATAAAAATTATATAAAGATGAAGCAAAAGAACAATAGTAATGATAATGATTAATATTCACAATCTTGACAATAACAGTAATAATAATAATAATAATAATAATAATAACATAGAAAATGAAGGTGAATATGGAACGGAAGAAGGAGAGGCAACACAATAAAATAGAGGTGGTACTCACCCCTCTTGTTGTTGGTGGTGTTGCTGACGACTCCAGTAACAGCAGTGTTGATCATCAGCCCCAGCCTAGTGAGGCTGGACTGGCGAATCATCCCCCGAGCCACCATACCAGACATCCACACCAGTTCCTCCCGGCGACCCTTGAACCCTCGACCCTTCCCTCCTCCTCCTCCTCCTCCTCCACCTCCAACCCCCTCCTCCTTCTTCAGATCGCTCCTCTTCCCTTCAGGAATCTCGTCCTGGGTCCTCCTCCCTCCTCCCCCTTCCACCTCTCTCTCTGCTCTGTCTTCTTCCACTTTGTTTGTCTTGGTCACTGACCACAACAAAGATCTTGTTGAGCTTCTGTTGATTGGGTAAGTTTCCCCTCACTTTACTAATAGTAGGTTTACCGTTTCTGCTTTATGATTTCACTGTATTTGTTATGTTTCTCATAGATCATTGTATTATTTCTATTTTTCAGTCAATTATCTGAGACAAGGTTTTCTAATTCATCTCCCTCACACTGACATTCATGTTTACTGTGACATATTTGGATACAATTCTTTCAATATTTGGATGCCATAGCATATGTGTCGGTCATTGGTAATACACGTCTAATATCACTCTTCCTTCAACAATTTTGTCTATGGTTCAATTTAATTTATCTAACAACGTTGTGTAGAAATCCGTTATCAAAGTTCACAGATACACGAATTACCTTAGTTATCCCGAGAAGCTCAACCAAAGAAAACGTTAGCCTGATACTTTAAATTTACGGGGTAACTTTTGTATCGCGATTAGAACCTAAACTTGCTTTTGTTCATCCCTTGTTGAAAGGACCTAAACAAATTTTCACAGCATGAAATTTTTTAAATTAAATGGAAGGATTTCGAATCACAGAATATAAGTATAAGCTCTTTTATCTTGTAAGTGTAGTCACGAATATTTACAATATATTTGTGCACTTCACCCCTCAGATCACAGCCGTAGAGTGAGTTATGTCCATCTTTCCACGACGAATCTTTAATTTCCTACGTCAAGTTATCAGTTTTGTCTCTGTAAACAAGCACTCATTATTTTCAATTATCTTAGCCTCGACTTTCTCACTGCATATGTTTTACTTCGTTCTTAATATCTTCCCAATCAAGCAACCAACTAAGTCAAACAAATGTGTTTTTCTTATTTCCTACATCTACGTTTGGAAGTCCTTGAGGGTTCTCTGAAATATCAAGTCTGCTTACACTGTCCTCGCAGATTATTGGGCACTGGAATGTGTAGGTATGCGGCGATTGGTCGAGGGAATGTAGATCTGTGCAATTATTGGTTGTTGGAATGTGCACCAAAAACTGTGCTTGTTGAAGGCTGGACTGTGATGGGTGGAGGTGTAGCGTACTGCACAGTCTGTATATCTTTTTTATAATTTTAACAACAGACTACAGTTTATTTTTCATAATATTAAGTACACTAGACTCCGTGATGCTTCCTGACTCTTTATACAACCATAAATGTGTTTGTAAGATGAAAATATCTCTTTGTTTATCACTAAATACGCTACCAGTATGTTAAGTGATACACAACATTGATGACAACTTTATAAATCAGGTGGTGCGGCGACCTGTGTGTGTTTAAGGTGTTCACTCAGGCTTGATATGGTGTACAGGTCCCCGGGTGACGCCTTATGTTGTGATTACTTAGATGTGTTTACAATGTATTACATACTAATATATATTATATATACGGCATATATATCTATGAAAATATGGATAGTGTGGGTTAATGTATACTATTTATAAATATGTACTACACAATGTGTTAAATATCAAATATAAGAACAGATATAGCTATTATATATATTACATATACTCACACAACAATGTTTCCAGAAAATATTGGTCTCTAATTTTATATTCCAAAATATGTACGTGTTATAGTTGTCACAGCCAAGACCATAAGCATAACCAATGATCAATAAGCGTTATTTTCAGGCCACAACTCGCGTTTAATTCTCGCTTAAACGACCTAATATACCTACAGTTTAACTCTTTAACATCCATAAACTCTACCGTCAGCATAACGCTTATTACTAATCACTAACTCAATTTACACAAGAGCAGCCTCATCAACGGAATAAAGCTACGGGAACAATCATAAAGGAGCAGGACCGGGTGAGGCACAGTCCTTCAGGGGGAGACTCATGTTTACTCCCCGCACTCTTACCCACCACACCCTCACACGCGGCATCGATCACTCGCTGTAGTGGGTGAGTGTACCCTGGCGTCCTGCAAGAGTGAACCACACAAACTGATGTGATTAAGTGTTCCCTGGTGTGCTGCACAAGTGAAGCACGCACACACCTGAGATATCACCCACACGCTGTACTGAGGTCCCCTGGTGATGTTTGGTGAACGTGTCTCGACCAGTGACGCTGACTTTGTGGTCGTCGAAAGTGTGGTTAATGGGCAGTGTGTGTGTGTGTGTGTGTGTGTGTGTGTGTGTGTGTGTGTCACTCTGGTATTTGTGGTGGTTGGTTGGCGGTGGTTGTTTTCTCGGGCACTTCCAAATGGGCGCGAGGCGACTCTTGTTCTATGTCCCCTTCGTCAGCACTATCCATTCTCCTTGTGGTGGCGGTGAAGGGCTGTCGTCCAGTGAGTCTCACAGTGGTTGGGGGAACACCATACCACAGGCACCCTTTACCTCACCCACGATGCTCACTACAACACCAAAACTAATCATCCTCACTTCACTCATCAGTAACGTGCTGATATGTTACACCCCGGGAATGTTAGTTCTAAAATTACTCCGATAGTCTTGTTCTAAATTTACAGAATTCAATTGATAATGTTCCCGCACAGTGTCCACATTAATAAGCACACCGCCGGTAACTGCAGAATTTGAACACAAAATTGTTTCTTTGGTACAACATAAATACACGTACACAACACTTCCTATTTTCAACACATCAGTTTCAGATTTCACAGAGCAGGTATATCTTGATAGAACACGACTATCTTGTTAATACTTGAGGGAGAGAGAGGTAAGTGGAAGATGACCCTTGAGCGTGAGGAGGAGGGTCAGGTGGCACTAAGGAGAGTGAGAGAGGTGGCACTCACTGGGTCTTAGCGGGTGCCTGGCAGGGTTGTGTCGTGGAGGCCTCGCTCACACCACTACCACGCTCCTGTCTGTAATGGAGAACAACACGAGTTATTGTTTACTAATCTTATACACAAGAAACATAACACGCAACACCAAACACAAAGACCCACACACACACTAAAAACAAAAGCTTTGATCTTTCAGCTTATGAACGATTTCTGGTGACGTCACTTCATGAACTTAAATAAAAACTTGAATTTAATATCACTTGTTAGCTCATAAGTCATTCAGATGGCCGCTACTTCCTCCGACTTTCACTGGTGGAAGTCCTGGCATGCACGTACAACCTCTTGAGTGTACCTGAGCACACACACAGACTAGGAAAGCTGAGCTAAACAGAGTCCCCACCTGCTGGCAGAATATAAACATAAAAATTCCTCCCCTAATCTAGCCAAAATTATCCCCCCCCCCAAAAAAAAAACTAAAAAATTCCAGGAAGCGTTAGGGTGATTAATCATCAGGTGAAATAAGTTGAGGGTGTCTAATCAAATCTTCAAGTGATCCAAAGAAGCATCTGTTTGTGTCTATCGTGGGGACAAATGGGTGATGTATCCGTCTAGGTGTCTTGTTCCTAGCACACAACAGGAGGCGAGAGACTACCCACCACACCGGCTCTTGCTGTGATTCGGTGGAAGTAAATATTGTAGAGGAACACAACAGACCGTATCCACCTCTCTCAACCCCCTTCCCTTTCATCCTTCCTCCACACCCCTCCAGATGATACCGCGCGTGTGTGTCTGTGTGTGTGTGTCTGTGGGTGTGTGTGTGTGTGTGTGTGTGTAATAATAAGATTAATGAAAAACCCATAATAATAATAATAATAATAATAATAATAATAATAATAATAATAATAATAATAATAATAATAATAATAATAATAATAATAATAATAATAATAAATTTCTATAGCGAGGATTGAGTACCTAACCGACTGGAACTCATATTACAATGAACATAGTACTGTGAGAGAGAGAGAGAGAGAGAGAGAGAGAGAGAGAGAGAGAGAGAGAGAGTCTCTAAAATATTCACAGCAAGTTCGTCACACCATCACAAGAGGCACAATAGCACCTCACAACAACAGGGGGGGGGGGGCAACTCTCCCACGCTACTGCCATATGATGCAAATCGAGCCCTGAAGAAGTCGTCCAGGGTTCTTGAAGACCTTTTTCCTGATTCAAGTGGGACGACCCAAATCACCACTTGACCACCTCCACGATGGGCCGACCCACCACCCCCACCACCACCGCCACCACCACCACCACCACCACCACCCACTACTACTAACACTACCAGCACCATAACCACTACTATCACTACACCACCACCACCACCACCACCACCCACTACTACTAACACTACCAGCACCATAACCACTACTATCACTAACACCATCACCACCATCACTACTATCACTACCACCACCACTATTGCCACCATCACCAACACCACCTCACTTAAAACAAACACATCAAGTTATATAAATCGTTAACAGCTTAATGTGACCCTCACTTTTCCAGCTTTTCAGGTCACTACGGCAAGGTCACGAGTCACAGGTCATAAAAGGTCACAAAATTTCACAAATATCTCAGACTTGACCTTTTATTGTTTCATCAAGATTGAATTTAAAACAAAGGAATTATCGGGCTTACACACAGACACACAGAGAGAGAGCGAGAGAGAGAGAGAGAGAGAGAGAGACCTTCGACAACACACACACACACACTCTCTCTCTCTCCCACGACAGGAAACATCAATACAGTATCTTGGTCAGTGTCTCCCGAGGGTGATAGTATAGGACTTATGGTTGACTTCCCTCCCTTTACCTACTCGTATCTGTGTGTCCTCAACGCCGGGGTCAAGTGTTGTGTAGGGCTGCTGGCTATTGTGTACGTAGAGGAGACTTTTATCTAAGGTGTGACATCATCATCCCTTTGCCAGCCTTCCTTATTTTGGCTTTGATCTTGAGGTGTGTGTGTGTGTGTGTGTGTGTGTGTGTGTGTATGACCCTCAAATCAGCGTTACGGCTCACTTCACGGGTTCCTCACTGCACCCCTGACCCACTCACTTCACGGGATCCTCACTGCACCCCTGACCCACTCACACCACGGGATCCTCACTGCACCCCAGACCCACTCACACCACGGGTTCCTCACTGCACCCCTGACCCACTCACTTCACGGGTTCTCCTCAGCCCTCACCACGGGTTCCTCCTGCACCCCAGACCCCTCACACCACGGGTTCCTCACTGCACCCCTGACCCCTCACTTCACGGGTTCCTCACTGCACCCTGACCCACTCACTTCACGAGTTCCTCACTGCCCTGACCCACTCACTTCAGGTTCCTCACTGCACCCCAGACCCACTCACACCACGGGTTCTCCTGCACCCCTGACCCACTCACACCCACGGGTTCTCACTGCACCCCTGACCCACTCACACCACGGGTTCCTCACTGCACCCCCGACCCACTCACTTCACGGTTCTCACTTGACC
>NW_024715291.1:652500-655000 GCF_018991925.1 Homarus americanus
TGGTGTCAGACGAGGGTTCATGGGGTGGTGTCAGACGAGGGTTCAGGGGGTGGTGTCAGACGAGGTCGCGGGGTGCGTGCAGACGAGGGTTCTGGGATGGTGCAGACGAGGGTTCTGGGGTGGTGCAGACGAGGGTTCATGGGGTGGTGTCAGACGAGGGTTTGCGGATGATGTCAGACGAGGGTCTGGCGCGGGGTGGTGTCAGGACATGATGGTTCTGGAGACGAGGGTGGTGTCAGACGAGGTTCTGGGATGGTGTCAGACGAGGGTTCATGGTGGTCAGACGAGGGTTCATGGGGTGGTGTCAGACGAGGGTTCATGGGGTGGTGTCAGACGAGGGTTCGGTGGGTGGTCCAACGAGGGTGGGGGTGGTGTCAGACGAGGGTTCATGGGGTGGTGTCAGACGAGGGTTCATGGGGTGGTGTCAGACGAGATTCCACACTAAGTGACACACCTGGCTGGCTCCCGTGTCAAGGTGTACACAGAGCGTGAAGGTCAGTATACAACTGTGTGGGTCATGTTTCAAACCTGACCTTATCCTCACATTAATTTAACCAAACCTAACCTTAATCTAAGTTAACCTAATAAAATATTAACCGAACCCTAACGTAACCTCACTCTAACCTAACCCAATTTTAACCTAATCTAACTTAATATGACCCTTAACCATCTAAACCTAACATAACTTAACCTAAAATTATCCTCACCTTAAAATCTTTACCTAACCCTTAGTAACCCAAGCAACCCTAACCTAACCTTAACCTAATCTAAACTCACCTTGATGATGATGATGATGATGATGATGATGATGATAATGATGGTGATGATGATGACGATGATGATGACGATGGTGATGATGATGATGATGATGATTATGATGACGATGACGATGGTGATGATGATAATGATGATGATGACGATGATGATGATGATAATGATGATGATGATTACATAGCCCCACACAGGCCTTCTTGCTAACTCACCAACACGTCACAAGTAATCTTACAGTCAGTCGTATTAACTTTCCCTCAGGAGCGGATTTCCAACTGTTTGTTTACATCCAAAAATTGTGGGTGAAGAGTGATGTGTTGCTGACGTGTTTACAAGTGTGTGTGAGGAAGAGGGTCTCAGGTGACACACTCTGGCTCCCATTACTGTTAAGTCCATCAGTTCTCTCTCTCTCTTTCTCACTCACACCTCCCTACCACCACTCATAATCAACCACCATCTTCCTACCACCACTCATAATCAACCACCATCTTCCTACCACCACTCATAATCAACCACCATCTTCCTACCACCACTCATAATCAACCACCATCTTCCTACCAACCACCAATCACAACCAACCACAACAACCAAACAAGACACACAGATGTTAGGACAGACACGTGCAGAATCCCCAGCACTCCCCTCCATCCTCCTCTCCCCCTTCCACTGCTCTCCCCATCCCTCCTGGCCCTGCCCTGCCTCCCTATCCCTCCAGCAGCCTCCTCCCTCCCCTCTATCCTCCTCCCACCCTCCCCTGCCTCCCTCAATCTCCGCCCTCCCCCTGCCTCCCCCATCCCCCTGCCCTCCCCCTGCCTCCTCCCCCATCCCCCTGCCCTCCCCTGCCTCCCCATCCCCCGCCCTCCCCCTGCCTCCCCCATCCCTCTCTCTCCTCCCACTCCTCCTCCCCTGCCTCCCCTAATCCCCCCGCCCTCCCCCTGCCTCCCCCATCCCCCCGCCCTCCCCGCCTCCCCCATCCCCCCGCCCTCCCCTGCCTCCCCCAATCCCCCCGCCCCCCCTGCCTCCCCCATCCCCCCCGCCCTCCCCTCTGCCTCCCCCCATCCCCCCGGCCCTCCCCTGCCTCCCCATCCCCCTGCCTCCCCTGCTCCTCCCTCTATCCCCCCGCCTCCCCCCTGCCTCCCCTTAATCCCCTGCCCTCACCTGCCTCCTCTATCCCCCCCCCCTGCCCTCCCCCCCTGCCTCCTCTATCCCCCCCCCCAGCTCCTCCCCCCTGCCTCCCCTATCCCCCCCGCCCTCCCCCCTGCCTCCCCTCTATCCTTTCCAGTCCCTTGGGCTCTTCCTTCATCCCACATGCCGCGGACAAAAATCTATGAGGATAACAGTGCCATTATAAAGAGTGCCTAGTGGTGGCGGGAGGGCCACAGTAGATCAGAGGCCACACACACACACACACACACACACACACACACACACACACACACACACACACACACACACATACACACACACACACACACACACACATTGATCACACACACACGAAGTAAACATAGCATTGTTCCAGACCTTTTTTTCCAATTGAACATGGATTACGTGGGGCCGTGAAGAGAGAGAGAGAGAGAGAGAGAGAGAGAGAGAGAGAGAGAGAGAGAGAGAGAGAGAGAGAGGAGAGAGAGAGAGAGAGAGAGTGGTTATGTCACACTGGAATCTTTTATAACTGGTTCCTACCATAACTGCAACCTACCATAACTGGAACCTACCCGAACTGGAA
>NW_024715291.1:657500-670000 GCF_018991925.1 Homarus americanus
GGAGAGAAGCGACAGGTCAAGGAGAGGAGTCAGGTCAAGGGAGATAAGTCAGATCAAGGGAGAGGAGTCAGTCAAGGGAGAGAGTCAGGTCAAGGGAGAGAAGTCAGATCAAGGGAAAGGAGACAGGTCAAGGGAGAGGAGTCAGGTCAAGGGAGAGGAGTCAGATCAGGGGAGAGGAGTCAGGTCAAGGGAGAGAGTCAGGTCAAGGGAGAGGAGTCAGATCAAGGGAGAGGAGTCAGGTCAAGGAGAGGAGTCAGGTCAAGGGAGAGGAGACAGGTCAAGGAGAGGAGACAGGTCAAGGGAGAGGAGTCAGGTCAAGGGAGAGAGTCAGGTCAAGGGAGAGAGTCAGGTCAAGGGAGAGGAGTCAGGTCAAGGGAGAGGAGTCAGGTCAAGGGAGAGAAGACAGATCAAGGGAGAGGAGTTAGATCAAGGGAGAGGAGTTAGATCAAGGGAGGGAGACAATTCAAGGAGAGGAGTCAGTCAAGGGAGAGGAGTCAGGTCAAGGGAGAGAAGACAGATCAAGGGAGAGGAGTTAGATCAAGGGAGAGGAGTTAGATCAAGGGAGAGGAGACAGATCAAGGGAGAGAAGTCAGATCAAGGGGAGAGGAGACAGGTCAAGGGAGAGGGAGCCACGGAGGTCAATAGTAGCTGTGAGAGGCAGAAGCACTCGTAGCAGGAGGAGTATCGAGTCACTTATATAAAGTATAAATAAAGGGGATCAAGTGAAGATTTGAGACCCGGTATATTTCACCCTAATGCTAACTTAACCTAACGCAACCTTACCTAAACCTAACCTAACCTAACGCAACCTTACCTAAACCTAACCTAACCTAACGCAACCTTACCTAAACCTAAACCCAACCTAACCTAACCTAACCTAATCCTTAAACCTAACCTAACGCAACCTTACCTAAACCTAACCTAACCTAACGCAACCTTACCTAAACCTAACCCAACCTAACCTAACCTAACCTAACCAAGCCACTCCAGGTAGTGTTAGGGAATCAAATCTTCAGGTGATCCACAGGCAACAGAGCTTAATATTACGGCTTGATTTCGTCCAGTTGTCGCTTGTCGGTCCTGGTGGCTAGTTCCCCGCCCCGCACGACCAAGTCCCCGCCCGCCACGACCAATCCTCCGCCCTTCACGACCAAGTCCCCTACCCGTCACGACCAAGTCCCCCGCCCGTCACGACCAAGTCCCCCGCCCCGTCACGACCAAGTCCCCCGCCTCGTCACGACCAAGTCCCCCCCGCACGCCATCCCAAGTCCCCGCCCGTCACGACCAAGTCCCCCGCCCCGTCGACCAAGTCCCCGCCCCTTCACGACCAAGTCCCTACCCCGTCAGACCACAAGCCCCGTCCCGTCACGACCAAGTCCCCCGCCCGTCACGACCCAAGCCCCCACCCCGCCCGCCACGACCAGGTCATAACTGTTTTCTGGCCCCTTGATATCTTGCTGTGATATATTTATAAGATGATACAGTGGTAGTTGATATCTAGTATAACCTGTGTTGAAGTTATCATGGTCACTGGCTCTTCTTTCTCTTTCTTCTTCTTCTTCTTTAACTAGTTCTCCCTATCCCTAACTCTCCATCACTTTCTCTTTCTCATTTTACCCCTTTTTTCCCTCCCCTTCCCTTCCTCTCTCTTCCATCGTCTTCCACCTTCACCTTCCTCCCTCTCACCTCCTATTCTCTCCTTCTCCCCCTTCCCCTTCCCTCCCCTCATCCCATTTCCTCTGTTTCCATGTCCATTTTCTTTCTTTCATCTCCTCTCCTCCTCTGCCCATCTCCGCCTCACTCTCCTCCTCCTCCTCCTCCTCCTCCTCCTCCTCCTCTCCCTCGGCTGCGGAGTAACTTCATTGATTATCTGCCACAACACACCTGTCCCCCACACCCACACCCCTTCCCCCAACGTCTGCCTCCTCACCTTCCCCCAGCGTCTGCCTCCCCACCACTCCCTCCCCAACGTCTGCCTCCCTCACCACTACTCCCCAACGTCTGCCTCCCTCAACACCTCCCAACGTCTGCCTCCCTCAACACTCCCTCCCCCAACGTCTGCCTCCCTCACCACTCACTCCCCAACGTCTGCCTCCCTCAACACTCCCTCCCCAACGTCTGCCTCCCTCAACACTCTCCCCAACGTCTGCCTCCCTCACCACTCACCTCCCCCAACGTCTGCCTCCCTCACCTTCCCCCAGCGTCTGCCTCCCTCACCACTCCCCCAACGTCTGCCTCCTCACCACTCCTCCCCCAACGTCTGCCTCCTCCATCACTCCCTCCCCCCAACGTCTGCCTCCCTCACCACTCCCCCAACTCCCTCCCTCACCACCTCCCCCAACGTCTGCCTCCCTCAACCTCCTCCCAACGTCTGCCTCCCTCAACACTCCCTCCCCAACGTCTGCCCTCACCACCACTTCCCCAACGTCTGCCTCCTCACCTTCCCCAGCGTCTTCCTCACCACTCTCCCCCAACGTCTGCCTCCCTCACCCTCCCTCCCAACGTCTGCCTCCCTCACCACTCCTCCCCCAACGTCCTGCCTCCCTCACCACTCCCTCCCCAACGTCTGCCCCTCACCACTCCTCCTCCCCAACGTCTGCCTCCCTCACCACCTCCCCAACGTCTGCCTCCCCTCACCACTCCCCCAACGTCTGCCTCCTCACCACCCTCCCAACGTCTGCCTCCCCCACCTCCCCAGCGTCTGCCTCCCTCACCACTCTCCCCAACGTCTGCCTCCCCAACCCTCCCTCCCAACGTCTGCCTCCCCTCACCTCCCCAGCGTCTGCCTCCCTCACCACTCCCTCCCCCAACGTCTGCCCTCCCCACCCTCCCTCCCCTTCGCCTCCCTCACCCCAACGTCTGCCTCCCTCACCACCCTCCCCAACGTCTGCCTCCCCTCACCACTCCTCCCCAACGTCTGCCTCCTCACCACCTCTCCCCCAACGTCTGCTCCTCACCCTCCCTCCCCAACGTCTGCCTCCCTCCTTCCCTCCCAGTGAGAGGAAAAAAGGGAAAAAAAGGAATAATGAGAAAAGGAGAGGGTAAGAAGAATAGGGGATAGTAAAGGGAAAAAAAAGAGAGGAAGGAGGAAAATATAGAAGGAAATAAGTAACAAAAAAAGAGAGAGTGAAGGAAAATTGGTGGGGTTATTATAAAAGTTTGATACAGGTCATATTTCCAGGTTGTGTGATGATGCGAGAATGAGGGGTTGGGAAGAGAGGAATGGGGAGGTAAAGGTGAGGTGAAGGTGAGGTGGTGAATTTGAGTCATGCAATAACACCTGTATGTTTCCTCTCTCTCTCTCACACAACACACACACACAATAGTGACCTGGACTGTATTCATCACCAACATATTAAAACACAGTCTTAATTATATATTATTGTCAAAACACTGAAAAAAAAAATCACGGCTAGCATTGATAGTACATAATAGCAACGAGTCAAAAAAAAGTGCGTTGTTGTGTGAGTTAAAAGTGCGTGCTGGTGTGTGTGTGTGTGTGTGTGTGTGTAATGGTAAAAGTGCGTTCAGCTGACCCACTAAGTACATTGTTTCACCCCCCGTGACGTAGTTTTATGAGAGATTCTGTATTGTGACGTAATGGTGACGTGGTGGTGACGTGGTGGTGACGTGGTGGTGACGTGGTGGTGTGTGTGACCTAGTTGTTTGAGATGACGTAATATGTGTGTGTGTGTGTGTGTGTGTGTGTGTGTGTGTGTGTGTGTGTGTGTGGCCCAGAGAAAAGCAAAATGGCCATATTAGACTAATTGTCATTTTTGCTTTTTGATGAGCCAAGTTGATGGAACCTCCCTCCTCCTCCTCCTCCTCCTCCTCCTCCTCCCTAATTTTCTCCTTTTCCTTCCTCTTGTCTGTCTCCCCTCCTTATCCTTCCCCTCTCCCCTTCCTCTCTTCCACTACCGCTCCCCTTCCCATCTCCCCTTTCCCCTTCCCTCTCCTCCACCTCCCATCTCCCCTCATATCTCTCACTTTTACCCCTTCCCTCCCCTTCTCACATTTACCCTCACTTTTCTTCTCTTTCCCCTTCCTCTTCCCCTCACCATACACACCCATCTCCCCCGTTACTGACTGACCTCCTGAGAGAATGTCAATCCCGTTCCTCTGGTGAGCTCAAGGCGAGGACTCCTAACTAACGCAGCTTATAATCAATTCTTCGGTTTTCTTTGTGTAATGATTGACATATTAATATCAATATTTTTCCTTCTTCTTCGTCTTCTTCTGTATTATTATTATTATTATTATTATTATTATTATTATTATTATCATCATTTATTATTATTATTATTATTACTATTATTATCATCATCATCATTTATTATTATTATTATTACTATTATTTTTGTTATTATTATCAATTATATTATTATTATTATTATTATTATTATTATTATTATTATTATTATCATTATTATTATTATTATCACAATACTAATAAGAAAACATACACTTCTAAAACTTTATCTTCAAGAATAAAATTAACATATTGTTGGAATAGAGAATAAGTGGCCATTACTTGCCCCTTACATCATATTAATGCTGACGAGAAGTATTATTGCTGGGGGGTATTATTAGTGGGGAGGGTGTGATAGGTATTGGGGAGAGGGGAGGTGTTATTAGTGGGGAGGTATTATTGTGGAGGTGTGTGGTGTGGGAGGTGTGTGGTGGGGGAGGTGGTGGGGGTGGTGGGGGAGGGGGGATATAATTGCTGGGGATGGGGATTGTTGGTGGGAAGGGTATTGCTGGTGGGGGAGGGGTATTGTTGGGAAGGGGTGTGTGGTGGGGAAGGGTTGTGTGGTGGGGAGGGTATTATTGCTGTGGGAAGGGTGTGTGTGGTGGGGGAAGGTGGATGGGGCCCAACAAGCACTCAGCCCCAGGGCTGGGAGTCACTATAACAGGGTCCACTCCGCCCCCA
Organism: Homarus americanus; assembly: GCF_018991925.1. NCBI lineage: Eukaryota > Metazoa > Arthropoda > Malacostraca > Decapoda > Nephropidae > Homarus > Homarus americanus. Next base: position 662,431 of record NW_024715291.1, read on the forward strand.
CTAAAAGTAAGTCTTTTGGGCTGAGTCACTATAACAGGTCCACATCACCCACTAAAAAGTAGGGTCTTTGGGCTGGGGAGTCACTATAACAGGGTCCCACGTCACTGAGTCACTATAACAGGGTCCCACGTCACTCAGCCCCACTAAAAGTAGGGTCTTTTAGGGCTGGGAGTCACTATAACAGGGTCCCACGTCACTCAGCCCCACTAAAAGTAGGGTCTTTTAGGGCTAGGAGTCACTATAACAGGGTCCCACGTCACTCAGCCCCACTAAAAGTAGGGTCTTTTAGGGCTGGGAGTCACTATAACAGGGTCCCACGTCACTCAGCCCCACTAAAAGTAGGGTCTTTTAGGGCTGGGAGTCACTATAACAGGGTCCCACGTCATAAGCCAACACCTCCCTCGTACCAGTTCCCATTTTTTTTAATTAATATTTTTATGAATTATTATTTTTTCCTATTTTGTCAATCTATATAAATATGCATGACTCATCAGCTTTTTTTCGGTGAGGTAATACACACACACACACACACAGACACACACACACACACACACACACACACACACACACACAGACACACACACAGACACAGCACAGACACAGACACAGACACACACACACACACACAGACACACACACACAGACAGACACACACACACACACACACACACACACACACACACACACACACACACACACACACAGACACACACACAGACACAGAGACAGACACACAGACACACAGACACACACACGAAGATAGGTTTTTAAAGGTCGATAAATGATGACGTGTAGTATGTATATAAGGTAAATCTCTCTCTCTCTCTCTCTCTCTCTCGTCTGTCTTTCTCTCTAGTAGATAGCTGGATCGATACAGTTCTCTCTCTCTCTCTCTTTCTTTCGGGGGTAACTCTCTTTCTGTGGGACTCTCTCATTCTCACTCTCTCTCTCTCTCTCTTTCTTTCGGGGGTAACTCTCTTTCTGTGGGACTCTCTCATTCTCACTCTCTCTCTTTCTCTCTCTTTCGGGGGTAACTCTCTTTCTGTGGGACTCTCTCATTCTCACTCTCTCTCTCTTTCTCTCTCTTTCTCTCTCTTTCGGGGGTAACTCTCTTTCTGTGGGACTCTCTCGTTCTCACTCTCTCTTCGTCTCGTTTTTTTGTTTTATTCATTATTCATCCCCTATCTCTCTCTGTCTGACCTTTTTGAGTGAGTGAGTGAGTGATTGAGTGAGTGAGTGAGTGAGTGAGTGAGTGAGTGAGTGAGTGAGTGAGTGAAATATCTGGGTAATATTCATCGATATACAATTTTTTACACTCTGAGTAGTGAACAAAGAGAGAGAGAGAGAGAGAGAGAGAGAGAGAGAGAGAGAGAGAGAGAGATCAAACGGGATATGTGAGATGACTCAGCTGGTCTCACTACCCCTGCCCCTCCTCCCTCCCTCACCCCTTCATTTCCTCCCTTCCTCACCCTTCTCACCCTCCTCCTCCTCCTCCTCCTCTCACCCTAAACACCTCTCCACCTCCTCCTCCTCCTCCTCTCACCCTAAACACCTCTCCTCCTCCTCCTCCTCCTCTCACCCTATCATTTATCAAAGCCTTCACCTCTCACCATCTGTTCCACGTCTCCTTCACTGGCAGTTTTCCCTCATACCTTGTTAATTATTCCCTCCATTGCCCCTTCCTGTGTTTATCACGTGTGTCTCTCTTCCATACATTTCTTCATTAGTTACTCTTTTTTCATTAGCGTCGTCATCATTATCGTCATTATCATAATTATCGTCATCATCGTCGTCGTTATGTTTTTTGTTATCTCTCTCTCTCCTCTTTTACCCTCTCTGTGCCTCTCGAACTTTTTCCTATTCCCTCCTTCATCCAATCTCCCTCTCTTGTGTCCTTTCCTTCATTCCATCTCTCATTCTCATCACTTCCCCTCCCTCACCTCCCTTTCCATCCACCGCCTCCACTTCTTCCTCATCTTACCACTTCCTCATTTCTACCTCCTCCTTCCCCTCCTTCCTCCTCTCCCTTTCCTCGCCTCGGCCTCCTCCTCCCTTGCCTCCTTCCCTTCCTCTCCCTCACACCTGTTTAAGAACAAGCCTCCTTCACCTCAGAGGGTCATTAAGGTGGAGCCAAATTAAACCTGAGAATCACTAAGACTCACTAAGATTCGGTAAGACTCAATAAGACTCTCCAAGACTCACTAAAACTCGCTAAGAATCTCACTCGTCGACAATTGACTCACCAAGAGCTCTGACTACCTCCTCCCTCTCACTTATTTCTCCACATCCCTCCTCCTCCTCCCACTCTACCTCCCTCCTCCTCCTCCCCTCCTCCCCCTCCTCCCTCCTCCCTCCCTCCTCCTCCTCCTCCCACTCTACCTCCCTCCTCCTCCTCCCACCTGTCTATTATCGCGCCATTACCTCCCTAATCCCCAATTAACTCTCTTGGCGATTTACCCAGAGGGATTTATCTGGGGATTTGTGCTGGCGACGTATCTTAGGATGTATATTGGCGATTTATTCTGAATTAATTTAAGTGATTTATATTACGAATTTATATTGTGGATTTATTTTAGCGATTATATTGACGATTTCTTTCGGTAATTTATACTGGAGATTTATTTTGGGATTTTTCACTGTGGATTTATTTAGGTGATTTAGTTGATTGGGAGGGATTAATCTCGTTCATTTTTTTTGTATTTCACTGTAGCGATTTATCTACATTTGTTAATTTATAAATGCCGGATTATTTAATTAGTTTCTCAAAGGATTATAAGTTAATTTTTTTAACGTAAGTATATATGAAAATAACTTATGATAACTTATGGTGACTTAGTGACTTATGATGAATTATAGTGACTCGTAGTGACTTATGATGATGTATAGTGACTCGTAGTGACTTATGATGAATTATAGTGACTCATAGTAACTTATGATGAATTACAGTGACTCATAGTAACTTATGATGAATTATAGTGACTCGTAGTGACTTATGATGCTCCATAGTGACTCAGAGTGACTTATGATGAATTATAGTGACTCATAGTGACTTATGATGATCTACAGTGACTCATAGTGACTTAAAATGATCTAGTGACTCATAGTGACTTATAATGGCTCACAGTGGCTCATAGTGACTTATGATGACCTACAGAAACTCATGATGACACACAGTGATTCACAGTGACTCAGCAACCTACAGTGACATTTGATGACCTACAATGACTCACAGTGACCTACAATAACTCACGGTGACCTAGAGTGACTCATGGTGACCCCTAACAGCACAAACAGTTCCAGGAATCACCATTAATCACCAGGCCTTCTGGATGATGACCCAACAACTTAATGGCTTCCCTCAGTAATCGTTAACAAACTTAGTCGCGGGAGCCGAGTTATAGTTACCGTTCACTAAGTGGGCTTAGGGTTGTGTTGTGGTGGGGTTGTGTTGTGGTGGGGTTGTGTTGTGATGGGGTTGTGTTGTGGTGGGGTTGTGTTGTGGTGGGTTTGTGTTGTGGTGGGGTTGTGTTGTGGTGGGGTTGTGTTGTGGTGGGGTTGTGTTTTGGCGGGGTTGTTATTGTGGGGGTTAAGGAGGATTTATGTAGGGGAGTTGTTAGTGTGTTAACGTGGTGGCTGTGTTATGGCGAGGTTGCGTTAGCGTAGTGTTACATGTTATAATCCGGTTGTATTATTTAGAGGTTATAGTGGCAGTTATAGTCAGATTGTGTTCACGTGAGCTTATGTTTACGTAAGGTTGTGTTAACGTGAGGTTGTGTTAACATGAGCCAATGTTAACGTGAGGTTGTGTTAACGTGAGCCTATGTTAACGTGAGGTTGTGTTAACATGAGCCAATGTTAACGTGAGGTTGTCTGAACGTGAGGTTGTATTAACGTGAGCCTATATTAACGTGAGGTTGTCTGAACGTGAGGTTGTATTAACGTGAGCCTATATTAACGTGAGGTTGTGTTAACGTGAGCCTATGTTAACGTGAGGTTGTGTTAACGTGAGGTTGCACACAAGCAGTGCGCAGAGAGAGTTGGAATGACGCCATAATAGTGTTAGTTGTTTCTATGGTGACCTCGCTCCGTCACCCCTTCTCTCCCCTCAGATACCTTCCCTTCTCCCCTCAGATACCTCCCCTTCTCCCCTCAGATACCTTCCCTTCTCCCCTCAGATACCTCCCCCTCTCCCCTCAGATACCTCCCCCTCTCCCCTCAGATACCTTCCCTTCTCCCCTCAGATACCTCCCCCTCTCCCCTCAGATACCGCCCCTTCTCCCCTCAGATACCTCAGTCCTCCTACTCACGCCTCCACATCCCCAAGCAAGCACCTGGATACAGCTTGCCAACCACCACTCCCTCGTCACCACAACACAGCCTCGACTACGCCTCCAAAATAACAAGGGCATATTCCTCCTTATAAACACTGTCAACATTACTGATGGGGGTTCGGCAAACATTACTGCAAGACGAGTAAACATTATCAACACCATGCAAACATTTCGGGAAAAATTTGTAGTGGAAATATGGGAGAGCTTTAGGTGTATCAGATGGTAGTATTCTCACGGCCCCATTTAAAGAGGGATATTTGACGGCCAGTGCTCTGAGAATCCATTTTTATGTCGTAGTTTAAGTGAGACAGTAATTGTTGGATAGGTTCTTAGATCTCAAAAGTATGAGGAAAATTTAACTTACGAACTTTTGAGAATCTGGAAGAAAGAAGGAAACTTGGGTGTTGAGTGTTCTTAGATACGTGAAGGAGGAGTGTATGTGTGTATGTATATATATACTGTATATAGTTCAGATGTTTGTTGATACAAGAGCCGGACAAACACATAACATAACATCACACAAACACACAGAGCACCTCCCACAAAACGCCCCCCCCCCCAAAAAAAAAACCACACACAGTATTCCCACACAACAAACAAATTATCCCCATATATCACAACAAACAGACTACATCCACACAACAAACACAACCCCTCCCCCACACAGCACAAAACTCTAAGGGGGGAGGTAAGGGGGGGGGGGGGAGGCTGCCAATCTACTTTTAGGAAAATCAATTTCTAAAGTTTGTCAGTAACAACCAGACCACTGCGGCCTCTCTCCCTCCTTCCTTCTCTTTGTCTTCCCCCTCCCTTCATCCTTCTCTCTCTTTCCTTCCTCTCCCCCCCTCTCTCTCCTCAATATGGGGCTATGTGACAGGGGCTACTAGGCTACCTGACAGGGGCTACAATACACGTTTAACTGAGGTCTCTTGCATCCCTCTCTACCATCATTTCCTCCCTTTCTTTCTTCAGAGTTACTGATAGGTTGATAGATAGATAGATAATTTGATATAAATAGAGACAGGTGGACAAAGACAGACAGATAGACAGACAAACTAAAAAATAGATAGTCAAATACTTAGATAGCTTACCTTATTCAAGAGCAACGATCACACTCGTCTGTAAAAAACAAACATCATTAATGTCTGTTTCAACAACAACAACAACAACAATAACAACAACAACAATAACTATAATAATAATAATAATAATAATAATAATAATAATAATAATAATAATAATAATAATAATAATAATAATAATAATAATATCAACAATACTGCTATTTATTATTATGTTTCTTCAACCTGTGTGGCTCTCCCTCCCCGTTCTTCACATCCATCACTCTGATTGGCAACACCCATCATCATCTCAGCTAAACAAGCCAATCAGTGAAGAGCAACAATTCTCCTTCTCTTTATTGGTTGTTATCATCGTCATCCGAGTGAAAATAACCAACCAGAATAGAGCTTGACGTTTTTCTCTCATTACTCTCTCTCGTGATTGGCTGATTACATCATCACCTTGGTCAAAGTAACTAATCAGATGGGAAGAAGATCTTTTCTCCCTGTTGATTAGCAAGATCCACCACCATATCAGTTAAACCAACCAATCAGAGATGAGAAAAATGTCTTCCCTGAACAACACTGTCTACTACTATACTATGGACTTCTTCCCCCTCCTTCCCGTGGTCGTTCAGGTATTAAGACCAAACACTCAGGGTCGCCTCTTGGTATTAGTGTCACGTTTTTCCTCCCCCTCCCCCTCCCCCCTCCTCCTCCCCCTGACCCTTCTCTTCCTTCCCCTCTCCTAATCCCCTTCCTTCTCTTCTTCATCCTCTTCCTCCCCCTCCTCTTCCTCCTCCTCTTCATATCAATATCACGTTCGATTGAGACGTCAACTCCCGAAGACTCTGGAAGAGGCTTTTGCCAACCGATATTTTGGCTTCTCTTTTGTGCAGTGTTAAACACCTCTATTGTTAACTAACGCCGCCTAGTTGAAGTTTAACGAATGTAACTTAACGTCTTTTTTTAAGTATTTTTTGCCAATATAACGGCTTTTACTGGAATGTTAACGAATAAAATGCCTCTTCTTGAAACTTGAACACACTTAACATCTTTTATTGAAAATTTAACGAATATTATGTCTCTCTGGGGATGAATTTTCACGAATTTAGCGACTTTTCTTGGAATTCTAACAAATGTATGATCTTTAATTAAAATTTCATCGAGTATAACGAGTTTTACAGGAACCTTAATCTGGTTAACATATTTTTGCAGGTATTTTAACAGTCGATAAAATTTACACAACAAGTTCTTCCCCTCCAAGTTTTTCTCCCAGGATGTACAGTATATGTAAACGAGTCAAGGCCGCCCTCTGATGGACATGTTGCCATCCTTTGAACCTCCTGACCCTCACAGCTCCCTACGTCAATATTTCTCCCCCTAACTGGAGGTAAGGGTTACGGCGTCACAGCTGGAGAGAGAGAGTTAGATACTTTTCCATAAGAATATTTGAGAGTGGTGGTGGTGGTAGTGGTGATGGTGTGTGTGGGTGAGTGTGGGGGGTGGTGGTGGCGTGTGGTGGTGGTGGTGGTGGTGTGTGTGGTGAGTGTGGGTGGTGGTGGCGGTGGTGGTGGTGGTGGTGGTGGTTGGTGCTTGTAATAGTGGTGGTGGTGGGTGGTGCTTGGTAGTAGTGGTGGTGGTGGGTGGTGCTTGGTAGTAGTGGTGGTGGTGGGTGGTGCTTGGTAATAGTGGTGGTGGTGGGTGGTGCTTGATGGTGTGGTGGTGGTGGTGGTGATGGTGGGTGGTGGTGGCGGAGGCCGTCATACAGTACGACCTCACCCCTTTAAAGCGGATCTATTAGACCAGAAAATATAAACCAATACCTCAGCAGATTCTTGTGTCTAGTTAAGGACACGGCTGGCTGCTCTCTGTACCCTGGTGTTGGTGGTGTTGGTGGGTGGTGGTGGTGGTGGTGGTGGTGGTGGTGGTGGTGGTGGTCGGGTAGGGTGGTGGTGGTGGTGTTGTTGGTGGTGGTGGTGGTGGTGGTGGTGGTGGTGGTGGTGGTGGTGGTGGTGGTGGTGGTGGTCGGTGGTAGTGGTCGGAGTGGTGGTGGTGGTAGTAATGGTGGTGTTGGTGGTGGTGGTGGTGGTGGTGGTGGTGGTGTTGTTGTTGGTGGTGGTGTTGGTGGAGTTGTTGTTGGTGGTGGTGTTGGTGATATTGGTGGTTGGAGGAGGA